>NC_091468.1:21695252-22009835 GCF_027789765.1 Dendropsophus ebraccatus
CATTTCCAGAAAAATACTTAGGGGGAGATTCATCCAACTGGTGTAAAGTAGAATTGTCTTAGTTGCCCCTAGCAACCAATCAGATTCCACCTTTCATTCCTCACAGATTCTTTAGAAAATGAAAGGTGGAATCTGATGGGTTGCTAGGGGCAACTAAGACAATTCTACTTCACACCAGTTTTTGATAAATCTCCCCCATAGTGCTTGAAAAGAGCGCCCCGTTAACAGTGACTTCCCTTTAAGTTAAACCTTTTAAGCCTTGATACCCTCCCTTTAACCCCTTAAGGACCGCGGGCGTACATTTACGCCCCCGCTGCCTGGGCTTTAAGGCAAGAGGGCGTAAATGTACGCCCTGGCGCGGACCCGTGCTACGGAGCGGGCTCACGAGCTGAGCCCGCCCCCATAGCGGGTGAGGACCGGCTGCTGTATGCAGCCAGGCCCTCATCCTCAATGGCGGACGACCGCGATCTCGCGGCCGCCCGCCATTAACCCCTTAAACGCAGCGATCGCGCGGCATTTAAGTATAAGTGACCGGAGCATCTCCGGTCACTTAGCGATCGGAGCCACGCAGCATGTCTGCAGGGGGTCCCGATCGCATTTTCTGACTGCCGGAGGTCTTCTCCTTACCTCCGTGCAGTCTTCTGCTCGGTCCTCTGATTCAGCCTGCCACAGGCGGGCTGAATCAGAAGATCGCAGATAACACTGATCCCTGCAATGCTATGGCATAGCAGGGATCAGTGTTACTGATCTATTGTATGTACAGGATAGTTCCCTAAGGGGACTATAAAAGTGTAAAAAAATAAATAAATAATTTTTTTACAAAATGCCCCAAACCCCCCCCCCCCAATAAAAGTGAAAATCACCCCCCCCCCCACCTTCCCATTTCATACATAAAACACATAAAAACTAATAAAGTTAATTAACATATTATATACCGTAGCGTGCGTAATCGTCCGATCTATTAAAATAAAACAATATTATTCCTGCATGGTGAACAGCGTGAACAAAAAACGGTTAAAAAAACCGCAGAGATTGCTTTTTTTTTTTTATGACACTTTATGTATAAAATTTTTTATAAAAAGCGATCAATACGTTTGATGTAGAAAAAAATTTTGCTAATAAAAACTAGAGATCATGACGCAAAAAATGACACCCATACGACCTCGTAGGTGAAAAAGTAAGTGCGCTATAGGAGCCACAATAGGAGCATTTTAAATATGCCTATTTGCAAAAAAAAAAAAAAAGTTTTACTGCTAATAAAAAATAGTAAAACGTAAGAAAACCTAGTAAACCTGCATATCGCTGTGTTCAGACCGACCTATAGAATAAAGGAAAAATGCCAGTTTTACCGTAAAGTGCATTACGTAAACATGGAAGCCCCCCCAAAATTTGCGGAATCGCATTCTTTGACCCAAGTTCACCCCATAAATGATATTTTTGGGGTTCCGTCATTCATTTTATGGCAGATTGAAAGATTGCATTACAAAGTACACCTACTCCTGAAAAAACAAGCCTCACATGGCCCTGTAGGTGGAAAAATAAAGTGTAATGGGTCTTAGAAGGCGAGGAGGAAAAAGCGGAAACGCAAAAGTGGACAATTGGCCCGGTCCTTAAGGTCATTTCAGGCTCTGTCCTTAAGGGGTTAAGAGCAACTTATGTACTGTTCCTTTAAGAGCGACTTATGTACCATCCCTTTAAGAACGACTTTAGTACCGCCCCTTGAAGAGCAAATTGTCGTCCCTTTAAGAGCAAATTTGGTGCCGCCCCTTTAACGGCTAGTTTTGGTGCTGTACGCGTAAGCACTGGTGCCACCCCTTTAAGAGCGACTTTGGTGCTGCCCCTTTAGGAACGACTTCGGTGCCGGCCCTTAAAAAGAAAATTTGGCGCAGTCAAGTTGTCCCATCCTTTTAAGAGCAACTTTTGTCCAGTCCCTTTTATGACCTACCCCCCCCCCCCCCAAAAAAAAAATCCAAATTAAATGGTTTGAACGGCACCTACCTGCATTTTCCTTGCTACCTACCTACCTGGTTGGTTGGTTGGCTGCCTGGCTGCAACTACAGTGTCTGTCTGTCTGCCTGGCAGTTATATGTGACATCACAGCCTTGATGACATCATCACGGAATGTTTCTCTGTGTATGCTAGATGTAAACAACTTTTGCTCCATTCACACATGGTAAATGTAAAGCCTTATATGTGCACTCACCGGCCAAGGTGCTTACAACACGCAGGGTGGTATGAACAGTCTGCTACGCACCCTAGGGGGGGGGGGGGGGGTGTCTAATTTTTGGAAACGCACTCGGGAGGGCACTGAACCTGGAAGCACTGCAGTACAGGTCAAGGCCTGGAGAGGACAGAGCACGGTCTTTTTCCGTCTCACTGTTCTAAAAATCCATCTCATGTACATATATACAATATATATATATATATATATATATATATATATATATATATATATATACATATACATACACTATTGGTCTAAGGGCTCTTTTACATGGAAAGATTATCTGACAGATTATCTGCCACAGATTTGAAGCCAAAACCAGGAATGGATTTGAAAAGAGGAGAAATCTCAGGCTTTCCTGTATGGCCCGATCCCTGTTTATAGTCCATTCCTGGCTTTGGCTTCAAATCTTTGGCAGATAATCTGTCAGATAATCTTTCCATGTAAAAGGACCCTAAGCCAAAAAGGCTATAAGGGAGCGGCTTCTGAGGGGACGCCACAAAAGCCAAATCAGACAACACATGGCATACATGTCTCAGTTTTTGGCGGCGGCTTTAACATGGACAACATAGAAGCATTTATCTCTCTCTCTGTCACTGTCTGTCTATCTATCTATCTTATCTATGTGTTTATGTGTCTATCTAGCTATGTATAGATAGCTACCAATTATTAAAGAGCGACTTTGTTGCCAGCCCTTTAAGAGAATTTTTGGTGCAATCACTTTAAGTGGTCCCATCCCTTTAAGAGCAACTGTGGTCCAGTCCCTTGAAAAGAAACTTTGTTACACTCACTTTTGTACATTCACTCACACCATAACTTTAAGAGCGAATTTGGCCCTTTACCATTAAGAGCGTATTTGGCACCGTCCCTTTAAGAGGGATTTTTTGCCACAGCCCTGCAAGAGTGAATTGTGGTACTGTCGATTTAAGAGCGACTTTAGTTCTGTCCCTTTAAGAGCGACTGTCCCTTTAAGAGGTTGCTCCTAAATGGACGGCACCAAAATCGCACTTAAAGGGAAGGACCAAAGTTGCACTAAAAGGGACAAGACAAAAGTTGCTCATCAAGTGGAGGCAACAAATTTTTCTCTTGAAAAACCAGTACCAAAGTCGCTCTCAAATGGACGGCACCAAAGTCGCTCTTTAATGGGACTACACCAAAGTCACTCTTTTTGGTCCAGTCACTTTAAGAGCGACTTTGGTACCGTCCCTTTAAGAGCCACTTTTCCCCAGTGTCTTCCTGGCTTCTGCTCACTGCCCGCAGCAGCCAGGAAAACTGCAAGGACAGCTTCTGAAGTGACAGGCAGCTCAGCCAATCACTGCTCGCGGCTCCGTCGGACAGTGATTGGTTGAGCGGCCTGTTACTTCAGAGTCCGGCTCTGAAGTTCCACCGGCGGCTGCGGGTAGAAGCCAGGAAGACACCCGGGAGGGGGCAGAAGCCCTCCGGGGAGCGTGGACAGGTACGTAGATACTTTATTCTTTTCTGTACACGTCCATCATCCGGCAGACGGTGATTTTAGGTCGGGACCAAAAGAGACGATCAGCAGATGATCATTGCCCCCGGCCGATGGTTGTCTTTATAAGGCTAGGTTCACACTGCGTTTTTGCAATCAGTTTCTTTCATCCGTTCTTTGCAAGAACGGATGAAAAACAGATGGAAAAAACTGATACATTTGTGTGCATCAGTTTTAATCTGTTTTTCCATTGAATTCCATTCTAAAAAAAAAAACGGATCAGAACGGATCCGTCTTTTTTTTTTTTTTTTTTGACGGACACAGAAGTTGGGTCAGCTACGTTTTTGTGTCTGTTAAAAAAAAAACGGATCCGTTCTGATCCGTTTTTTTTTTTTATAATGGGAGTCAATGTGAAAACCGATCAAAACGGATGCACACAAATGCATCCTTTTTTTTCATCCGTTTTTGCAAAAAACGGATGAAGAAAAACGGATTGCAAAACGCAGTGTGAACCTAGCCTTGCACAGAGCGATAATCTGCCCAATCGGCCTGATTGGAGAGATTATGGCTCCCTGTAATAGGGCCCCGAGAATCTTTCTTGATGCCGAGATGATTTCCTTGATCCCCATGAATAGTGCCGGAGTCTGGATGTAGAGCTGGACTATGGGATTGAGTTCTTGTAACCCGACATCGGGCCAATAAGTCCAGCGCCGGCCCCACCCCGGTGATCAATGTCTGTGACCGCTGTGACTATAGTTTATCCTTTATCCTTATTTTTTTTTTGTTTTTTTTTTTTTTTTGCTCCAGCGCCACATCTATCCAGAGGCTGTATCTGGTATTACAGCTCAGCCGCATTCAAGTGGATCAGCCAATCAGAGATCTGCCTTTAATGGGGTGTTCCCATGTCAGCTTGTTATGCGCTATCTCTAGGATAGAGGAGAGCAGGCTGATTGCTGGGACCTGCAGTGAATGAAGCTCTCACCGTGTCCTTCGCTCCATCCATTCTCTATGGGGACACCAAACACTGCTGAGTTCAGTGCTTGGAAGCGTTCAGTGGCCCTGTAGAGAATGGATGGAGCACAAGCCGCTCAGGCACGGTCAGCGCTCCATTCACTGCAGGGATGATTGCGTCTCCATTTTTAGGATTGGATCCCCAGCGATCAGCTTGTTATCCCCTATCCTATGGGTAAAGGACAACAAGCTGAGATGGGAATCCCCCTTTACGCCAGCCACACGCACCATGAAATGCCGGTCACCGCTCATAAACCCCCACAGTCCTCCCAGCTCCACCATATATCCATCCATGATTATTTCAGTAGGGGTCCGGAGCGGCTAACACCCTACAGGAAGAATCACGGGGAGTGTTTGAAATTCAGTATTTTTGATGGAAAGAACAGAAACCGCACAATGGGCCGACGTTCCCATCAAAAATATTGGAAACTCTGATGGATCCCATAGACACAAATGTGAATTGTTAAGGGGGCTGTACAGGATTAGAAGACGTGGCGGCTTTCTTCCAGAAATAAAACAACCCCAGTCTTTGGGTTGCGAGCCGTATTAAAGTCAGTGAGGCCAAGATAGGTGGGGCGTCGTTTTTGGGAGAGAGCAGCCATTTCTTCTAATCCTGTTTTGCCCCTTTAACAATTCCCCAAACTCTATTATGGGGGAGATTTATCAAAGGGTGTAAAATTTAGACTGGTGCAAACTGCCCACAGCAACCAATCACTGCTCAGCTTCCAGCTCTGGTGAAAGAAAAGAGGAGCTGTGATTGGTTGCTGTGGCAAGTTTGCACCAGTCTAAATTTTACACCCTTTGATAAATCTCCCCCTATAGGAAACATGTCAGTGTGCGAAAATGAAATAATTTGTGAGGAAACAAAAAACGAGACGACACATAAGATAGGGGTAAAATGAAGAATTTTATTGGCAAATGTATTATGTTATTGTTATGGGATCCCTAAGCTATTGATCCAAAAGAAGGCGAAAACCTCTGGACATCGGGGGTCAATCTTTGTCGCAGGGGGGAAATTCCTTCTTGACCCCAAACATAGGCGATCGGTCCGAGGACCCTGGATCAAAGCTGCTAAAGTATGTCACTAGCTGGGGACTGATAGTAATGTAGGGGTAGGTATGATGTAGTGTGGGGGCAGATATCATATAGGGGCAGGTGTCATGTAGGGGTAGGTATGATGTAGTGTGGGGGGCAGGTATCATTTAGGGGCAGGTGTCATGTAGGGGCAGGTATGATGTAGTGCGGGGGGCAGGTATGATGGAGTGTGGGGGCAGGTGTCATGTAGGGGCAGGTGTCATGTAGGGGCAGGTATGATGTAGTGCAGGGGGTAGGTATGATGTAGTGCGGGGGCAGGTGTCATGTAGGGGCAGGTATGATGTAGTGTTGGGGGAAGGTAGCATGCAGTGTATGGGTAGGTATGTAGTGCAAGTGCGGATGTCATACATTACCAGCGGATGCTTCCTAGCGTCGGCTCCTCTTCAGGATGAGTCTCTTCGGAGGGTGAGGTGGAATGACGAAATCTTCATCCATGCAGGCGCAGAGAATCCTGGCTCTTTCCGATCTTCTGGGCAGAGTCTTTTCTTCGGCCTTGGGCGCTGATCGATACCTCCGCTGGGCCTCCTCGTTGGTCGGCATACATCTCTAAAACAGAAAAATAATTGAAGTCAGTCAGAGATTCTTTTGAAACGATCTAGATATTATTGTTACAGGGATCCTAGCAGCCAATGCGGTGACTTACGTCCTTCTGGAAGATGGGAGAAGGCAGGAACTTGGCGGCGTAGGCGAGCGTCTGGAGGGCCTTCATATCCATGGTCTTCAGATCGACGGCGGGTCCATAGAAGATCGGGAGGCGTTGATAGAAGATCTAAAGAGAAAACAATACAGTGAATGTCAACTTTCCTATAGCAGGAATAAGGGCAGACATATTATACATGTAACCCCGGACAGTTACATAGGGGTCCTATGGGAGGGCGGGTGGCAGGGGGCGACCAACACCTTTAAAAAAAAAAACCATTACTATCCCTACATATGGCAATACATAGTGGTAATGATGCCATGGCTCCAAGGAACCGGAGGAGTGTGACCCTGGGGATGGTGGAGGTTCCCTATGGATGGTTCCCCGGTCTTCCTCCCATTAGCAGCGCCACCTGGGGCCCTCGGTTCTCTGGCTCCATCCCACAAATACACTGACCGGCAGGAAAGCCCGGGCGCCGGCCATCCTCCAGTAGTCCTCAGGTGTCGCCTTCATGTCTCGCAGATGCAGGTCCAGGAAGTCCATGTCCAAAAATCGAAATCCAAAAATCGTAGTCCAAGAATCCGAAGCCAAAAAGTCGTATGCCGAGTAATCCAACCAAAAAAATCACCAAGAGAGCGGTCCAAAAAGAGCAAAAGAGCAGCAGTCGCAGAGAAGTCTGTCTTCACCCACAGAGGAGATCCAACAGACAAGGTTGCCTAGCGACGCGTTGCTTTTATTGATGTTGCGTGTTTGTCTCCTGCAATCCTATTGGCTGATCACTGACCAATGGGCTTTGATGACACTGACATGTATAGCCCCCTTTACACTATGCTTCTTTTTCTTTTTTTTTTTTTTTTTTTTTTAACTTTAGGTACAATGTTATGTTACCACATACTGGATTTATCCCTCTAATATATATAGTAACAATGTTCCCTGTTGCCCACGGCAACCAATCACAGCTCAACTATGAAATATTAATTAGACGAGCATTTCCAGAAAAATACTTAGGGGGAGATTCATCCAACTGGTGTAAAGTAGAATTGTCTTAGTTGCCCCTAGCAACCAATCAGATTCCACCTTTCATTCCTCACAGATTCTTTAGAAAATGAAAGGTGGAATCTGATGGGTTGCTAGGGGCAACTAAGACAATTCTACTTCACACCAGTTTTGATAAATCTCCCCCATAGTGCTTGAAAAGAGCGCCCCGTTAACAGTGACTTCCCTTTAAGTTAAACTTTAAGCCTTGATACCCTCCCTTTAACCCCTTAAGGACCGCGGGCGTACATTTACGCCCCCGCTGCCTGGGCTTTAAGGCAAGAGGGCGTAAATGTACGCCCTGGCGCGGACCCGTGCTACGGAGCGGGCTCACGAGCTGAGCCCGCCCCATAGCGGGTGAGGACCGGCTGCTGTATGCAGCCAGGCCCTCATCCTCAATGGCGGACGACCGCGATCTCGCGGCCGCCCGCCATTAACCCCTTAAACGCAGCGATCGCGCGGCATTTAAGTATAAGTGACCGGAGCATCTCCGGTCACTTAGCGATCGGGAGCCACGCAGCATGTCTGCAGGGGTCCCGATCGCATTTTCTGACTGCCGGAGGTCTTCTCCTTACCTCCGTGCAGTCTTCTGCTCGGTCCTCTGATTCAGCCTGCCACAGGCGGGCTGAATCAGAAGATCGCAGATAACACTGATCCCTGCAATGCTATGGCATAGCAGGGATCAGTGTTACTGATCTATTGTATGTACAGGATAGTTCCCTAAGGGGACTATAAAAGTGTAAAAAAATAAATAAATAAATGTTTTACACAATGCCCCAAAGCCCCTCCCCCAATAAAAGTGAAAAATCACCCCCCCCCCCCTTCCCATTTCATACATAAAACACATAAAAACTAATAAAGTTAATTAACATATTATATACCGTAGCGTGCGTAATCGTCCGATCTATTAAAATAAAACAATATTATTCCTGCATGGTGAACAGCGTGAACAAAAAACGGTTAAAAAAACGCAGAGATTGCTTTTTTTTTTTATGACACTTTATGTATAAAATTTTTTATAAAAAGCGATCAATACGTTTGATGTAGAAAAAAATTTTGCTAATAAAAACTAGAGATCATGACGCAAAAAATGACACCCCATACGACCTCGTAGGTGAAAAAGTAAGTGCGCTATAGGAGCCACAATAGGAGCATTTTAAATATGCCTATTTGCAAAAAAAAAAAAAAAGTTTTACTGCTAATAAAAAATAGTAAAACGTAAGAAAACCTAGTAAACCTGCATATCGCTGTGTTCAGACCGACCTATAGAATAAAGGAAAAATGCCAGTTTTACCGTAAAGTGCATTACGTAAACATGGAAGCCCCCCCAAAATTTGCGGAATCGCATTCTTTGACCCAAGTTCACCCCATAAATGATATTTTGGGGTTCCGTCATTCATTTTATGGCAGATTGAAAGATGCCATTACAAAGTACACCTACTCCTGAAAAAAACAAGCCCTCACATGGCCCTGTAGGTGGAAAAATAAAAGTGTAATGGGTCTTAGAAGGCGAGGAGGAAAAAGCGGAAACGCAAAAGTGACAATTGGCCCGGTCCTTAAGGTCATTTCAGGCTCTGTCCTTAAGGGGTTAAGAGCAACTTATGTACTGTTCCTTTAAGAGCGACTTATGTACCATCCCTTTAAGAACGACTTTAGTACCGCCCCTTGAAGAGCAAATTTGTCGTCCCTTTAAGAGCAAATTTGGTGCCGCCCCTTTAACGGCTAGTTTTGGTGCTGTACGCGTAAGCACTGGTGCCACCCCTTTAAGAGCGACTTTGGTGCTGCCCCTTTAGGAACGACTTCGGTGCCGGCCCTTAAAAAGAAAATTTGGCGCAGTCAAGTTGTCCCATCCTTTTAAGAGCAACTTTTGTCCAGTCCCTTTTATGACCTACCCCCCCCCCCCCCAAAAAAAAAAAATCCAAATTAAATGGTTTGAACGGCACCTACCTGCATTTTCCTTGCTACCTACCTACCTGGTTGGTTGGTTGGCTGCCTGGCTGCAACTACAGTGTCTGTCTGTCTGCCTGGCAGTTATATGTGACATCACAGCCTTGATGACATCATCACGGAATGTTTCTCTGTGTATGCTAGATGTAAACAACTTTTGCTCCATTCACACATGGTAAATGTAAAGCCTTATATGTGCACTCACCGGCCAAGGTGCTTACAACACGCAGGGTGGTATGAACAGTCTGCTACGCACCCTAGGGGGGGGGGGGGGGGTGTCTAATTTTTGGAAACGCACTCGGGAGGGCACTGAACCTGGAAGCACTGCAGTACAAGGTCAAGGCCTGGAGAGGACAGAGCACGGTCTTTTCCGTCTCACTGTTCTAAAAATCCATCTCATGTACATATATACAGTATATATATATATATATATATATATATATATATATATATATATACATATACATACACTATTGGTCTAAGGGCTCTTTTACATGGAAAGATTATCTGACAGATTATCTGCCACAGATTTGAAGCCAAACCAGGAATGGATTTGAAAAGAGGAGAAATCTCAGGCTTTCCTGTATGGCCCGATCCCTGTTTATAGTCCATTCCTGGCTTTGGCTTCAAATCTTTGGCAGATAATCTGTCAGATAATCTTTCCATGTAAAAGGACCCTAAGCCAAAAAGGCTATAAGGGAGCGGCTTCTGAGGGGACGCCACAAAAGCCAAATCAGACAACACATGGCATACATGTCTCAGTTTTGGCGGCGGCTTTAACATGGACAACATAGAAGCATTTATCTCTCTCTCTGTCACTGTCTGTCTATCTATCTATCTATCTATGTGTTTATGTGTCTATCTAGCTATGTATAGATAGCTACCAATTATTAAAGAGCGACTTTGTTGCCAGCCCTTTAAGAGAATTTTTGGTGCAATCACTTTAAGTGGTCCCATCCCTTTAAGAGCAACTGTGGTCCAGTCCCTTGAAAAGAAACTTTGTTACACTCACTTTGGTACATTCACTCACACCATAACTTTAAGAGCGAATTTGGCCCTTTACCATTAAGAGCGTATTTGGCACCGTCCCTTTAAGAGGGATTTTTGCCACAGCCCTGCAAGAGTGAATTGTGGTACTGTCGATTTAAGAGCGACTTTAGTTCTGTCCCTTTAAGAGCGACTGTCCCTTTAAGAGGTTGCTCCTAAATGGACGGCACCAAAATCGCACTTAAAGGGAAGGACCAAAGTTGCACTAAAAGGGACAAGACAAAAGTTGCTCATCAAGTGGAGGCAACAAATTTTCTCTTGAAAAACCAGTACCAAAGTCGCTCTCAAATGGACGGCACCAAAGTCGCTCTTTAATGGGACTACACCAAAGTCACTCTTTTTGGTCCAGTCACTTTAAGAGCGACTTTGGTACCGTCCCTTTAAGAGCCACTTTTCCCCAGTGTCTTCCTGGCTTCTGCTCACTGCCCGCAGCAGCCAGGAAAACTGCAAGGACAGCTTCTGAAGTGACAGGCAGCTCAGCCAATCACTGCTCGCGGCTCCGTCGGACAGTGATTGGTTGAGCGGCCTGTTACTTCAGAGTCCGGCTCTGAAGTTCCACCGGCGGCTGCGGGTAGAAGCCAGGAAGACACCCGGGAGGGGGCAGAAGCCCTCCGGGGAGCGTGGACAGGTACGTAGATACTTTATTCTTTTCTGTACACGTCCATCATCCGGCAGACGGTGATTTTAGGTCGGGACCAAAAGAGACGATCAGCAGATGATCATTGCCCCCGGCCGATGGTTGTCTTTATAAGGCTAGGTTCACACTGCGTTTTTGCAATCAGTTTCTTTCATCCGTTCTTTGCAAGAACGGATGAAAAAACAGATGGAAAAAACTGATACATTTGTGTGCATCAGTTTTAATCTGTTTTTCCATTGAATTCCATTCTAAAAAAAAAACGGATCAGAACGGATCCGTCTTTTTTTTTTTTTTTTTGACGGACACAGAAGTAGGGTCAGCTACGTTTTTGTGTCTGTTAAAAAAAAAAACGGATCCGTTATGATCCGTTTTTTTTTTTTTATAATGGGAGTCAATGTGAAAACCGATCAAAACGGATGCACACAAATGCATCCTTTTTTTTCATCCGTTTTTGCAAAAAACGGATGAAGAAAAACGGATTGCAAAAACGCAGTGTGAACCTAGCCTTGCACAGAGCGATAATCTGCCCAATCGGCCTGATTGGAGAGATTATGGCTCCCTGTAATAGGGCCCCGAGAATCTTTCTTGATGCCGAGATGATTTCCTTGATCCCCATGAATAGTGCCGGAGTCTGGATGTAGAGCTGGACTATGGGATTGAGTTCTTGTAACCCGACATCGGGCCAATAAGTCCAGCGCCGGCCCCACCCCGGTGATCAATGTCTGTGACCGCTGTGACTATAGTTTATCCTTTATCCTTATGTTTTTTTTGTTTTTGTTTTTTTTTGCTCCAGCGCCACATCTATCCAGAGGCTGTATCTGGTATTACAGCTCAGCCGCATTCAAGTGGATCAGCCAATCAGAGATCTGCCTTTAATGGGGTGTTCCCATGTCAGCTTGTTATGCGCTATCTCTAGGATAGAGGAGAGCAGGCTGATTGCTGGGACCTGCAGTGAATGAAGCTCTCACCGTGTCCTTCGCTCCATCCATTCTCTATGGGGACACCAAACACTGCTGAGTTCAGTGCTTGGAAGCGTTCAGTGGCCCTGTAGAGAATGGATGGAGCACAAGCCGCTCAGGCACGGTCAGCGCTCCATTCACTGCAGGGATGATTGCGTCTCCATTTTTAGGATTGGATCCCCAGCGATCAGCTTGTTATCCCCTATCCTATGGGTAAAGGACAACAAGCTGAGATGGGAATCCCCCTTTACGCCAGCCACACGCACCATGAAATGCCGGTCACCGCTCATAAACCCCACAGTCCTCCCAGCTCCACCATATATCCATCCATGATTATTTCAGTAGGGGTCCGGAGCGGCTAACACCCTACAGGAAGAATCACGGGGAGTGTTTGAAATTCAGTATTTTTGATGGAAAGAACAGAACCGCACAATGGGCCGACGTTCCCATCAAAAATATTGGAAACTCTGATGGATCCCATAGACACAAATGTGAATTGTTAAGGGGGCTGTACAGGATTAGAAGACGTGGCGGCTTTCTTCCAGAAATAAAACAACCCCAGTCTTTGGGTTGCGAGCCGTATTAAAGTCAGTGAGGCCAAGATAGGTGGGGCGTCGTTTTTGGGAGAGAGCAGCCATTTCTTCTAATCCTGTTTTGCCCCTTTAACAATTCCCCAAACTCTATTATGGGGGAGATTTATCAAAGGGTGTAAAATTTAGACTGGTGCAAACTGCCCACAGCAACCAATCACTGCTCAGCTTCCAGCTCTGGTGAAAGAAAAGAGGAGCTGTGATTGGTTGCTGTGGCAAGTTTGCACCAGTCTAAATTTTACACCCTTTGATAAATCTCCCCCTATAGGAAACATGTCAGTGTGCGAAAATGAAATAATTTGTGAGGAAACAAAAAAACGAGACGACACATAAGATAGGGGTAAAATGAAGAATTTTATTGGCAAATGTATTATGTTATTGTTATGGGATCCCTAAGCTATTGATCCAAAAGAAGGCGAAAACCTCTGGACATCGGGGGTCAATCTTTGTCGCAGGGGGGAAATTCCTTCTTGACCCCAAACATAGGCGATCGGTCCGAGGACCCTGGATCAAAGCTGCTAAAGTATGTCACTAGCTGGGGACTGATAGTAATGTAGGGGTAGGTATGATGTAGTGTGGGGGCAGATATCATATAGGGGCAGGTGTCATGTAGGGGTAGGTATGATGTAGTGTGGGGGGCAGGTATCATTTAGGGGCAGGTGTCATGTAGGGGCAGGTATGATGTAGTGCGGGGGGCAGGTATGATGGAGTGTGGGGGCAGGTGTCATGTAGGGGCAGGTGTCATGTAGGGGCAGGTATGATGTAGTGCAGGGGGTAGGTATGATGTAGTGCGGGGGCAGGTGTCATGTAGGGGCAGGTATGATGTAGTGTTGGGGGAAGGTAGCATGCAGTGTATGGGTAGGTATGTAGTGCAAGTGCGGATGTCATACATTACCAGCGGATGCTTCCTAGCGTCGGCTCCTCTTCAGGATGAGTCTCTTCGGAGGGTGAGGTGGAATGACGAAATCTTCATCCATGCAGGCGCAGAGAATCCTGGCTCTTTCCGATCTTCTGGGCAGAGTCTTTTCTTCGGCCTTGGGCGCTGATCGATACCTCCGCTGGGCCTCCTCGTTGGTCGGCATACATCTCTAAAACAGAAAAATAATTGAAGTCAGTCAGAGATTCTTTTGAAACGATCTAGATATTATTGTTACAGGGATCCTAGCAGCCAATGCGGTGACTTACGTCCTTCTGGAAGATGGGAGAAGGCAGGAACTTGGCGGCGTAGGCGAGCGTCTGGAGGGCCTTCATATCCATGGTCTTCAGATCGACGGCGGGTCCATAGAAGATCGGGAGGCGTTGATAGAAGATCTAAAGAGAAAACAATACAGTGAATGTCAACTTTCCTATAGCAGGAATAAGGGCAGACATATTATACATGTAACCCCGGACAGTTACATAGGGGTCCTATGGGAGGGCGGGTGGCAGGGGGCGACCAACACCTTTAAAAAAAAAAACCATTACTATCCCTACATATGGCAATACATAGTGGTAATGATGCCATGGCTCCAAGGAACCGGAGGAGTGTGACCCTGGGGATGGTGGAGGTTCCCTATGGATGGTTCCCCGGTCTCCTCCCATTAGCAGCGCCACCTGGGGCCCTCGGTCTCTGGCTCCATCCCACAAATACACTGACCGGCAGGAAAGCCCGGGCGCCGGCCATCCTCCAGTAGTCCTCAGGTGTCGCCTTCATGTCTCGCAGATGCAGGTCCAGGAAGTCCATGTCCAAAAATCGAAATCCAAAAATCGTAGTCCAAGAATCCGAAGCCAAAAAGTCGTATGCCGAGTAATCCAACCAAAAAAATCACCAAGAGAGCGGTCCAAAAAGAGCAAAAGAGCAGCAGTCGCAGAGAAGTCTGTCTTCACCCACAGAGGAGATCCAACAGACAAGGTTGCCTAGCGACGCGTTGCTTTTATTGATGTTGCGTGTTTGTCTCCTGCAATCCTATTGGCTGATCACTGACCAATGGGCTTTGATGACACTGACATGTATAGCCCCCTTTACACTATGCTTCTTTTTTTTTTTTTTTTTTTTTTTTTTTTTAACTTTAGGTACAATGTTATGTTACCACATACTGGATTTATCCCTCTAATATATATAGTAACAATGTTCCCTGTTGCCCACGGCAACCAATCACAGCTCAACTATGAAATATTAATTAGACGAGCATTTCCAGAAAAATACTTAGGGGGAGATTCATCCAACTGGTGTAAAGTAGAATTGTCTTAGTTGCCCCTAGCAACCAATCAGATTCCACCTTTCATTCCTCACAGATTCTTTAGAAAATGAAAGGTGGAATCTGATGGGTTGCTAGGGGCAACTAAGACAATTCTACTTCACACCAGTTTTGATAAATCTCCCCCATAGTGCTTGAAAAGAGCGCCCCGTTAACAGTGACTTCCCTTTAAGTTAAACTTTAAGCCTTGATACCCTCCCTTTAACCCCTTAAGGACCGCGGGCGTACATTTACGCCCCCGCTGCCTGGGCTTTAAGGCAAGAGGGCGTAAATGTACGCCCTGGCGCGGACCCGTGCTACGGAGCGGGCTCACGAGCTGAGCCCGCCCCATAGCGGGTGAGGACCGGCTGCTGTATGCAGCCAGGCCCTCATCCTCAATGGCGGACGACCGCGATCTCGCGGCCGCCCGCCATTAACCCCTTAAACGCAGCGATCGCGCGGCATTTAAGTATAAGTGACCGGAGCATCTCCGGTCACTTAGCGATCGGGAGCCACGCAGCATGTCTGCAGGGGTCCCGATCGCATTTTCTGACTGCCGGAGGTCTTCTCCTTACCTCCGTGCAGTCTTCTGCTCGGTCCTCTGATTCAGCCTGCCACAGGCGGGCTGAATCAGAAGATCGCAGATAACACTGATCCCTGCAATGCTATGGCATAGCAGGGATCAGTGTTACTGATCTATTGTATGTACAGGATAGTTCCCTAAGGGGACTATAAAAGTGTAAAAAAATAAATAAATAAATGTTTTACACAATGCCCCAAAGCCCCTCCCCCAATAAAAGTGAAAATCACCCCCCCCCCCCCCTTCCCATTTCATACATAAAACACATAAAAACTAATAAAGTTAATTAACATATTATATACCGTAGCGTGCGTAATCGTCCGATCTATTAAAATAAAACAATATTATTCCTGCATGGTGAACAGCGTGAACAAAAAACGGTTAAAAAAACGCAGAGATTGCTTTTTTTTTTTATGACACTTTATGTATAAAATTTTTTATAAAAAGCGATCAATACGTTTGATGTAGAAAAAAATTTTGCTAATAAAAACTAGAGATCATGACGCAAAAATGACACCCCATACGACCTCGTAGGTGAAAAAGTAAGTGCGCTATAGGAGCCACAATAGGAGCATTTTAAATATGCCTATTTGCAAAAAAAAAAAAAAAGTTTTACTGCTAATAAAAAATAGTAAAACGTAAGAAAACCTAGTAAACCTGCATATCGCTGTGTTCAGACCGACCTATAGAATAAAGGAAAAATGCCAGTTTTACCGTAAAGTGCATTACGTAAACATGGAAGCCCCCCCAAAATTTGCGGAATCGCATTCTTTGACCCAAGTTCACCCCATAAATGATATTTTGGGGTTCCGTCATTCATTTTATGGCAGATTGAAAGATGCCATTACAAAGTACACCTACTCCTGAAAAAAACAAGCCCTCACATGGCCCTGTAGGTGGAAAAATAAAAGTGTAATGGGTCTTAGAAGGCGAGGAGGAAAAAGCGGAAACGCAAAAGTGACAATTGGCCCGGTCCTTAAGGTCATTTCAGGCTCTGTCCTTAAGGGGTTAAGAGCAACTTATGTACTGTTCCTTTAAGAGCGACTTATGTACCATCCCTTTAAGAACGACTTTAGTACCGCCCCTTGAAGAGCAAATTTGTCGTCCCTTTAAGAGCAAATTTGGTGCCGCCCCTTTAACGGCTAGTTTTGGTGCTGTACGCGTAAGCACTGGTGCCACCCCTTTAAGAGCGACTTTGGTGCTGCCCCTTTAGGAACGACTTCGGTGCCGGCCCTTAAAAAGAAAATTTGGCGCAGTCAAGTTGTCCCATCCTTTTAAGAGCAACTTTTGTCCAGTCCCTTTTATGACCTACCCCCCCCCCCCCCCAAAAAAAAAATCCAAATTAAATGGTTTGAACGGCACCTACCTGCATTTTCCTTGCTACCTACCTACCTGGTTGGTTGGTTGGCTGCCTGGCTGCAACTACAGTGTCTGTCTGTCTGCCTGGCAGTTATATGTGACATCACAGCCTTGATGACATCATCACGGAATGTTTCTCTGTGTATGCTAGATGTAAACAACTTTTGCTCCATTCACACATGGTAAATGTAAAGCCTTATATGTGCACTCACCGGCCAAGGTGCTTACAACACGCAGGGTGGTATGAACAGTCTGCTACGCACCCTAGGGGGGGGGGGGGGGGTGTCTAATTTTTGGAAACGCACTCGGGAGGGCACTGAACCTGGAAGCACTGCAGTACAAGGTCAAGGCCTGGAGAGGACAGAGCACGGTCTTTTTCCGTCTCACTGTTCTAAAAATCCATCTCATGTACATATATACAGTATATATATATATATATATATATATATATATATATATATATATATACATATACATACACTATTGGTCTAAGGGCTCTTTTACATGGAAAGATTATCTGACAGATTATCTGCCACAGATTTGAAGCCAAAACCAGGAATGGATTTGAAAAGAGGAGAAATCTCAGGCTTTCCTGTATGGCCCGATCCCTGTTTATAGTCCATTCCTGGCTTTGGCTTCAAATCTTTGGCAGATAATCTGTCAGATAATCTTTCCATGTAAAAGGACCCTAAGCCAAAAAGGCTATAAGGGAGCGGCTTCTGAGGGGACGCCACAAAAGCCAAATCAGACAACACATGGCATACATGTCTCAGTTTTGGCGGCGGCGGCGACGACGACGACGACGACGGCAGTGTCTGAAAAATATCTTAGATAATAAATTATGATGAACACATTTTCCTCCTTCATTCATCATTGCCTTTATACATCAGGGAGATCACTCAGTAAAACTAGTGTTCGCTTCTGCAGGGGAGATCTGTAGCTATATTTTGGGTTTGCTTTGAAATTCACTTACATGTAAATATATGCAAATATAAGATAATTTTAAACTAAATTATTCCTCCAAAGTGAAGGATTCTGGAAGTGAAAAAAGTATTAACAAGGCTAAGAAACAATGGTAGCAAGGTATTACTAGGCGGTCACTGTTTATGCTGTTTGTATTTTTCATAATAAATCTGTAGTAATTCTTTGCAAAAATAGGAAAAATGATAATAGTGAAATAGTTATTGAAATACAAACACAACTCATTTTACGACAACAGGCGACCACAGTTTCTGGACATTCCATGAATTCTGGTTCCTGTCTGTTCCCAGTATCTATGTACTCGTGGCTAATGGAGCCTGTGTGCTCTCCCAGGTGACAGGAAGATGCAGTGGGCCCCCTCACCTCTATCCTGCCACCCCATTCCCAGCTGTGACGTCTGCTCCCTCCTGTATACAGCTCTGCAGTGTGTGTGTGTGTGTGTGTCTGTGTGTGTGTGTGTGTGTGTGTGTGTGTGTGTGTGACCATATATCTGTGTAATCTGCATGTGTGTGCTTCTGGATCCATGTGTGTCTGTGTGCTATTAGATGTATATATATGTAATCTGCTTGTGTTTGTATCTGTGTAATCTGCATGTGTGTGTCTGCATCTACAGTATGTGTGTGTCTGTCTGTGTAGAGGTATATATGTAATATGTATGTGTGTGTATCTGCATCTATGTGTGTCTATCTGTGTAGAGGTATATATGTAATCTGCAGTGGCGTAGCTATAGGGGTCGCCGGGGTCACCATGGCGACCGGGCCCCTACGCTAGGGGGGCCCGCACGGCCCCCCTTGGCACTTGTGACACTGTCACTTTAAGCATCCCGAGAAGCTGCGGCCGCGCAGCTTCTCGGAATGCACAGATCGCTTTGATGTTCCGCCCGCACACTGAGCGGGCGGAACATTAAAGCGATCAGAATACAGGAGAAGGACCTGTCAGCGTCCTCCCCCTGTATTCTCTCCCATAGGCTGCCGGCACTTCATACCAGCAGCCTATCGGAGGCCGGGCCGTGACCTCTCCGGTAGGCGTGAGGATGTGACGTCATCACGCCTGCCGGAAGTCCCGTCCCTGCGGCTCGCAAGATGGAGCCCGAAGAGGAGGAGGAGCTGCTGCCTGCACAGCGCGGATTAGGTGAGTAGGATGTTTGTTTTTTTAGGGGCACCTCTGGGGGCATTATTGGTATATGGGGGCACCTCTGGGGGCATTATTAGTTCTTGGGGGCATTATTATTGTATGGGGGCACCTCTGGGGGCATTATTAGCTCATGGGGGCACCTCTGGGGGCATTATTAGTTCATGGGGGCACCTCTGGGGGCATTATTAGTTCTTGGGGGCACCTCTGGGGGCACTATTAGCTCACGGGGGCACCTCTGGGGGCATCATTATTGTATGGGGGCACCTCTGGGGGCATTATTAGTTCATGGGGGCACCTCTGGGGGCATTATTAGTTCATAGGGGGCAACTCTGTGGGCGTTATTAGTTCATGGGGGCCACCTCTGGGGCATTATTAACTCATGGGGGCACCTCTAGGGGCATTATTAGCTCATGGGGGCCACCTCTGGGGGCATTATTAGCTCATGGGGGCACCTCTGGGGGCATTATTAGTTGATGGGGGCACCTCTGGGGGCATTATTAGCTCATGGGGGCACCTCTGGGGGCATTATTAGTTCATGGGGGCACCTCTGGGGGCACTATTAGCTCATGGGGGCACCTCTGGGGGCACTATTAGCTCATGGGGGCACCTCTGGGGGCATTATTAGTCCATGGGGGCACCTCTGGGGGCATTATTAGCTCATGAGGGCACCTCTGGGGGCATTATTTGTTCATGGGGGCACCTCTGGGGGCATAATTAGCTCATGAGGGCACCTCTGGGGGCATTATTATTGTATGGGGGCACCTCTGGGGCCATTATTAGCTCACGGGGGCACAGCAGGGGATCCTACATACAGGGGGCATCCCACATTCCTACTCACTTTACTGCACATAACACCAAACAGCGCAGTTACTATGGAAGCCTACAGGAGGGAGGAAGGGAAGGAAGTTGCTAGAAATGTGCGGAGCCTAAATTGTTTGTCTCGCAGGTTCTAAGGGGATGAAACGTATCTGGAAGGAATCATCATGGAGGTCTGGGCCGGATGGAGAGGAAAAGGGAAAGTGACGCCTTAGATCAAAGAAGACGTCACCTGTGAGTCACTGTATGACGGTTTTCTTATTTTGTAGAACATCATTTAGTAGGGGTGCCCCGAGGTGGAAAAGGTTGGGAAGCACTGCGCTAATCTGTCCCGCTGCGCCCGCTGGCACATGCTGTCATCTGATTGGGCCTCTTACCTAATCAGATGACAGCAAGTACCAGCGCCCCCTCCTCCAGACATCTGCCTTGGCGGCCCAAGCTATGTCCTATGGCCGTATCTTTACCGCGTTGAGCTCCAGCTTGTGCTGCATCTACATTATCTGTACTCAGAGATATCACTGTGTTATCTGTGGTGTTACATAGGACTGCAGGTGACATCTACTACATGATCTGTACTCAGAGATATCACTGTGTTATCTGTGGTGTTACATAGGACTGCAGATGACTACTACATTATCTGTACTCAGAGATATCACTGTGTTATCTGTGGTGTTACATAGGACTGCAGGGGACATCTACTACATTATCTGTACTCAGAGAGATATCACTGTTATCTGTGCTGTTACATAGGACTGCAGGTGACTACTACATTATCTGTACTCAGAGGGATATCACTGTTATCTGTGGTGTTACATAGGACTGCAGGTGATATCAGGTGACTTCACAGGCAAAGCGCAGTGACTAGATACAAGCGGGGAGCCGCCCACCATGACTACTTCCCCGCTTGTATCTAGTCACGAGCCGGGGAATAAAAGTCATTTTCTCCGTTATAAAGCACCTGCTGCGGCCACGGCCGGTACGTGCCGGGGCCGCTCCAGGTGCTTTATACAATGCTCAAGGGAACCATATCAGCTCAAACGGGCTGATTGGTTCCCTTTAAACATGTGAACCCCACCATCAGCACCTAAAAATAATGCTATAACATGATCTGCTGTGGATTTGATGCGGCATATTTATCTGTTTATTTCAACAGATTAAATCAGAAGCATCAAATCCGCATTGGATTAGGTATGAACGTGCCCTTATAGGAAACCTGTGGGGTCTATACCAGGTGCACAGCTGTAGATCCCAGCGTACAGGTCAGGGACCGGACCTTTAGTCCAGTGTAAACCTCTATAATCATTCTTTCATTACCAGTTGAAGTATCAGAGAGGTGGAGCCACAGCAGCACCTTCTGCCCCGCCCCTTCCTGCTCTGACTGATGGACGTATAGGGTGCTGCTGCTGCCACTGCTGTTGTTGTGAAACTTTACTTGGTAATGAAAAGGACAATTATAAAAGTTTACACTGGACTAAAGGTCCTGTCAGTGATATCTCCTCACACCTGTCTGCTGAGATCTACAGCCCTAGACCTGGTATGGACCTCACAGATTCCCTTTAAGGGTATATTCACACGGACGGGCTCGCAGCGAGATTCTCGCTGCGAGCCCGGCAGGTCCTGTCAGTTCCCATAAACTACATACTTGCTGCAGTCTAAACGACCGCAGCGAGTATGTAATTATACCGCGCTTAACCCCTTCTACTCCCGCCGGCTCCCCCGCTGTAAGCAGCATACATTACCTGTCCTTGCCGCACGGGTCCGGCGTCCTGCTCTCCCGCCCGGCCAATCAGTGGCTGCGGCTGGGCAACACACTAATTGGCCGGACGGGAGAGCAGGACGCCGGACCCGTGCAGCAAGGACAGGTAATGTATACTGCTTACAGCGGGGGAGCCGGCGGGAGTAGAAGGGGTTAAGCGCGGTATAATTACATACTCGCTGCGGCCGTTTAGACTGCAGCAAGTATGTAGTTTATGGGAACTGACAGGACCTGCCGGGCTCGCAGCGAGAATCTCGCTGCGAGCCCGTCCGTGTGAATATACCCTAAAGGAGAAAAACATGGCCACCTTCTTCCAGAAACAGTGCCACACCTCAAGTTTGTGTGCGGTATTGCAGCTCAGTTCCATTGAAGTGAATGGAGCCGAGTTGTAATACCTCACATAACCTGAAGACAGGGAAGGTGCTGTTTTTGACTATGTCTGCACCATATAATGGCGGTAAAAGTAGTAAGGTTTTAATTATTAAAATGTACATCTACTATCTATCATCTATCTATCTATCTCCTATCTATCTAGAACTTTCTGTGCATGATAATACTGTCATAGTTAATAACACCAGTAAGCAAATATTATCCCCATACTGTACACGTTACTGCCATACTGTTACTAAGCAAACCCACCAATATTGCCAATACTACCAGTATATAAGCAACAAATAATATCACCACACCATGAGCACGGCCATTACCACCACACCATGAGCACAGCCATTACCACCACACCATGAGCACGGCCATTACCATCCAAACCATGAGCACGGCCATTACCACCACATAGTGACTAATACCGCTACACTGTGACTGAATACAATCCACTATATAAAACACTAGTATTACCAATAATACCAGAATACACAGGACGAGTAATACCATCACACCATGCCCACTACTCTCACCATACGGTGACTGGATAATACCACTATACCATCACACCATGCCCACTACTCTCACCATACGGTGACTGGATAATACCACTATACCATCACACCATGCCCACTACTCTCACCATACGGTGACTGGATAATACCACTATACCATCACACCATGCCCACTACTCTCACCATACGGTGACTGGATAATACCACTATACCATCACACCATGCCCACTACTTTCACCATACGGTGACTGTAAAATACCCCTATACCATCACACCATGCCCACTACTCTCACCATACGGTGACTGGATAATACCCCTATACCATCACACCATGCCCACTACTCTCACCATACGGTGACTGGATAATACCCCTATACCATCACACCATGCCCACTACTCTCACCATACGGTGACTGGATAATACCCCTATACCATCACACCATGCCCACTACTCTCACCATACGGTGACTGGATAATACCCCTATACCATCACACCATGCCCACTACTCTCACCTACGTACGATAATACCCCTATACCATCACACCATGCCCACTACTCTCACCATACGGTGACTGGATAATACCCCTATACCATCGCACCATGCCCACTACCCTCAGCATACGGTGACTGGATAATACCACTATACCATCACACCATGCCCACTACTCTCACCATACGGTGACTGTAAAATACCCCTATACCATCACACCATGCCCACTACTCTCACCATACGGTGACTGGATAATACCCCTATACCATCACACCATGCCCACTACCCTCAGCATACGGTGACTGGATAATACCCCTATACCATCACACCATGCCCACTACTCTCACCATACGGTGACTGGATAATACCCCTATACCATCGCACCATGCCCACTACCCTCAGCATACGGTGACTGGATAATACCACTATACCATCACACCATGCCCACTACTCTCACCATACGGTGACTGTAAAATACCCCTATACCATCACACCATGCCCACTACTCTCACCATACGGTGACTGGATAATACCCCTATACCATCGCACCATGCCCACTACCCTCAGCATACGGTGACTGGATAATACCACTATACTGTCGCCAAATAACAGCCACTATATAAAGACCAATATTCTCCCAAAGCAGTGACCAGAGAACACAGGGGTCACACTCCGTCCCTCCAGCTGTTACATCACTACAAATCCCATCACAGGGCCGGGACAAAGAGTAGGCAGGGGTAGGCGATGGCCTAGGGCGCCAGATGACAGGGGGCGCAATCTGGATGGGTAATTAATCTGTTTACCCATCCATGCTTCCCCCTGCAGGGCTGGACTCAGCACCCACGGCCCGCCCACCCCCTGCACTGTTACCAGGAGCGTAGGCAGAGGGGGCAGCTGCCCCAGGCGAAAGTCTCCCCGATACATAATGCCTTCAGCAGCAGCTTTATCCTGACAGAGAGGAGGTGTGTTGGAGCCCTGCATGTACACAGCACCCTCGCTGTAATACTTCTGATGCAGGGGTCGGGTTGTAAGGAGCCCCCAGTCCCTGCTCTGTGCTCCCACTGTGAGAAGGAGGCAGCAGTGATAGGTGAGTAGCTGCCTCCATCTCACACTGCTGTTCCCTGACAGAATGGCCTCTGACCTGCCTAACTAATCACTTCCTGTGTCCCCTGCTGTGAGGCCCCCAACTCAAGATACTGTGGGGCTGCAGGCAGCTAGAGTCCACACAGGGTCCTGAGGCCGATCAGCATGAGGACCCCACAGGTGACTTCAACTTCCTGGTTAGTCCATCACCATTATAGAAGCAGAACGTATGAGTGCAGGTATGTGGCTGGTCAGATGTGTGATGACAGGGGACAGGTGTGTGTGTGATGACAGGGGACAGGTGTGTGTGTGATGACAGGGGGAAGGTGTGTGTGTGATGACTGGGGGCAGGTGTGTGTGTGTGATGACAGGGGGCAGGTGTGTGTGTGATGACTGGGGGCAGGTGTGTGTGTGATGACAGGGGGCAGGTGTGTGTGTGTGATGACAGGGGGAAGGTGTGTGTGTGATGAATGGGGCAGATTGTGTGTGTGTGATGACAGGGGGAAGGTGTGTGTGTGATGACAGGGGGCAGGTGTGTGTGTGTGTGTGTGTGATGACAGGGGCCAGATGTGTGATGACAGGGGGCAGATGTGTGTGTGTGATGACAGGGGGCAGGTGTGTGTGTGATGACTGGGGGCAGATGTGTGTGTGTGATGACAGGGGGCAGGTGTGTGTGTGATGACAGGGGGCAGGTGTGTGTGTGTGATGACAGGGGGAAGGTATGTGTGTGATGAATGGGGCAGATTGTGTGTGTGTGTGTGTGATGACAGGGGGAAGGTGTGTGTGTGATGACAGGGGGCAGGTGTGTGTGTGTGTGTGTGTGTGTGTGTGATGACAGGGGCCAGATGTGTGATGACAGGGGGCAGATGTGTGTGTGATGACTGGGGGCAGATGTGTGTGTGTGATGACAGGGGGCAGGTGTGTGTGTGATGACAGGGGGCAGGTGTGTGTGTGATGACTGGGGGCAGGTGTGTGTGTGATGACAGGGGCAGGTGTGGGTGTGATGACAGGGGGCAGGTGTGTGTGTGATGACTGGGGGCAGATGTGTGTGTGTGATGACAGGGGGCAGGTGTGTGTGTGATGACAGGGGGCAGGTGTGTGTGTGATGACTGGGGGCAGGTGTGTGTGTGTGTGATGACAGGGGGCAGGTGTGTGTGTGGTGATGACTGGGGGCAGGTGTGTGTGTGTGATGACAGGGGGCACGGTGTGTGATGTGTGATGGACAGGGGGCAGGTGTGTGTGTGTGATGACAGGGGCCAGATGTGTGATAAACAGGGGGCAGGTGTATGTGTGTGTGATGACAGGGGGCAGGTGTTGTGTGTTGATGGACTGGGGCAGATGTGTGATAACAGGGGGCAGTGTATGTGCGTGTGATGACTGGGGCAGGTGTGTGTGATGACAGGGGCAGGTGTGTGTGTGATGACAGGGGGCAGGTGTGTGTGTGATGACTGGGGGCAGGTGTGTGTGTGTGATGACAGGGGGCAGGTGTGTGTGTGTGATGACAGGGGGCAGGTGTGTGTGTGATGACTGGGGGCAGGTGTGTGTGTGTGATGACAGGGGGCAGGTGTGTGTGTGTGTGATGACTGGGGGCAGGTGTGTGTGTGTGATGACAGGGGGCAGGTGTGTGTGTGTGATGACAGGGGGCAGGTGTGTGTGTGTGATGACAGGGGCCAGATGTGTGATAACAGGGGGCAGGTGTATGTGTGTGTGATGACAGGGGGCAGGTGTGTGTGTGATGACTGGGGGCAGATGTGTGATAACAGGGGGCAGGTGTATGTGCGTGTGATGACTGGGGGCAGGTGTGTGTGATGACAGGGGGCAGGTGTGTGTGTGATGACAAGGGGCAGATGTGTGTGTGATGACTGGGGGCAGGTGTGTGATGACAGGGGGCAGGTGTGTGTGATGACAGGGGGCAGATGTGTGTGATGACAGGGGGCAGGTGTGTGTGATGACAGGGGGCAGATGTGTGTGATGACAGGGGGCAGATGTGTGTGATGACAAGGGGCAGATGTGTGTGTGTGTGATGACAGGGGCAGATGTGTGTGTGATGACGGGGCAGATGTGTGTGTGTGATGACAGGGGGCAGATGTGTGTGTGATGACAGGGGGCAGATGTGTGTGTGATGACAGGGGGCAGGTGTGTGTATGATGACTGGGGCAGATGTGTGTGTGATGACTGGGGGCAGATGTGTGATGACAGGGGGCAGGTGTGTGTGATGACAAGGGGCAGATGTGTGTGTGTGTGTGTGATGACTGGGGGCAGATGTGTGTGATGACAGGGGGCAGGTGTGTGTGTGATGACAGGGGGCAGATGTGTGTGTGATGACAGGGGGCAGGTGTGTGTGTGATGACTGGGGGCAGATGTGTGTGATGACTGGGGGCAGGTGTGTGTGTGTGATGACAAGGGGCAGATGTGTGTGTGTGATGACAAGGGGCAGATGTGTGTGTGTGATGACTGGGGGCAGATGTGTGTGATGACTGGGGGCAGGTGTGTGTGTGATGACAGGGGGCAGGTGTGTGTGTGATGACAGGGGGCAGGTGTATGTGCGTGTTATGACTGGGGGCAGATGTGTGTGTGATGACAGGGGGCAGGTGTGTGTGATGACAGGGGCCAGATGTGTGTGATGACAGGGGGCAGGTGTGTGTGTGTGATGACTGGGGGCAGATGTGTGTGTGATGACAGGGGGCAGGTGTGTGTGTGATGACAGGGGGCAGGTGTGTGTGTGATGACAAGGGGCAGATGTGTGTGTGTGATGACAGGGGGCAGGTGTGTGTGTGTGATGACAGGGGGAAGGTGTGTGTGTGATGAATGGGGCAGATTGTGTGTGTGTGTGTGATGACAGGGGGAAGGTGTGTGTGTGATGACAGGGGGCAGGTGTGTGTGTGTGTGTGTGTGTGTGTGTGTGATGACAGGGGCCAGATGTGTGATGACAGGGGGCAGATGTGTGTGTGATGACAGGGGGCAGATGTGTGTGTGTGATGACAGGGGGCAGATGTGTGTGTGATGACGGGGCAGATGTGTGTGTGATGACAGGGGGCAGGTGTGTGTATGATGACTGGGGCAGATGTGTGTGTGATGACAGGGGGCAGGTGTGTGTGTGATGACAAGGGGCAGATGTGTGTGTGTGTGTGTGTGTGTGATGACAGGGGGCAGATGTGTGTGTGATGACAGGGGGCAGATGTGTGTGTGATGACAGGGGCAGATGTGTGTGTGATGACAGGGGGCAGGTGTGTGTATGATGACTGGGGCAGATGTGTGTGTGATGACTGGGGGCAGATGTGTGATGACAGGGGGCAGATGTGTGTGTGATGACAGGGGGCAGATGTGTGTGTGTGATGACGGGGCAGATGTGTGTGTGTGATGACAGGGGGCAGATGTGTGTGTGATGACAGGGGGCAGGTGTGTGTATGATGACTGGGGCAGATGTGTGTGTGATGACTGGGGGCAGATGTGTGATGACAGGGGGCAGGTGTGTGTGATGACAAGGGGCAGATGTGTGTGTGTGTGTGTGATGACAGGGGGCAGATGTGTGTGTGATGACAGGGGGCAGATGTGTGTGTGATGACAGGGGGCAGGTGTGTGTGTGATGACAGGGGGCAGGTGTGTGTGTGTGTGTGTGTGTGATGACAGGGGGCAGATGTGTGTGTGATGACTGGGGGCAGATGTGTGTGTGTGATGACTGGGGCAGATGTGTGTGTGATGACAGGGGGCAGGTGTGTGTGTGATGACAGGGGGCAGGTGTGTGTGTGTGATGACAGGGGGCAGATGTGTGTGTGATGACTGGGGGCAGATGTGTGTGTTATGACTGGGGGCAGATGTGTGTGTGATGACTGGGGGCAGGTGTGTGTGATGACAGGGGGCCAGGTGTGTGTGTGTGTGATGACAGGGGGCCAGATGTGTGTGTGATGACAGGGGGCAGGTGTGTGTGTGTGATGACAAGGGGCAGATGTGTGTGTGTGATGACAGGGGGCAGGTGTGTGTGATGACAAGGGGCAGATGTGTGTGTGTGTGTGTGTGTGTGATGACTGGGGGCAGATGTGTGTGTGATGACAGGGGGCAGGTGTGTGTGTGATGACAGGGGGCAGGTGTGTGTGTGTGATGACAAGGGGCAGATGTGTGTGTGTGATGACTGGGGGCAGGTGTGTGTGTGATGACAGGGGGCAGGTGTGTGTGTGTGTGATGACTGGGGCAGATGTGTGTATGATGACTGGGGCAGATGTGTGTGTGATGACTGGGGGCAGGTGTGTGTGTGATGACTGGGGGCAGGTGTGTGTGTGTGATGACTGGGGGCAGGTGTGTGTGTGATGAAAAGGGGCAGATGTGTGTGTTTGATGACAGGGGGCAGATGTGTGTGTGATGACAGGGGGCAGGTGTGTGTGTGTGATGACAGGGGGCAGGTGTGTGTGTGTGATGACTGGGGGCAGATGTGTGTGTGATGACAGGGGGCAGGTGTGTGTGTGATGACTGGGGCAGATGTGTGTGATGACAGGGGGCAGGTGTGTGTGATGACAGGGGCCAGATGTGTGTGATGACAGGGGGCAGGTGTGTGTGTGTGATGACAAGGGGCAGATGTGTGTGTGTGATGACAGGGGGCAGATGTGTGTGTGATGACAGGGGGCAGGGTGTGTGTGTGTGTGATGACAAGGGGGCAGATGTGTGTGTGTGATGACAGGGGGCAGATGTGTGTGTGATGACAGGGGGCAGATGTGTGTGTGATGACTGGGGGCAGGTGTGTGTGTGATGACAGGGGGCAGGTGTGTGTGTGATGACTGGGGGCAGATGTGTGTGATGACTGGGGCAGGTGTGTGTGTGATGACAGGGGGCAGGTGTGTGTGATGACAGGGGGCAGTGTATGTGCGTGTTATGACTGGGGGCAGATGTGTGTGTGATGACTGGGGGCAGGTGTGTGTGATGACAGGGGGCAGGTGTGTGTGATGACAGGGGCCAGATGTGTGTGATGACAGGGGGCAGGTGTGTGTGTGTGTGATGACAAGGGGCAGATGTGTGTGTGTGATGACAGGGGGCAGGTGTGTGTGATGACAAGGGGCAGATGTGTGTGTGTGTGTGTGTGTGTGATGACTGGGGGCAGATGTGTGTGTGATGACAGGGGGCAGGTGTGTGTGTGATGACAGGGGGCAGGTGTGTGTGTGTGATGACAAGGGGCAGATGTGTGTGTGTGATGACTGGGGGCAGGTGTGTGTGTGATGACAGGGGGCAGGTGTGTGTGTGTGTGTGATGACTGGGGCAGATGTGTGTATGATGACTGGGGCAGATGTGTGTGTGATGACTGGGGGCAGGTGTGTGTGTGATGACTGGGGGCAGGTGTGTGTGTGATGACTGGGGGCAGGTGTGTGTGTGATGAAAAGGGGCAGATGTGTGTGTTTGATGACAGGGGGCAGATGTGTGTGTGATGACAGGGGGCAGGTGTGTGTGTGTGATGACAGGGGGCAGGTGTGTGTGTGTGATGACTAGGGCAGATGTGTGTATGATGACAGGGGGCAGGTGTGTGTGTGATGACTGGGGGCAGATGTGTGTGATGACAGGGGGCAGGTGTGTGTGATGACAGGGGCCAGATGTGTGTGATGACAGGGGGCAGGTGTGTGTGTGTGATGACAAGGGGAAGATGTGTGTGTGTGATGACAGGGGGCAGATGTGTGTGTGATGACAGGGGGCAGGTGTGTGTGTGTGATGACAAGGGGCAGATGTGTGTGTGTGATGACAGGGGGCAGATGTGTGTGTGATGACAGGGGGCAGATGTGTGTGTGATGACTGGGGGCAGGTGTGTGTGTGATGACAGGGGGCAGGTGTGTGTGTGATGACTGGGGGCAGATGTGTGTGATGACTGGGGGCAGGTGTGTGTGTGATGACAGGGGGCAGGTGTGTGTGATGACAGGGGGCAGGTGTATGTGCGTGTTATGACTGGGGGCAGATGTGTGTGTGATGACTGGGGGCAGGTGTGTGTGATGACAGGGGGCAGGTGTGTGTGATGACAGGGGCCAGATGTGTGTGATGACAGGGGGCAGGTGTGTGTGTGTGATGACAAGGGGCAGATGTGTGTGTGTGATGACAGGGGGCAGGTGTGTGTGATGACAAGGGGCAGATGTGTGTGTGTGTGTGTGTGTGTGTGTGTGTGTGAGATGACTGGGGGCAGATGTGTGTGTGATGACAGGGGGCAGATGTGTGTGTGATGACAGGGGGAAGATGTGTGTGTGATGACTGGGGGCAGGTGTGTGTGTGATGACAGGGGGCAGGTGTGTGTGTGATGACTGGGGGCAGATGTGTGTGATGACTGGGGGCAGGTGTGTGTGTGATGACAGGGGGCAGGTGTGTGTGATGACAGGGGGCAGGTGTATGTGCGTGTTATGACTGGGGGCAGATGTGTGTGTGATGACTGGGGGCAGGTGTGTGTGATGACAGGGGGCAGGTGTGTGTGATGACAGGGGGCAGATGTGTGTGATGACAGGGGGCAGGTGTGTGTGTGTGATGACTGGGGGCAGATGTGTGTATGATGACTGGGGCAGATGTGTGTGTGATGACTGGGGGCAGATGTGTGTGATGACAGAGGGCAGGTGTGTTTGTGATGACTGGGGGACATGTTACATACAAATCAGACATGGTTTAGTCCCCCTGATCTCTCTGTGATTGATGGGGCTGCAGTCTGTTGTCTATTAATAATAATCCTGATCCTGCACTGACCAGAACATGGAGCACATAGACAATAAATCTCTGTATGCAGACACCTCATAGGGCTGATATTACAAGCTCCCATGGGTGCAGTGCAGGCATCTCATCATAGCACAACTGAGGGCAGAACATAGGGAGGCGATATACTACTGGGGGCAGCACACAGGGGGTCTATATACAACTGTGGCGGTATTATTCAATGGTATCATTATCTTTTGGTTTTGTTCAGAGGCAATGTGTAATCACTGCATGGTGGTAAGAATGGTAAGGTAACTACCAAATGTATTGGGGCTCATAATACAGTGTGGGGGCACTTTCAGGGCATAATACTATCTGTGGCGCACGGATTCTAATAACACTGGGTTAGGGGGGGGGCGCCATTTGCCTTCTCTGCCTAGGGCACCAAAACTCCTTGTCCCGGCCCTGTCCCATCATGCCTGGACAGCTAAAGCATGATGGGAATTGTAGTTTTGCAACACCTGGAGGGACGAGTTTGACTCCCCTGATACTGAGGTAGATCCCAGCTGTATAAAGGTTCTGCAGACCATATAAGTGATTATAGTGCAGTTACATCCTGTCACTCACAGTAGGTGTCTTCTCTGCATGACCAGACGTCCACTTTTACTTTTCTTCTCCATCTGGCTCCGGCCATCATAAAGGCTTCTCTGGCCATGACTCCTCTCCACGGGATCTGTCAGACAGACATTTTAGGCTTCTTGCTCCAGCAACATCCTCATTTATACATCCTCATCTATACATCCCTCCATATATAATAGGCTCCCCTCCCCCGCTGCACATCTCTCCATATAGAATAGCCCCCCTGCTGTACATCCCCCCATATAGAATAGCCTCCTGCATCCCCCCATATAGAATAGTTCCTTCTGCACCCCACCATATAGAATAGCCCCCCTGAACATCCCCCCATATAGAATAGCCCCTTCTGCATCCCCAATATAGAATAGCCCCCCCGTGCATCCCCATATAGAATAGCCCCCCTGTACATCCCCCAATATAGAATAGCCTCCCCTGAACATCCCCCCATATAGAATAGCCCCCCCGTGCATCCCCCATATAGAATAACCCCCCCTACATCCCCCAATATAGAATAGCCCCTCTGTGCATCCCCCCCAATAAAGAATAGCCCCTCTGTGCATCCCCCCAATAAAGAATAGCCCCTCTGTGCATTCCCCCAATATAGAATAGCCCCCCCTGCATCCCCCAATATATAGAATAGCCTCCCCTGTGCATCCCCAATATAGAATAGCCCCCCTGTGCATCCCCCAATATAGAATAGCCCCCCTGCATCCCCCCATATAGAATAGCCCCCATGTGCATCCCCTTCAATATAGAATAGCCCCCCCCCTGCATCCCCCCCATATAGAATAGCCCCCCGTGCATCCCCCCAATATAGAATAGCCCCCCTGTGCATCCCCCCAATATAGAATAGCCCCCCCTGTGCATCCGACCCCCAATATAGAATAGCCCCCCCCTGCATCCCCCCATATAGAATAGCCCCCCTGTGCATCCCCCCCAATATAGAATACCCCCCCCTGCATCCCCCCATATAGAATAGCCCCCCTGTGCATCCCCCCCAATATAGAATAGCCCCCTGCATTCCCCAATATAGAATAGCCCCCCCGTGCACCCCCCAATATAGAATAGCCCCCCTGTGCATCCCCCAATATAGAATAGCCCCCCCTGCATCCCCCCATATAGAATAGCCCCCATGTGCATCCCCTCCAATATAGAATAGCCCCCCCTGCATCCCCCCATATAGAATAGCCCCCCGTGCATCCCCCCAATATAGAATAGCCCCCCTGTGCATCCCCCCAATATAGAATAGCCCCCCTGTGCATCCCACATATAGAATAGCCCCCCCTGCATCCCCCCATATAGAATAGCCCCCCTGTGCATCCCCCCCAATATATAATAGCCCCCCTGTGCATTCCCCAATATAGAATAGCCCCCCTGTGCATCCCCCCAATATAGAATAGCCCCCCCTGCATCCCCCCATATAGAATAGCCCCCCTGTGCATCCCCCCCCAATATAGAATACCCCCCCTGCATCCCCCCATATAGAATAGCCCCCCTGTGCATCCCCCCCAATATAGAATAGCCCCCTGCATTCCCCAATATAGAATAGCCCCCCGTGCACCCCCCAATATAGAATAGCCCCCCTGTGCATCCCCCAATATAGAATAGCCCCCCCTGCATCCCCCCATATAGAATAGCCCCCCTGTGCATCCCCCCCAATATAGAATACCCCCCCTGCATCCCCTCATATAGAATAGCCCCCCTGTGCATCCCCCCAATATAGAATAGCCCCCTGCATTCCCCAATATAGAATAGCCCCCCATGTGCATCCCCCCCAATATAGAATAGCCCCCCCCTGTGCACCCCCCAATATAGAATAGCCCCCTGCACCCCCCAATATAGAATAGCCCCCCTGTGCATCCCCCCAATATAGAATAGCCCCCCTGCATCCCCCCCATATAGAATAGCCCCCCTGTGCATCCCCCCAATATAGAATAGCCCCCCCCCTGCATTCCCCCATATAGAATGGCCCCCTGTGCATCCCCCAAATATAGAATAGCCCCCTTGTGCATCCCCCCCAATATAGAATAGCCCCCCTGTGCATCCCACCCCAATATAGAATAGCCCCCCCTGCACCCCCCCATATAGAATAGCCCCCCTGTGCATCCCCCCCAATATAGAATAGCCCCCCTGTGCACCCCCCCAATATAGAATAGCCTCCCTGTGCATCCCCCCCAATATAGAATAGCCCCCTGCATTCCTCAATATAGAATAGCCCCCCCTGTGCATCCCCCCCCAATATAGAATAGCCCCCTGCATTCCCCAATATAGAATAGCCCCCCTGTGCATCCCCCCAATATAGAATAGCCCCCCCCGTGCATCCCCCCCAATATAGAATAGCCCCCTGCATTCCCCAATATAGAATAGCCCCCCCTGTGCATCCCCCCAATATAGAATAGCCCCCTGCATTCCCCAATATAGAATAGCCCCCCTGTGCATCCCCCCCCAATATAGAATAGCCCCCCCCTGTGCATCCCCCCCCCAATATAGAATAGCCCCCTGCATTCCCCAATATAGAATAGCCTCCCCTGTGCATCCCCAATATAGAATAGCCCCCCCTGTGCATCCCCCCAATATAGAATAGCCCCCCCACCATAGCCACATGTGAAGGGGTTAAAGAAAAAAAAAAACATTCTTACCTGTCACCTCGCTCCCGGCAGCTTCTTCCTCCCGATCCCGGATCTTCAGTCTGCAGCTTCTTCTCCCTGCTGCTGCAGCTCGGCGGCGGCGGCGTCTCACCTCACGCGTCCTCAGTGGCGCGCCAGGGAAGTGACGTCAGCCGCTGGGGTCCTGTTAGAGGTGCCTGCAGATGTGCCTTCGCGCTGCACGTCTGCAGCCTCGGGCCGGCCCTGACATCGTCCAGCTAGGAAGACTGGCCGGCCACAGGAGTGACTGGCAGGGCCGGGGGCCAATGGCTCCCTGGCTCTGTCAGTCAGAGGCAGAGTGCGGCCGCTGCAAACTTTGAGCGTTCATCTTGAACGCTCACAGTTAAAGGGCCAGTGCACCGGCCCTCTGCAGAGGCTGAATGAATAGCGCAGCGGCCGGCTGCCCCCGGATTGGCAATACTGGCAGCCCAGCGGGCATTTGCCAGATTACCAATCCGGGCCCGTTTCTCTCCCCCCTGCTTCTCCCCCATCCCCATGTTTCTCTCCCCCCTGCTTCTCCCCCATCCCCATGTTTCTCTCCCCCATCCCCATGTTACTCTCCCCCCTGCTTCTCCCCCATCCCCATGTTTCTCTCCCCCCTGCTTCTCCCCCATCCCCATGTTTTTCTCCCCCCTGCTTCTCCCCCATCCCCATGTTTCTCTCCCCCCCCTCATGTTTCTCTCCCCCATCCTCATGTTCTCTCCCCCCTGCTTCTCCCCCATCCCCATGTTTCTCTCCCCCCTGCTTATCCCCCATCCCCATGTTTCTCTCCCCCCTGCTTCTCCCCCATCCCCATGTTTCTCTCCCCCCTGCTTCTCCCCCATCCCCATGTTTCTCTCCCCCCTGCTTCTACCCCATCCCCATTTTTCTCTCCCCCCTGCTTCTCCCCCATCCCCATGTTTCTCTCCGCCCTGTTTCTCCCCCATCCCCATGTTTCTCTCCCCCCTGCTTCTCCCCCATCCCAATGTTTCTCTCCCCCCTGCTTCTCCCCCATCCCCATGTTTCTCTCCCCCCTGCTTCTCCCCCATCCCCATGTTTCTCTCCCCCCTGCTTCTCCCCCATCCCCATGTTTCTCTCCCCCCTGCTTCTCCCCCATCCCCATTTTTCTCTCCCCCCTGCTTCTCCCCCATCCCCATGTTTCTCTCCGCCCTGTTTCTCCCCCATCCCCATGTTTCTCTCCCCCCTGCTTCTCCCCCATCCCCATGTCTCTCTCCCCCCTGTTTCTCCCCCATCCCCATGTTTCTCTCCGCCCTGCTTCTCTCCCCCCTGTTTCTCCCCCATCCCCATGTTTCTCTCCCCCCTGCTTCTCCCCCATCCCCATGTTTCTCTCCCCCCTGCTTCTCCCCCATCCCCATGTTTCTCTCCCCCCTGCTTCTCTCCTGTTTCTCCCCCAGCCCTGTTTCTCCCCCATCCCTGCTCACCCCCATCCTCCCTCGCCGTCCCCCTCACCTACTGGCCCGGACGTGCTCCTCCAATCAGAGGAGACCGGGAGCGTGGTGCACCACGCTTCTGGTCTCCCCTGATTGGAGGAGCACGTCCAGGCCAGTAGGTGAGGGGGGCAGTGCCCGCGGCACACTGGTTGAAAAACACTGCTCTAGTGCACGGGAAAGGAAAGCCAAAATCTCGGACATCGCGAGATTTCGGCTTTCCTTTTCTGTGCACTAGAGTGGCGTGGCGCAAGGTATCTGTTGCTGCCGGATACCTGGGGGGCCGTAAAAGTTCGGAACGCGGGCCGGACTTTGGACATGCCTGATGTAGAGGTATATATGTAATCTGCATGTGTGTATCTGCATCTATGTGTGTCTGTCTGTGTAGAGGTATATATGTAATCTGCATGTGTGTATCTGCATCTATGTGTGTCTGTCTGTGTAGAGGTATATATGTAATATGTATGTGTGTGTATCTGAATCTATGTGTGCTCTCTATGTAGAGGTATATATGTAATCTGCATGTGTGTATCTGCATCTATGTGTGTCTGTCTGTGTAGAGGTATACAGTGGTGCCTTGGATTACGAGCATAATTCGTTCGGGCCGTGCTTGTAATCCAAATCCACTGTTAAACCAAAGCAAAATTTCCCATAAGAAATCATAGAAATGCAGACAATTGGTTCTACATCCCATATATAATGATTTATTATTCTGAATAACATGTAAAACAGATGAAACAAACATTCAGAAACAGCAGAATATGTGATATTATAAATTACTGTACAGTATAACAATCAGCATGTGGAGTATAACGTATAGTAAGGGCATAAACCTGATAACACAGCAGCAGTTTGTAGATACAGGATGGAACTGCAGATCCCCATAATGCAGTAGCGTAGTACAACAGGCTATAATAGAGAAGCAGGGCTGCTGTCAGAGGTCTATGTGGTCACATGACAGCAATGGGGAAGGGGGTGTGTTCAGCATGGACCAATCAGGACTGACAGACTGCAGGGAGCATGAAGGAATGAGCAGGGCAGATGTGGGCACATACATGCAGCACTCTCTGTCCGGGGAGAGAGGGGTTACAGCTATGAAGAGATTACCTCCACAGTCCTGTCCCCTGATGTAAGCCCCAGTCTGAAGTGGATCTGCTATGATTTGGAAGGTGAGGGAGACTTCCTGGGTCAGAGTACAGTGCTGTAGACCACGCTATGCAGACCACCCCCTCCCCCACTCAAGCTCCCACCCAGTACAGGGAGCTCTTAAACCAAAGCAATGCTCTTAAACCAAGTCGCAATTTTGAAAAGCTGTGAGCTCTTAAACCAAAACGCTCTTAAACCAAGTTACTCTTAAACCAAGGTACCACTGTATATGTAATCTGCATGTGTGTATCTGCATCTATGTGTGCTGTCTGTGTAGAGGTATATATGTAATCTGCATCTATGTGTGCTGTCTGTGTAGAGGTATATATGTAATCTGCATCTATGTGTGTCTGTCTGTGTAGAGGTATATATGTAATCTGCATGTGTGTGTATCTGCATCTATATGTGTCTGTACAGGTATATATGTAATCTGCATGTGTGTATCTGCATCTATACTATGTGTCTGTGTAGAGGTATATATGTAATCTGTATGTGTGTGTATCTGCATCTATGTGTGCTCTCTATGTAGAGGTATATATGTAATCTGCATGTGTGTGTCTGCATCTATATGTGTCTGTGTAGAGGTATATATGTAATCTGTATGTGTGCGTCTGCATCCATGTTATGTGTCTGTGTATAGGTATATATGTAATATGTATGTGTGTATCTGCATCTATATGTGTCTGTGTAGAGGTATATATGGAATCTGCATGTGTGTATCTGCATCTATGCTGTGTGTCTGTGTAGAGGTATATATGGAATCTGCATGTGTGCGTCTGCATCTATGCTATGTGTCTGTGTATAGGTATATATGTAATATGTATGTGTGTATCTGCATCTATATGTGTCTGTGTAGAGGTATATATGGAATCTGCATGTGTGTCTGCATCTATGCTATGTGTCTGTGTAGAGGTATATACGTAATCTGTATGTATGTGTCTGCATCTATGTGTCTGTCTGTATAGGTATATATGTAATCTGTATGTATGTGTCTGCGTCTATGTAGAGGTATATATGTAATCTGTATGTATGTGTCTGCATCTATGTGTCTGTCTGTGTAGAGGTATGTATGGAATCTGCATGTATGTGTCTGTGTAGAGGTATATATGGGATCTGCATGTGTGTGTCTGCATCTATGTAATGTGTCTGTGTAGAGGTATATATGGAATCTGCATGTGTTTGTATCCATGTAATTTCTCTATGTTGGCATATTTGTGTATCTTGTTATGTGTGTATACATCTATTGGGAATCTATATATGTAATTTGCCAGTGTTTGTATCTGAGTGATGTGCTTGTGCATACGTGTGTATATCTGCCTATTTGTACAGTATGGGTTTGTGCATGTGTGGTAGTACAGTATATGTTATGTGTGTAGTGTGTGGATATTTGGCACATGTATATACATTGGTGGATTATACTGTAATATGGCCTGTATGGGTTGCAATCCAGGACTCCCAGGGGGGCCCATAGCCGCTCACACTCTCCATATTGTGTTGCAGCCCCCACTCTACATGCCCCAGATTCCCAGACAGTCGCCATATTCCAGGGGCAGGTGCCCTCACTCAGTATTTCAGCAGATTTCAAGCTGCAGGTTCCGCAGCAAAATCCGCTGCAATACTCATTTCTTATGAATCTACATTCTTGCAACAGATTTTTCATTCCCTGTGACAATGTAGCCCCCGCACTTAACCCATCAGCTGCCGGGCTAATACGTTACCTGGCCGCGCTCCTCTCCGGCTCCTTGGCGTCCTGCTCAGCCAATCAGTGTGATGTCCTGCCGCAGCCACTGATTGGACGTCAGGGAGCCAGAGAAGCAGGCATGAGTGCTGCAGAGGTGGGTTAAGTGAGCAGGGGCTTCATTTCCGCAGCGGAATTATGTAAAGCCATTGGGAATGACACTACAGAGCATCACAGCGGATTTTGCTCACAGTGTGAAATCCCCTGTGATGCTGTATATATGAAGGTGCCCATAGAGTAGATAGCTACTGTCACCCCACTCTCCCTTGTAGCTGCGTTAGGCCTGTGGCCTGCAGGTGATCAGCTGTAGCCGACAGTGTCACATCCCAGTGTATGCAGCGTGATGGTGTCATCATACTGCCTGCACGGACTGTGTCCAGCAGGAAGAGGAGCTGCAGCATGGGATTTGGGTGGTAGAGAAGAGTTTTTTTTTATTCTGTTATACTGAGGGGGCAGACTGTTTGGGAGGCACTGTTATTGTGTGGTACACGATGGATAGGAGGTTTGTATAAGTGTAGGATGCTGGAAAAGTGCGAAGCCTAAGATTTTTGTCTGGCAGATTCTGGGGAGACGAGGCCGGAAGGAAAAGAGAAGGAAAGTGAACGACTCCAAACGAAGAAGACGTCACCTGTGAGTCACTGAATGTAGCTACACGGTAGTGACTATATGGGTCTAATGTTGGTCTTTATAATGTGTTTTGTAAAATAAATAGTGCTTTCCAGTCATTTGGGTGTGGGAATTTATGGTCATGGTGTAGCTGTAGTATTTTTTGGTAATTTTATTCAGTATTGGTATATGGCAGCATTATTCATTCAATTGGGGTGATCGTGTATGAATATATGATGTGTCAGTATTATTTGTGGGGAAAAAACATGACATTTTCAGCCATTCTTGTATAAAACAAAAGTTATTCTTAAGACTAAAAACATGGCCTAATAGACTCGTAATTTAGCCCATATTATGGTCTTTAAATAGCCTGAGTTGATGTTTTTTTTGGATTATTGCTTTTGGTAAGGTGGGGGCCCAGACAAGTTGGCAGTATGGGGCGCTGCATAAATCACACAGCCTAAAGCCAACGTACTCAAGGTACATCACCAGCCAACATAGCCAAGGTACATCACCTTTTTTTTTTAATCACCGTTGGCGTAACTCCGCCCAGTTCACTTCTCGTGCACTTGAGGTGCACATCAGGATGACCACGCTGGCGCCATCAGGAAAGGATGATCCAGATGGCACATTAGCTTTAAAATACTGAGGGCCACATGTATCATCCGGCGAATGGATGATTTTCGGCGGAAAGTGCCGATTTGCGTCTTTTTTTAAGCAAAAATGGCGGATTTGCGAATAAAATATTCGCAGATCGGCACTTTCCGCCGAGTACGCCAGGGGGCGGAAAAGGGGCGGAGAGTGGGCGGAATGGAGGGCGCGGACTCAGAGTCCGCGCGATTTATCATCCGTTCCGCCAAAATGTATGCCGAAAACCTACTCCAGTCCTCAGCTGGCGTAGGTTTTCGGCGGTGCGCAACGGCGCGCACGGGATTTATGTAGAGGCAGTCCGCCTCTACATAAATCTCCGTAGCGCCGGAGCTGCGGGGGCATTTTTACGTCCGGCGTAAAAAACGCCGGACTTAATAAATGCCTCCCTAAGCCTTTTTGTATAAATAATACCATCACTTAAATTGTCACTATCATAAGAGCTTTCAGTATTAAAATTAACAAAGGAGGTGCAAGCAGTCATCTTTACATTCAAGATTCATTATTTTTTCATGGAATTCTTATGCTATTATCAAGCTAGAGTTAGTTAAAGCGAATGTACCATTCACTTTAAAGGGGTTATCCAGCGCTACAAAAAGTCAGCACCACTCTTGTCTCCAGGTTGGGTGGGGTTTTTCAACTTAGTTCCATTGAAGTGAATGGAGCTTAAAGGAGTACTCCAGCAGGGCCGCTTCCTGGTGTCTGACACCGGCCGCTTCATGTGTCTGAACGCAGGCCCGAGACGTGACGTCTCAGGTCTCAGGTCCGCTCAGCCAGTCAGTGACAGAGGCGGGATCTGAGCGGACTTGAAACGGATCCCGCCTCCTTCACTGACTGGCTGACCGGACCTGAGACGTCACGTCTCGGGCCCGCATCAGACACCTGGAAGCGTCCGGGGACCGGGGACCGGACCCGCCGCTGGAACCGGGGAGGTGAGTGGACGTCTTTTCCTTCAGCCAGCTCCTCCCCAGTCCCAGCAAAAAAGTGCCCCCCCGCTGGAGCACCCCTTTAACCTCTTAAGGACATATGACGTACCCCTACGTCATATGTCCTCACTTGCACTTCAAAGCGGGGCCGCGCGGCGGCCCCGCTTTGAAGTGCCGCGATCCCGGGTGCCGCGAGTAGCCCGGGACCGCTGCTATTAGCGGGCACGGTCTGATCGCCGTGCCCGCTAATTAGCTAATCGGAGGCAGCTGTCAAAGTTGACAGCTGCCTCCGATTACCGGAGGCAACGTTTCCCTGGGGTCTAGTGGGGGAGATCGCTCCTCCGGGACCTTGTCCCGGAGGAGCGATCTTCGTTACTGATGCCGGCCGGGGACGCGTCCAAGATGGCGCCGTCCTCGGCTCGGCACTCGTTCGTTTTCGGCTGCAGCAGCCGAAAGCAAACAATTGCCGATCTCATGGATCTCTGCAGCATATCTATGCTGCAGAGATCTCAATGAGAGATCCAAGTGTATATACTAGAAGTCCCCCAGGGGGGCTTCTAGTATATGTGTAAAAAAAAAAAAAAAGTGTTGTTTTTATAGTAAAAAGCCCCCTCCCCTAATAAAAGTCTGAATCACCCCCCTTTTCCCAGGTTTTAAATAAAAGTAAACAAATAAATAAATAAATAAACATGTTTGCTATCGCCGCGTGTGTAATCGCCCGAACTATTAATTAATCACATTCCTGATCTTGCACGGTAAATGGCATCAGCGCAAAAAAATCCCAAAGTGCAAAATTGCGCATTTTTGGTCGCATCAAATCCAGAAAAAATTTAATAAAAAGCGATCAAAAAGACGTATATGGGCAATCAAGGTACCGATAGAAAGATCACATCATGGCGCAAAAAATGACACCTCGCACAGCCCCATAGACCAAAGGATAAAAGCGCTATAAGCCTGGGAATGGAGCGATTTTAAGGAACCTATATTGGTTAACAACGGTTTGAATTTTTTACAGGCCATCAGATACAATATAAGTTATACATGTTATATATCGTTTTAATCGTAACAACTTGAGGAAGATGTATAACAAGTCAGTTTTACCCCAGGGCGAATGGCGTAAAAACACATTTCCCCCAAATAAAAGAAATGCGTTTTTTTTTTTTCAATTTCACCACACTTTGAATTTTTTTCTGGTTTCACAGTGTACTTTATGCAAAAATTCAGCCTGTCATTGCAAAGTACAATTAGTGACGCAAAAAATAAGGGGTCATGTGGGTTTCTAGGTGGAAAAATGCAAGTGCTATGACCTTTTAAACACAAGGAGGAAAAACCGAAAACGTAAAAACGAAAATGGGCCACGTCCTTAAAGGGTTAATAGTAAACCATACCTGAACTGGAGACAAGAGTGGTGCTGTCTCTGGAAGAAAGTGTCCATGTTTTTATAGCGCTGGATAACCCCTTTAACATTACCCTGTCTGGGTTGCAGCAATTGCCCCTTACTGATTAAAGGGGTTATCCAGCGCTACAAAAACATGGCCACTTTCCCCCTCTCTTCCATTGAAGTAAATGGAGCTTAATTGCAAACCACACCTGAACTGGAAACAACAGTAGGGGGAAAAGTGGCCATGTTTTTGTAGCACTGGATAACCCCTTTATGGTGTGTTCACACCTACAGGATCTGCAGCTGATTTCATTTAAATAACTGAACACAGCATCAAATCTGCTGCAGATCCTGTAGGTGTGAACGCACCCTTAAGGGCCCAGTGTTCATTCACCCACAAACACACCAATCCTTCAGGATAAGGGAACATCTTACGTTCCTCCCTGACTATGTGGTTTATGTACTTGTATGTCCATGCGGCAAAATATATGTAGGCGAGACAACCACGCAGTGTAGAGCTAGAAGTGATAAACATAAGTCAACCATACGAACGAGGCGGATAGACTTACCTGTGGCCAGACATTTCATTGAGGCTGCACATCAGCCACAGGAATTAAGATTTGCCATCATAGACAGAGTGTCCAGAAGCAGGAGAGGTGGTGACCGTGAGCAGGGACATGGACATGCTGAGACCTATAGTTCTCCTGTATACAGCTCCTGCAGTGATAGATAGATATTTCTATCTATCACTGCAGGAGCTGTGTATAGGAGAACTAGAAGCACCAGCATGTCCATGTGTTATATCTATCACTGCAGGAGCTGTATACAGGAGAACTAGAAGCACCAGCATGTCCATGTGTTATATATATCACTGCAGGAGCTGTATACAGGAGAACTAGAGGTCTCTGTATGGTCATGTTGTATATATATCACTGCAGGAGCTGTATACAGGAGAACTAGAGCCTCTGGTTCTCCTGTATAGAGCTCCTGCTATGTGTATTTAACAAGGACATGCGGTGGCTTCTAGTTCTCCTATATACAGCTCCTGCAGTGATATATATATATAACACATGGACATGCTGATGCTTCTAGTTCTCCTATATACAGCTCCTGCAGTGAAATACATGACACATGGACATGCTGGTGCTTCTAGTTATCCTATATACAGCTCCTGCAGTGATATACATAACACATGGACATGCTGGTGCTTCTAGTTCTCCTATATACAGCTCCTGCAGTGATATATATAAACACATGGACATGCTGGTGCTTCTAGTTCTCCTATATACAGCTCCTGCAGTGATATATATAACACATGGACATGCTGGTGCTTCTAGTTCTCCTATATACAGCTCCTGCAGTGATATATATAAACACATGGACATGCTGGTGCTTCTAGTTCTCCTATATACAGCTCCTGTAGTGATATATATAAACACATGGACATGCTGAGCCCTCTAGTCTAGAGGTCTCAGCACGTTCTTGTTATATATATACCACAGCAGGACCTGTACACAGAAAACAACTAGAAGCCCCAGTACATACAGAACACTATTAGTTTCCAGAGCCTACCTGCCCTCCATCAAGTGTCCGATCACATGACCAGTGACATCATGAAAGGTCCTTCATCCCCCATAGGTGCAGCAGCTACTCAGCAGCTGTAGGGAAGATTTGTGGAGAGAAACAAGTTCCCGGGACTCCAGTATGTACCGATGCCCCCTAGCTGTCCTATCGGGCCTCTAGGGGCCCAGTCCCCTCTGTTACTACACTTTTTTTTTCTGACAAAAAGAAAAGTGTAGCATCAGACGGAACTGGGCCCCTAGAGGCGCTGTGGGCCCCGGCACTTGCCCTATTCGGCTGGTTGCTGACGCAGGCCCTGACCGTGAGGCAATGCTAAAAAGGAAGGAGCTTAGATGGATTCACACAATGGGAAGTCTGGCACCCAATGGTTTAAAGTTGTACAAATCCTTAATATACACTTATCACGGGAAATGCTTATAAAGTGCTTTTTTTCCCTGCACTTACTACTGCATCAAGGCTTCACTTCCTGGATAACATGGTGATGTGACTTCCTGGATAACATGGTGATGTCACTTCCTGGATAAAATGTTGATGTCACGACCCGACTCCCAGAGTTGTGCGGGCTGTGGTTCCTGGAGAGGATGATGGCAGGGGGACACAGGGCACTGGAGGGAAACTGAGCATCCCCCTGCCATCATCCTCTCTAGCAGCCACAGCCCGCACAGCTCTGGGAGTCGGGTTGTGATATCACCATTTTATCCAGGAAGTGAAGCCTTGATGCAGTAGTAAGTGCAGGGAAAAAGCACTTGATAAGCATTTCCCGTAATAAGTGTATATTGGGGATTTGTATAACTTTTGTGGAGCAATACAATACTTCAATAAAAAATTTTGTCGGACTTCTCCTTTAAATATCGGTGCTCCGCTTCAACACAAGTGAATCAATCCCTGTGCAGGCAATGGATCACCGAAGAGGACAACCACAACTAACTACACCGGTATGAGGAAACACCCATAGGAAATATAGAACAACTGCAAGAAAAGACTTTGGGATGATCCTGATTCTGAATGTATCTGATCCAAACTCTGACTACATATGCTCAGTCATCTTGTGGAAACCCTCTGGAGCTAGCGATTGTAATTTACAGATGCAGAAGGTTTCTCGCTTATTCAGAAGGAACCATGTATCACCTGGACGGTCAGAATCCTGTTCAATAGGGAAAATTGGATTCCGGTCAAAATTGTTACCATGTTCTTATATAATAGTATAATATTGTTTTTAAAGGTTTTAAAAAAGGTTTTAAAAAATATGTAAGTGTGCACCTCACCAGGCCCAGTCCTAACCATGCGGGCTCAATGTGGATTAAAGGGGAACTCCAGGTAGAGGTAAAAAAAAAATAATTAACCTGCTGCAGAAGCAAATACCTTTGCTCACTTAACATATTTTTTCGTATTTCTGCAGCCGTTGTTGCCGATTGCAACAACAGGCGTAGTTAATACGAAAAAATACGTTGCCTATTTGTCTATGGGATTCCGATCCGGGTGCCGTAAACAACTGACATCAGTTTTCTGTGGCCGCTATTCGGTGAATGTCAGTGCACACAATGAAGTGAGCGGCTCCGGCCGCACGCTCCATATTGTGCAGTGGGAAGTTCTGCGCCTGCATCACAACTCTACGGCCATAAAGATCATCCGGCCGGTACTGCAGTACCAGCCGGGATAATCTTTTCAGAGACCAGTCACTCCATGACCTGACATGTGAACATGGCCTAATCCAGTTTTAAAACTACCAAAAATCCATTAGCTTTGGGGGGGTTTTGTTCTGTTTTGTGTTTCTGTACTTCCTGGTTGAGCAGTTGTACACAGTACTACAAGTTCCAGAATGCATTGCTTTACCTCAGCTGTTCATCACAGTCCTCCACCCTGCACATTCCCTTTTCGATATGAGCAGAATATGGATATGCACAGAGTATGTGTTTATTACATAAGTTTATATGAGAGTAAACAGATATTTAACAAAAATTCTGTATTGATTTTCAGCTTTATGAGTATTATATGTGCAAGGGATTAGCACTTTTTCTTCTTCTCTTGTAGACAGTTGGATGAAGAATGGATCCCTGATCCTCCCTTCCCCCTCCAGATAACACCATTTGTTCATGTTTATTTTTGTTATATGCATGTCTAAGAAGAAAAAAAAATCATCCCAGAAATTTAATTTTTTTCCCTTCTGGCTAGACTGCATGGAATAGAGTATTACCACAACTGAATAAAATATTACAGTCAGATATTATGTATCACTCCCTTTATTGTTAATCTATATGGCGGGAACCTAGGCTAGGATCCACTTAGATGGTGGGGTTAAAGCGGAACTCCAGCAAAAAAAATTATTTCAAATAACCTGGTGTCAGGAAGGTATATAAGTTGGTAAATTACTTCTATAGTTACAGCTCTGGACAGTTCCTGACTTGGACAGAGGTGGCAGCAGAGAACTGTGTCTGACTGGAAAGAAAAAACACTTCCTGCAGGACATGCAGCAGCGGATAAGTACTGGAAGACTGGAGATTTTTTTTAAATAGAAGTAACTTACAAATTTACATCAGCTAATGTGGGTCTATGAGACTACACTGTCAGAATTAGTGAGCAGTGAGTGAGTGGCTAGTGCTGCTGCTAAGCTCTCTCTCTCCCGGGTTCTATATCCTGATCAAAGTGGATCTGAGCAGTGAGACCCACTGCGATCAAAAACTTTTGACATGTCTGATGACATACCACAAAAACAGAATAATCCAACAGCATTAATATATCCCATTGCAGGTAGGTTAGGGATGCACGCAGGAGATCCACAATCCCAGTACAGTAGACCAGTGTTACACGTTCCAAGAAGCATCCAAATTAGTGAAATCTTCAAACCTTATTGTGAGGCCAAGTGGGTCGAAACGTTGTATGTTGTCCTTGGCCTCACAATAAAGTTTTGAAGCTTTTACTAATTTGGATGCTGTCAGACTTCATGGAACCTGATTCCTGATGACACTTCAAAAGTTATTTTTAATGACAGTCTTTTATGCTTGAGACTGCTCACCATTTTTGTAGCCCGTCTTTGGACCCATTCTGTGTTATCTATTTCTTTATGAATTCGAGGTCTTTGGAACTGGACACAGTATTTCAGATGTAATGTCACTAGAGCTCTATACAGCGGGATCACAATATACCATTTCCTACTGGTTATATGTCTAGCTATACAACCCAGCATACCATTATATATATACATCCCAGCATACCATTATATATATACAGCCCAGCATAGCATTATATATACAGCCCAGCACACCATTATATATACAGCCCAGCATAACATCATATATACAGCCCAGCATACCATCATATATACAGCCCAGCATACCATCATATATACAGCCCAGTATACCATTATATATACAGCCCAGCATACAATTACATATATATACAGCCCAGCATACCATTATATATACAGCCGGACATATTATTATATATACAGCCCAGCATACCATTATATATACAGCCCAGCATACCATTATATATACAGCCCAGCATACCATTATATATATATAGCCCAGCATACCATTATATATATACAGCCCAGCATACCATTATATATACAGCCCAGCATAGCATTATATATACAGCCCAGCACACCATTATATATACAGCCCAGCATACCATTATATATACAGCCGGGCATATTATTATATATACAGCCCAGCATACCATTATATATACAACCCAGAATACCATTGTATATACAGCCCAGCATACCATTATATATATATATATATATATATATATATATATATATATATATATACAGCCCAGCATACCATTATATACAGCCCAGCATACCATTATATATATAGCCCAGCATACCATTATATATACAGCCCAGCAAAAACATCTCCCCCTATCCAATATTAGTGCTGTTCTGGGGTCACTTCCCTACAACTCCCAGAACAGTCTGCAGCCCTCAGGATATGCTGGGAGTTGTAGTGCCTGCAGCTGCTGTAGTTGGGTCCTAGGTGCATCATACACTGGATGCTTTGTGGCATATAAGAATACATAGATCTGTGGGGGCTCAGTGTAGGGAAGTGACCCCAGAACAGCACTAATAGGGGACAGAACAAAAACATCTACCCCCCCCTACCATATTCTCACCATATTACAACCATACCGTCACACTGTTACCATATTATCACCATACCATCACACTTAGAAACAAAATCCAATACACCAAGAACAATATTACCAATAGAAGTGATTACAGTGCAGTTACTAATGACTCACAGGTGAAGGCTTCTCTGATTGCAGTCGCTCACTTTTCGGTTTCTTCTCCATCTGGCGCGGCCATCATGAAGACTTCTACGACCACAACTCATCTGTAGGCGGGCAGCTGGGGGTGACTGGGGCAGGAGGGCAGCTGAGATGACAGGGGGAGAAGCTGGGGAGGCAGGGGGAGAATCTGGGGAGGCAGGGGAGCAGCTGGGGGTGTTAGGGGAAGAATCTTGGCGTGGCAGGGGGAGCAGCTAGGATGACATGGGCAGCGGGAGCAGCTGGGGTGACCGGGGGAGCAACTGTGGTGACAGGGGGAGCAGCTGGGGTGACATGAGCAGGGGCAGCAGCTGTGGGTGACAGGGCGAGGAAGGAGCAGCTGGGGTGCAGCTGGAGGTGGCAGGAGCAGGGAGGAGCACTAGGGTGATAGGGGAGAGCAGCTGGGGGTGGCAGGGGGGAGCAGCTAGGGTTACAGGGGGAGAAGCTGGGGCGATAAGGGGAGGAAGGAGCAGCTGGGGATGCAGCTAGGGTGACAGGGCAGGGGGAGCAGCTGGAGGTGGCAAGGGCAGGGGGGAGCATCTCAGGTGACAGGGCGGGGGAGCAGCTGGGGTGGCAGAAGCAGGGGGGAGCAGTTAGGGTGGCAGGGGCATGGGGGAGCAGCTAGGGTGGCAGGGAAGAGCAGCTAGGGTGACAGGGGGGAGCAGCTGGGGGGTGGCAGGGCCAGGGGGAGAAGCTGGGGGTGGCAGGGCAAGGAGGGATAAGCTGGGGTGTGGCAGGGCCAGGGGGGAGAAGCTGGAGGGTGGCAGGGCCAGGGGGGAGAAGCTAGGGGTGGCAGGGCCAGGAGGGAGAAGCTGGGGGGTGGCAGGGCCAGGGGGGAGAAGCTGGAGGGGGGGCAGGGCAAGGGGGGAGAAGCTGGGGGGGGTCAGGGCCAGGGGGAAGAAGCTAAGGGGGTGGCAGGGCCAGGGTGAAGAAGCTAAGGGGGTGGCAGGGCCAGGAGGGAGAAGCCGAGGGGGGGGGTGGCAGGGCCAGGGGGGAGAAGCTGGTGGGTGGCAGGGCCAGGAGGGAGAAGCTTGGGGGTGGCAGGGCCAGGAGGGAGAAGCTGGGGGGGTGGCAGGGCCAGGGGGAAGAAGCTAAGGGGGTGGCAGGGCCAGGGGGAAGAAGCTAAGGGGGTGGCAGGGCCAGGGGGAAGAAGCTAAGGGGGTGGCAGGGCCAGGGGGAAGAAGCTAAGGGGGTGGCAGGGCCAGGGGGAAGAAGCTAAGGGGGTGGCAGGGCCAGGAGGGAGAAGCTGGGGGGGGGGGGTGGCAGGGGCAGGGGGGAGAAGCTGGTGGGTGGCAGGGCCAGGAGGGAGGAGCTTGGGGGTGGCAGGGACAGGAGGGAGAAGCTGGGGGGGTGGCAGGGCCAGGGGGAAGAAGCTAAGGGGGTGGCAGGGCCAGGGGGAAGAAGCTAAGGGGGTGGCAGGGCCAGGGGGAAGAAGCTAAGGGGGTGGCAGAGCCAGGGGGAAGCAGCTAAGGGGGTGGCAGGGCCAGGAGGGAGAAGCCGGGGGGGGGGGGGTGGCAGGGGCAGGGGGGAGAAGCTGGTGGGTGGCAGGGCCAGAAGGGAGAAGCTGGGGGTGGAAGGCCAGAGGGGAGAAGCTGGGTGGTGGAAGGGCCAGGAGGGAGAAGCTGGGGGGGGGGTGTCAGGGCCAGGGGGAAGAAGCTAAGGGGGTGGCAGGGCCAGGGGGAAGAAGCTAAGGGGGTGGCAGGGCCAGGGGGAAGAAGCTAAGGGGGTGGCAGGGCCAGGAGGGAGAAGCTGGGGGGGGGGTCAGGGCCAGGGGGAAGAAGCTAAGGGGGTGGCAGGGCCAGGGGGAAGAAGCTAAAGGGGGTGGCAGGGCCAGGGGGAAGAAGCTAAGGGGGTGGCAGGGCCAGGGGGAAGAAGCTAAGGGGGTGGCAGGGCCAGGAGGGAGAAGCCGGGGGGGGGGTGGCAGGGGCAGGGGGGAGAAGCTGGTGGGTGGCAGGGGCAGGGGGGAGAAGCTGGTGGGTGGCAGGGCCAGGAGGGAGAAGCTTGGGGGTGGCAGGGCCAGGAGGGAGAAGCTGGGGGGGTGGCAGGGCCAGGGGGAAGAAGCTAAGGGGGTGGCAGGGCCAGGGGGAAGAAGCTAAGGGGGTGGCAGGGCCAGGAGGGAGAAGCCGCGGGGGGGGGCAGGGGGGAGAAGCTGGTGGGTGGCAGGGCCAGGAGGGAGAAGCTTGGGGGTGGCAGGGCCAGGGGGAAGAAGCTAAGGGGGTGGCAGGGCCAGGAGGGAGAAGCCGGGGGTGGAAGGCCAGAGGGGAGAAGCTGGGGGTGAAAGGCCAGGGGGGAGAAGCTGGGTGGTGGAAGGGCCAGGAGGGAGAAGCTGGGGGGGGGTGTCAGGGCCAGGGGGAAGAAGCTAAGGGGGTGTCAGGGCCAGGGGGAAGAAGCTAAGGGGGTGGCAGGGCCAGGGGGAAGAAGCTAAGGGGGTGGCAGGGCCAGGAGGGAGAAGCTGGGGGGGGGGGTCAGGGCCAGGGGGAAGAAGCTAAGGGGGTGGCAGGGCCAGGGGGAAGAAGCTAAGGGGGTGGCAGGGCCAGGGGGAAGAAGCTAAGGGGGTGGCAGGGCCAGGAGGGAGAAGCTGGGGGGGGGGGGGTCAGGGCCAGGGGGAAGAAGCTAAGGGGGTGGCAGGGCCAGGAGGGAGAAGCCGGGGGGGGGGGGTGGCAGGGGCAGGGGGGAGAAGCTGGTGGGTGGCAGGGCCAGGGGGGAGAAGCTGGTGGGTGGCAGGGCCAGGAGGGAGAAGCTTGGGGGTGGCAGGGCCAGGAGGGAGAAGCTAGGGGGGTGGCAGGGCCAGGGGGAAGAAGCTAAGGGGGTGGCAGGGCCAGGGGGAAGAAGCTTAGGGGGTGGCAGGGCCAGGAGGGAGAAGCCGGGGGGGGGGGGGGCAGGGGGGAGAAGCTGGTGGGTGGCAGGGCCAGGAGGGAGAAGCTTGGGGGTGGCAGGGCCAGGAGGGAGAAGCTTGGGGGTGGCAGGGCCAGGAGGGAGAAGCTGGGGGGGGTGGCAGGGCCAGGGGGAAGAAGCTAAGGGGGTGGCAGGGCCAGGGGGAAGAAGCTAAGGGGGTGGCAGGGCCAGGGGGAAGAAGCTAAGGGGGTGGCAGGGCCAGGAGGGAGAAGCCGGGGGGGGGGCAGGGGGGAGAAGCTGGTGGGTGGCAGGGCCAGGAGGGAGAAGCTTGGGGGTGGCAGGGCCAGGGGGAAGAAGCTAAGGGGGTGGCAGGGCCAGGAGGGAGAAGCCGGGGGGGGGGGGGGTGGCAGGGGCAGGGGGGAGAAGCTGGTGGGTGGCAGGGCCAGGGGGGAGAAGCTGGTGGGTGGCAGGGCCAGGAGGGAGAAGCTTGGGGGTGGCAGGGCCAGGAGGGATAAGCTGGGGGGTGGCAGGGCCAGGAGGGAGAAGCTGGGGGGGTGGCAGGGCCAGGGGGGAAAAGCTGGTGGGTGGCAGGGCCAGGGGGGAGAAGCTGGGGGGTGGCAGGGCAAGGGGGAGAAGCTGGGGGGTGGCAGGGCCAGGAGGGATAAGCTGGGGGGTGGCAGGGCCAGGGGGGAGAAACTGGGGGGTGGCAGGGTCAGGGGGGTGAAACGCAAGGGGGGAGAAGCTGGGGGCTGGCAGGGCCAGAAGGGAGAAGCTGGGGGTGGAAGGCCAGAGGGGAGAAGCTGGGTGGTGGAAGGGCCAGGAGGGAGAAGCTAGGGGGGGGGGGGGTGTCAGGGCCAGGGGGAAGAAGCTAAGGGGGTGGCCGGGCCAGGGGGAAGAAGCTAAGGGGGTGGCAGGGCCAGGGGGAAGAAGCTAAGGGGGTGGCAGGGCCAGGGGGAAGAAGCTAAGGGGGTGGCAGGGCCAGGGGGAAGAAGCTAAGGGGGTGGCAGGGCCAGGAGGGAGAAGCCGGGGGGGGGGGGGGCAGGGGCAGGGGGGAGAAGCTGGGGGGGGGGTGGCAGGGCCAGGAGGGATAAGCTGGGGGGTGGCAGGGCCAGGAGGGAGAAGCTGGGGGGGGTGGCAGGGCCAGGGGGGAGAAGCTGATGGGTGGCAGGGCCAGGGGGAGAAGCTGGGGGGTGACAGGTCAAGGGGGAGAAGCTGGGGGGTGGCAGGGCCAGGAGGGATAAGCTGGGGGGTGGCAGGGCCAGGGGGGAGAAGCTGGGGGGTGGCAGGGCCAGGGGGGTGAAACTGGGGGGTGGCAGGGTCAGGGGGGGTGAAACGCAAGGGGGGAGAAGCTGGGGGGTGGCAGGGCCAGAAGGGAGAAGCTGGGGGTGGAAGGCCAGAGGGGAAAAGCTGGGGGTGAAAGGCCAGGGGGGAGAAGCTGGGTGGTGGAAGGGCCAGGAGGGAGAAGCTGGGGGTGGAAGGCCAGGGGGATGAAACTAAGGGTGGAAGGCTGGTGGCCTGCGCCGGCCGGTCCCATCCCCCCAGTGCTGTTATTATTAAGGGGCCTAGGGCGAGCTTCCGGCACAAACAAACAGTTACACACCGTGGCGGAAGCTCACTGATGCAGTCCTGGTGCCCGCACTTCTCTTCTGCTCGGCAGCGCAAAGTGCTGCAAGGCAGCACGATGACGTCATCGCGCTGCCGAGCAGGAGAGAAGTGCGGGCACCAGGACTGCATCAGTGAGCTTCCAGCACGGTGTGTAACTGTCTGTGCTCGCCCCAGGGCCCCTTAACAGCACTGGGGGGGGGGGGGGGGGACAGCTGGCGCAGGCCACCAGTCACAGCGATGCTGGTGGCCTGTGCGGATTATAATGGGGCCAATCTCCCTCGGCCCCCCTGGAGCTCTGGCCCCAGGCAGTTGCCCAGATTGCCCTCATTATAATCCGCCTCTGCATGTAACCCATGTAATAGGACCGCCACTGACTTTATTAGGCCCCCTGGACAATCTAAAGCTCCTATTACACGAGGCAACATTGAGGAGCAAACAAGTCTATCAACGCTTGTGTGCTACTCGTTCCCCGCTCACTGTCGCCGCTATTATACACGTCCGGGCAGCCCATAGCAAATAGCGGCAGTCTGCTGCCGCCGCTCCTATTCCACTGAGCGTCTGAGATGTCTGATGAGCAGCTTATTGCTGCGGGTCCAGCTTCACAAAGTCATCACCTGAGGGGATCAGCAGCTAACCATAGAGAAAGGTAAGCATACATTCCCCGCCTCCCAGGTATATGGAGTAAACATCTCATTTTAAGAGGCTGTATAATTATCTGGACAATTATTATGGGGAAGGAATGCTTTAGTGTTTTATTGCTGTTGCCTTGTATATGCAATATAGAGACTGTGTATTGGCATGTTATACTGTGTGCATGTTGTTTATGCACCTTGTAGGCCACGAGTTGCTGGATATGTGGACTAAGCTACTTGGCAATGTCACCACGCCTTGTCACATAGCCACAATTCTAATCCTGCAGAGGGCACACGGAATTGTGAAATCATTATTCGACTTAAAGGAGTTGTCCAACGAAAAAAAATTTCTTTCAAATCAACTGTGTCAGAAAGTTATATAGATTTGTAATTTACTTCTATTTAAAAATCCCAAGACTTTCCATACTTATCAGCTGCTGTATGTCCTGCTGGAAGTGTTGTTTTATTTACATTCAGAAACAGTGCTCCCTGCTGACACCTCTGTCCAGAGCAGTAGCAAATCCCCATAGAAAACCTCTCCTGCTCAGGACAGTTCCTGTCTCTGTCAGAGATGTCAGCAGAGAGCACTGTGTCTGAATGTAAATAAAACAACACTTCCTGCAGGACATACAGTAGCTTATAAATATAATAAGACTTGAGATGTTTAAATACAAGTAAATTACAAATCTGTATAACTTTCTGACACACGTTGATTTGAAAGAAAAAAAAATTCACTGGAAGAGTCCTTTAATTCAATTTAATCATAGTTTGTCCCTTTCATCCTGCAGAGGGCGGGCAGAATTATACATTTCTCCTTAGATCCTATTCAATTGCAGTTTGCCTTTCCATCCTGCAGGGGGCAGACATATTTGTGAATTCCTTAAAATTTAGTTTAGTTGTAGTTTTCCCGTTTATCCTGTAGATGGCGCGCAGAATTGTGAAATCTTTAGCTCTAATATAACTAAGCTGCAGTTCTCCATCTCATCCTGAAGAGGGCGCACAGAATTGTGTAATCCTCAGTAGATACAATCTAAGTTGCACTTTGCCTTTTCATCCTGTATTCGGCGCGGGTTTGCAATACTTTTATATTGACGCTGAAGTTCCTCCTCTCATCCAGCAGGGGGCGCAGCGAGATGGGAAGTTTGCAATGATCTCATTGCTATTGAACAAGTTTTCATTCAGTGTGTTGTTGGCTACTGGGAGGCGACGTGTGAAGCATGAGGGAGCAGCCTGAGCCCTGCTCTCCAGCCTGTCGTGTGTAGCTCTCTGCCCTCCTGCCAGCATGGATGGGCTCCTCGTTGTCTTCCTCATATCCCTGGGCATGTTCCTGGGCTGCTTCCTCCTGGGGCTGATCCCTTTAGTAGTCAAACTTTCCGAGGTGAGTGAGCTATTTGTGCTGCATAGTTTGTGCTGGGCGCTGGCAGGGAGGGGGTTAATATATAGGACAGGGGTTGTGGAATGTTGTCCTGTAGCTGAGGATACATTGTATCTGTGTATATTGTATATTGTATATATGTGTACATGTATCTGTGTATATATGTATCTGTGTATATTGTATATATGTGTATATGTATCTGTGTATATTGTATATATGTGTATATATGTATCTGTGTATATTGTATATATGTGTCTATGTGTATATTGTATATATGTATCTGTGTATATTGTATATATGTGTCTATGTGTATATTGTATATATGTGTATATGTATCTGTGTATATTGTATATATGTGTCTATGTGTATATTGTATATATGTGTGTATATGTATCTGTGTGTATATTGTATATATGTGTCTATGTGTATATTGTATATATGTGTCTATGTGTATATGTATCTGTGTATATTGTATCTGTGTATATATGTATCTGTGTATATTGTGTATATTGTATATATGTGTCTATGTGTATATTGTATATATGTGTATATGTATCTGTGTATATTGTATATATGTGTATATATGTATCTGTGTATATTGTATATATGTGTCTATGTGTATATTGTATATATGTGTATATGTATCTGTGTATATTGTATATATGTGTCTATGTGTATATTGTATATATGTGTCTATGTGTATATTGTATATATGTGTCTATGTGTATATTGTATATATGTGTCTATGTGTATATATGTATCTGTGTATATTGTATCTGTGTATATATGTATCTGTGTATATTGTATATATGTGTCTATGTGTATATTGTATATATGTGTCTATGTGTATATTGTATATATGTGTATATGTATCTGTGTATATTGTATACATGTGTGTATATGTATCTATGTGTATATTGTATATATGTGTGTGTATGTATGTGTATATTGTATGTGTGTGTATGTATGTATGTGTATATTGTATCTGTGTATATTGTATACATGTGTATATATGTATCTATGTGTATATTGTATATATGTGTGTATATGTATCTATGTGTATATTGTATATATGTGTGTGTGTGTGTGTGTGTGTATGTATGTGTATATTGTATATATGTGTGTATATGTATCTATGTGTATATGTATCTATGTGTATATTGTATATATGCCAGGCAGGTTACAAAGTATTAATATTGGTGTAAATATTTACAATGTGGAGCGTTACTGGTGGTCATGTGACAGAGCGCTGCATCACTACAGCAGGGAGGCTCTTCAGCGGTGCAGAACTACAACTCCCAGCATGCAACAAAGTCACCGATTGGGGAATACAACTTTATAATCTAATGGAAAAAGCATCAGAGATTGTGGCGGCTGCTGCAACTGCTGAAATACTACAACTCCCAGCAGGCAAAGTAACTGATTGGAGAATACAGCAACTACAACTCCCAGCATGGCCAGACAGCCCATGTGCGTGCTCAACTCAGCTGAACGTGTATATGTTTTCAATAGGAAAGAGGAGTGAGGGGCTTCCAGACTCCGCTGGTGACCATTTATCTCCAGGATGTTGAAATTCCAGCTGCTTTATTCTTCTTACCCCTGACATCCTCTATTGTACATAGAAGCTAGATCCAAAACTACAACATCTGGCGGTCAGGGCATGCTGGGGGTTGTAGTTTTACAGGTTTGGGAACATTGCATTATAATCTATAGGAAATAGCTATGGAGATAAATAGTAGATCAATAAGGCACCAAAGCCTCGTTCGTCGTTCGCAAAAAATTCGTTCACCGATTTTACCTATGTGCTAGATAGGCTTAAGCGATCGCAAAGCGATTTTTTCCGTACGATATATCGTTCCATCTAAACACTGATCGTTCTAAAAAACCATTGTTAATCACACGATCGGTCGAATTATCGCCCCGTACAAACGCAGCATTACAGTCTATGATAAACCCCCATACACATTGGAGAAGAGTCAGCCAGTCCTTCCGAATTGGGCCTTAGTGCCCCATTCCACGGGACGATTATTGTGCGAAAAATCGTTATATCGTTCGAGTTTAAACGATAGTCGTTATGTGTAATTGCAGACAACGATTGAAAAATCATTTGTATGTCGTTGATCGTTGATTTAGATCTGACTCTAAAACTATCGTTAATCGTTGTAATTCCACATTCTCCCGCTCAAGTTCCGCATTTTTTCACTAATCGTTCAGTGTAATTGCACATTGTCCATTGTTTTGCTGGGATCAGATGGAGTAAACGATCGTAGTAACGATCATAGTAACGATTGTAACTATGGTGATGTGTAAAATGGTGAACCATTTCAGGGTAACGATAAACGATCTCGTTTGCGATCGTTTATTGCTAGTCGTTACTCGTTAAAAATCGCTCTGTGTAATAGGACCCTAACTGACTCCTATGTGTAACAGATGATGTTGGGGGGTGAGAATAATTGAGCATCTGGAAGTCCCACATCCTGGAGATAACTTGAGGTGTCTGGAGGAGGCCTTCTTCCCTTTTTCCCCATTGAAAAGACATGCACACTCAGTTGAGATAAGCATACGTGCAGGTAACAAGGTAAAGGGGTTTTCCAGGCTTACAAAACATGGCTACTTTTTCTAGAAACAGCGCCACTCTTGTCCTCAGGTTAGTTGTGGGTCTTGCGGCTCAGTTATACTGAAGTGAATGGAGCTGAATTGTAATACCACACACAACCCAGGGACTAGGGTGGCGCTGTCCATAATAGGATTTTTAGGTGTTTGGTTAACAGCTTTTGAAGGTATTGGGCACCTTACAGTCTCAAGCATATAAGCATAATACTGACTCATACTATGACTATCAAAATGTTTGGGGTCGGCAAGATAGGACAAGGGTGGCACTTCTTTTGGAAGAACAAGCCATGCTTTTTTAAAATTGTGGATGACCCCTTTAATTCCCTATTCTTTCCTAGAAGCATTTCTTGCAGGTTCAAATCTAGTGTCATGTGACAAAAAAAGGTATAGGGACTCTCTTAGCCGAGTTGTTGTGACTGTCCGTGATCTAAATGGAGTTTACAGAAATCCGTACTCACTATAAGGTAAAACTGTTCAGACCAATCAGATCAGTGTATGATACCCGTCTCTAGAGCGTCTCTAGACCGTTATCTACCCGGCTGTATCTGTATACCAGGTGATCAGTGAGTCGGTAGCACCTGTATACTGGTAATAAGAAGGAGATTATTAGACATGGTGACAAGCTCTATGAAGGATAATCCAGTAATCCGTATAGATCAGGTGATGTCCGGCCTCCTCGTATACACATCACTTGTTAGCTCGGCTCTCAGGGGAATATCCTGCCTTATGGGAACTAGTGTAAGAACCAGATGGGTTGTTTGTTCCAAGGCTCTGGTCACGTTGACAGAAAGCATCAATACTTCAGTATTAGTATACTATTTATTACTACAGTTACCTAAAATCAACATTGAAGCAACTTTGCTAATAGGAATAATTAAAAATATATATTTTTTTCTGCTAAGGGTTCTATGCAGAGCTACTTGTCTCCATGGTAACAGACTACAAATATGCCCTCTGTAGTCTGATCCTGTAGACACTTCATCTGTCCCCTCTGATGGTGTAGAGCAGGGATGGGTAACCTGCGGCCCTCCAGCTGTTGCAAAACTACAATTCCCATCGTGCTGCGACAGCAAAAGCTTTTCATGATGGGAATTGTAGTTTTGCAACAGCTGGAGGGGCGCAGGTTCCCCGTTCCTGGTGTAGAGATAGTAGAAGACACAGTGCTGTATTACCAGCTGCTGCCGCCCTAGGCGCTAAACCTGAAGACGCCCCATCTTCACTGACCAATTAGCATCATGATTTTCTAGTTTTTGAACATCATATGGATATCTGATCAGTCTTAGGCCGCGTTCCCACATTTACTGTATGTCAACAGATGTAGCCGGAACCAGACCCTCATGCGGTAACCAATAGGCGTTTGGCCACTAATCCTGGTAACATCTGGATTAACATCCCCACACCAGACCTGTCCAATACCAACCTACCCCCCTCCCTCGAAAAGACACCAGATTTACTGACAAGTCTGAATGGGAGGTGGGAGGCTAAAAAAATTAAAACAAAAAAAATGTTGTTTCCTTCCCCCTGCTCCCTGGTGCTGCCCCCCTGAAAGGTGCTGCCGTAGGTACCAAACCACGGGTGCCTAGTGGTAAATATGGCCCTGAGAAGACAGGAGAATTGGAAGCCGGTCATGCATGTTAGATATGGGTTGACCAAGCTTACCAGTTTCAGCAGATTCGGCCAACCATCTAATGTGTATGGGCGCCTCTTGTGACTACATGTTATGGGGGAGAGAGGAATCAGTATGGTGGAATTCAGCTGCCTGATCTTTTTGTTCTTAAGCCACTGTAGGATGAGTCTGGCTGCAGTTTTCTTCCCTCTTTTTATTGAGAGCACATGCACACATAGCCAAACCAAGCATGCAAATGTATGTGAGATATCAGGAGAAGTGCAAAGCGAAATTGCTGAATTACCTAGGGCGGCATCCAACTTCTCCAGAAGGTCGCAGAAGGTCAAATGCCGAGCGTTAAGGTTCGGATAACGTTGCTGAACCCGAACAGTATCTGTCAGCTTAGAACCCATGTGGTTAACAGCTATCTTGTGTGTGACGCAAGCTTAGTATATTAACGCAGGATCTGACTACACAGGGTTTGTTTGTTGTCTGTTACCACGGAGATGCAAGAAAGCTGTAGACACAAAACAGCAGTACATTTTTAAAGTGTCACTGTCATTTCATAAACCTTTTCACGTGTCACAAAGACATGTCAAAAGTTTTGATCGATCCGGGTCTGAGTGCTCAGACCTGTACCGATCGGGAGATAAAGCATGTGATCAGTCTGACTTATAACAGAGCTCTATGGAGTCCAACTGATCATGTGACACAGAGACTGGAGACATGTCTCAATGACATGTCAAAGGTTTTGTGAAATGACAGTGACACTTTAAGTAAGACTATTTCCTAAGTTGCTTCATTTATTAGCGGGGTGTTAAGTGGATACATCCACTGTGAGGGACCCATAACATTCTTCATTCTGAGCCTAAGGTGTATTTCCATCAGGTATTTAAGGGGTTTTCCACAATCCCTACTTGTTATGAGAGTTCCCTGACAATAAGCTGATCACATGGTATGTCACTGGCGGGACCTTTCACAATCAGCTGTGATCTGCAGGGGAGGCTTCCCTACAGTGCCTCCACAGGGGAAATATGGTATTACACTGTCTTAATGCATAGATGTGCTGGGGTTATGAGAACGTCTGTAACCCTAGTGTGATAAAATACTACTTATTCTGGGAAAGACAATGGTATCTGTAACCTCACTATAAGGAAGGTCACGGAGGAGCAGTGACAACCGGGTGATATTTGCTTGTGTATTATTAGAGTCTGTTGGTCTGTGTACAGTAATCAGTGGAGCCTAGATGCCAGACTGGGCAGCGACCAATGTACACACACCCTGGGTGTATGCCAGGCCATGACACGTTGCCAGATGGTAACTGACACGTGGATACTGGATCAAACTACGAGGAATGTTGCAGTCTGTAACCATGTGGACACATAGCTCTGTGTAGGAGCTGTATACACAACATTAGGTAACTTTTCATAAAAACTATTTAGAAAGTTGCTTAGTTTTTTTTTAAATTTTAGATACCAAAAAAGTTGCAGAGTTGCAATACATACATACTGTTACTAAGAAGAAAATAAGATAGTCCAGGTAATGTGTGGGTGACCTAGTGTCTAGTGAATGGCCCCCACCTGAGTAGTTTGCAGTTTCCTCCACTCCCTTATTTACATCCTAGAGACTGATAATTGCATTGTCTTCTGTGTACAATAATTATAATAAACTGGTCTAACCGCAGCGCCCGGCTGATATACAGGATAGTCTGTGTGTAAGTGTCATTTACTGCATAGCCATTACCTGCAGTCATGTCCCCACAGATCTCCTGACATTATCCCTGGACCTAGGAAATCCTGCTTTTTGCTGAAGAATGTCTAGTCCCTAATTATAGGAACTGTAACCAAAGAAATCCTCCCCTTAGGGTGTGTTCACACGCAGCAGAAATGTCTGCAATGGTCCCACTCATGAGAATGGAATTTGCAGGAATCCTCGGAGGAGAGACGACCCAGTCTAGAGGAAGGGAACTGACATTTCTGTACCAGCTCTGCTTTATGTGAATGGAACTTTATGTGTATGACTTAAAGGGTTATTCCGCCACTACTGTAAAAGTTAATATGCTGCTGGGGTGGAGGGAGATGGAGAGGAAAAAACATACTTACCTAGCCCCGGTCCTTTGTAGCCCCCGTTCTTATTTATCTGGTCCCCCGATCTTCTTCTCCAGGACCAGCCAGCTCAGCCGATCACTGGACACATAATAGTGTGTCAGAAGTGACTTAAAAGTCCCTGGCAGATGTGCAGCATATATAACCTGTATACCAGGGGTACTCAACAACTTTTAGTGAAGGTCCACTTACTGGGGTCTATTGTCAGGTGAAGGACCGAGCTGAACATCAGTAGGAAACGTGTTTTGTTACTTTTTACAAACGTTGTTGAACTATTTACATACAGAATTGCTGCTTATTAGTGGGAAAACTGGCATTTTTTTCTCTCCCGCCAGCCCTTCGAAATTAGATACAAAGGGGGTGACTGCCCCCAGTAGTATATAGCCCCTGTGCGCTACCCCAGTAGTATATAGCCCCCCTGTGTGCTCCCCCAGTAGTATATAGCCCCCCTGTTGCTCCCCCAGTAGTATATAGACCCCCTGTGAGCTCCCCCAGTAGTATATAGGCCCTGTGCGCTCCCCCAGTAGTATATAGGCCCTGTGCGCTCCCCCAGTAGTATATAGGCCCTGTGCGCTCCCCCAGTAGTATATAGCCCCCCCCCCCGTGTGCTCCCCCAGTAGTATATAGCCCCCCTGTTGCTCCCCAGTAGTATATAGACCCCTGTGCACTGCCCCAGTAGTATATAGCGTCTCCTCTCCTCTTCGCTCTTGTGGCCGCACTGCAGTGGTCACAAGAGGCCGCTCTCCCCTTGTCCTGGCCTCTGAGCTCCAGTGACATCACTCGAGCGCCGAAACCAGAGTGCGGACTCTTGTGACCGCTGCGGCCAGTGAGGGGTGACTGACAGGGAGGGAGCCAATGGCTCCTTCTCTGTCAGTGCTGCTGGACGGTAACTATGAGCACGAGCGCTCATAGTTGCTGTGCAGAGCGCAGCTCAGTATACAGGAATACTGCTGTATACTATTGTATACCTGCCTTCTAAATCCCAGCTCAGTGATGTGTGATGTAAAGTTTAGGTCAGTAATTGTACCTCACCTTATACGTAGTCATAAATGTAGATTGTGTGATATTTGTGCCAGTGTTACAAGAAGTCAAGACTGGAACCTATATACTGTATGTAGTGATCTATATCCTGTCACATGTATAGCACCAATGTATTTTGTACTGCTGTATAATTATCAGACGAGCCGCATCGTATACCAGATCAGGTGCCGTCCAGTCTAACCTGCTTGCATTCTCATCCCGACATGATGTCATACTCTCTTGCACTTTCGCCCTTGTGCACTTTCACCTGTGAGCTCACACATTGATATCCACATATATGCTAACTCATGCACAGTCATCCATCTGCACACTCTCCTCTATGCTGTTATGCACACGTGTGCCGGAGGCGGCCATATGCCTTGGATGAATGTTAGATAGGCAGGACTGGCCAACCATCAGATGTGTGCGGGGCTGTCCTGTCTCTCCATGTTGAGGCAGAGGAGGATTGAAGACGGTGGGTTTCAGTCTGGTCGATCCTTTTTTTTATCATTGGAGATAACACACGGTCGGAGGTATCAGGCAGCAACTTAAAGGGAATGTCTGATCAGAAAATGACCTATTTGTTAAATCAAGGTTGTAATCTTTAAGAATTTCTGATTTCTTTTTTTTTTAACCATTTTACTAACTTTATTATAAAAGAATACTGGAATCTTTCAGTTTACATTCTGACCACTAGGCCCAAATCTAAGCAGAAACATCCTGCTCTGTACAGGTCATTTCCCAGCAGTTTCCTCTTTCTCATCACAATCAGGAGCACAGTCACAGGTGACACCAGTATATAGATAACAGACAAAAGTAAAGTGAGAGATGACACCAGTATATAGATAACACAGACAGGAGTACGGTGACAGGTGACACCAGTATATAGATAACACACAGGAGTACAGTGACAGGTGATACCAGTGTATAGATAAGTTACATACAATTAATGCTGTTCACAACTCCTCCCTGTAGAATGACCGCTGTAAAGGTCACTGAGCATGCCCACAAGCATTTCTCATTCACTTAAATAAGACAGGTCCGAATCCTGTCTATTGTCAATTGGTGTAAATATCTCTCGCTCAGGCAAGATGACAATGTCCATAAGGCTGGGTTCACACTACGTATATTTCAGTCAGTATTGTGGTCCTCATATTGCAACCAAAACCAGGAGTGGATTAAAAACACAGAAAGGATCTGTTCACACAATATTGAAATTGAGTGGATGACCGCCATATAACAGTAAATAACGGCAATTATTTCAATATAACAGCCGTTGTTTTAAAATAACAGCAAATATTTGACATTAAATGGAGGCCATCCACTCAATTTCAAAATTGTGTGAACAGAGCCTTTCTGTGTTTTTAATCCACTCCTGGTTTTGGTTGCAATATGAGGACCACAATACTGACTGAAATATACGTAGTGTGAACCCAGCCTATTAATGTAAAAATAAATTCAATAAAGAAATTACAATCAGAAAATAGAAACAGATTAGGAAAAAAGGAAGTTTCCGTATCTGGCTCTTATCAGTAGGAAAAACAATTGGGTAATACAGTGCCTTTAAGTCCTCTGTACACATTAGATATGTCCACATCTACAGCAGTAATAATCCTATTATTCTAACGGGCGCCATGGGTCGGGCGCTTTTTATCTGTAATTTTAATTTGCAACATTGAGGAGCCTGATCTCTCTGAAGAGCGTTAAGGCTTCAATGTAACATCCACTTTGAAGGGTCGGATCGTGAAAGCGACAACTAAAGAAATCATCTGGTAATTATAATATAAAAGCGACTTCTGTAGAACAAAGATGAAACCCTGCTCTTTTGTTCTATGCAAAAATATTCACCGCATCATATTGATGTATGAGATCTGTCACTTGTGTCTCCTGAATGGGATTGTGGAAGCTTTGTGACCTCTGTGACTTTAATTTATCCCCCCCCCTCTACTGAATAGCATTATTACTCTGTTGCATTTAAAGGGGTTGTCCAGCCACTACAAAAAGTTTTCAAGAAAATGTGTCATCTGAAAATGATCTACTGTTCCATACGACTGTCTATATTATAAAATATCTCTATAATCTTTTCATTCTCACCACTAGGCATAAAACTAAGCTGAGACTTCCAGTTCTGTGATGATAAGGAGGAGACTGCTGTAAAGTGACCTGTACAGCATTACAGCAACAGGTGACACAAGTAAATAGAATATGCAAAAAAGCCAAGGGGTGGCTCCTGTAGGGAAACTACCAAAACCACCATATTAAGTGGCCCTATAAGTCAATGTAATGACAAGAGAAAAACCAAGGCCAGGTTTTCATCCACATACAGCTGTTTTGGGCTGTTGCCCCTCATCAGTGTGGAGCAGGATTCTGGCTAGGTGGGTCCTTGGAGGAAACCTTCCCGTAGGGATATCTGGATAGTCCTGTGTTTTGAGACTCTTGGATGAGGCTCCACTTGCTTTTTTTTTTTTTTTTGCATATTTATGTTTCTCAGTGAGCAATGCACCTAGGATTTCACTGCACTGAGCGCTTTAATCAACAGCCGAAAGTGTTATCTTTGGCTGGTCTCACTGAGATGAGCGATCTGTTTCTCTTATCTACTAGGCATTGCTCCCACCTAGCCAGGATCCTGCTCCACACTGATAAGGGGCAACACCCTGAAACAGCTGTCTGTGGATGGATACCTGGCCTTGGTTTTTCCTTTGTCATTGACTACATTGACTTATAGTACTATTAATATGGTGGTATTGGTGTTTTCCCTGCAGGAGCCACCCCTAGGCTAGGTCCTGTGTTTCAAGACTCTTGGATGAGGCTCCACAGGTTTTTTTTTAGCATATTCATGTTTCCCAGGAAGCAATGCACCTAGGATTTCACTGCATTGAGCACTTTAATAGGCAGCTGTTATCTTTGGTTGGTCTCCCTGAGATCAGTAGATAGAGGAGACAGTAGATGAAGCTCACAGCTCAGCCTCCCCTTGCACAGGCCACAGAGCACGCCAACTTGAATCAATGGAACACCTCTTGTCTCTTGTTGCTTATGTCTATGTGGCTTGCTGTAAAACATATTACTACAGAAGGCAGCCTCTATAATAATGTAACAAAACTGAAATAAAAGGTTACAATCAAAAGATAGAAACATATAGGAAAAAATAACAAGTTTCAGTATCTGGATCTCATCGGTAAAAAAGAAAAATGGAAAATGGAGATACATTCCCTTTAACACATTCTTTTGAGCCACTTGAAAACTTTTTATTGGCTGGACAATCCCTTTAAAATAAATAATATGAAGCATGTGACCAGACCACTAGGTGCCGCTTATCCCCAGCAGGTAAAGTGTCCCCCCCCCCCCCCCCCCAGATGTTCTATCTTGTAGGTCGCGGATGTTCCTGTATCTGTGAGAAGCCATTGCTGACATCTCTCTGTCTTTTCTTACAGCAAAAGCTGCAGTTTGTGAGCGTCCTGGGTGCGGGATTACTCTGCGGGACGGCGCTGGCCATCATCATACCAGAGGGGATTGAACTGCTTGACGGCTCCTCCAAAGGTTAGAAAAATGAATGCTCTGGACTCCTTTGTTGGATCTGGACAGGACGTTTCAGCCTCCACTTGGCTGGATGCAGCTACTAATCTTAGGGGATGACGGAGCCAACACAAACAGCGCTCCGCCAGCAGTCAGACCGGGAATCTGTAGCAGGGAACAATGGCAATATAGAGCATAAAAGCAATGGTCTGTGATCCAGGGCAAAGCTACAGTTCTCAGTATGCCCTGACAACCTTTTTCCTAACCTGTGGCCTGTCACCTGGTACAGAACTACAACTCCTAGCATGCTCTAACACCCTGTTCTTCTACCTATAATTTTGGGACTGTTGCAAAACTACAACTCCCAGTATGCCCTGACAATCTTTTCCCTAACCTGTGGCCTGTCACCTGGTACAAAACTACAACTCCCAGCATGCTCTAACACCTTGTTCTTCTGCCTATAGCTCTGAGCCTGTTGCAAAACTACAACTCCAAGTATGCCCTGACAACCTGTTCCCAAACTTGTAGCCCCTTACCTGTTACAGCACTACAACTCCCAGCATGCTCTAATAACCGTTTCTCCTACCTAACTCTGTGACTTTCCCAAAACAACAACTCCCAGTATGCCCTAACAACCTGTTCCCAAACCTGTAGCCAGTTACATGTTACAGTACTACAACTCCCAGCATGCTCTAACCCCTTGTTCTTCTACCTATAGCTCTGGGACTGTTGCAAAACTACAACTCCCAGTATGCCCTGACAACTTGTTTGCAAACCTGTAGCCCCTTACCTGTTACAGAACTACTATTCCCAGCATGCTCTAATAACCTGTTCTTCTACCTAGCTCTGTGACTGATCCAAAACAACAACTCCCAGCATGCTCTAACACCCTGTTCTTTTACATATGGCTCTGAAACTGTTGCAAAACTACAATTTCCAGTATGCCCTGACAATCTGTTCCCCAAGCTGTGGCCTGTCACACGTTACAGAACTACAACTCCCAGTATTCCCTGACAACCTGTTCCCTGACCAGTTGCTTTGCAGCTGTTACAAATCCTCAGCTGGTGAGCTACGGGTTGGAGACCTCTGGCTTAGAAACTAAACCTGTATATAAATGATAACATAGAAGAAAGTGAGAAACGTGTTATGGTGATATTGGTCAGGTCTGGTATGGCGGTGTTAAAGAGGACCTGTCACCCCCCGTGCCGGGGTGACAGGCTCCCGACCCCCGTTACAGCCCCCTATACTCACCTGATCCCACCGGGTCCCGCTTCCTAATCCAGTCGGGTCACGGAGATGTCAGCGCCCGCGCTGACAGGAGAGTCCGATGCCCATAGAGAATGACAGAGCATCGGACTCCCCATTCATTCTCTATGAGCGTCGAACTCTCCTGTGAGCGCGTGCGCCGGGCTTCGGGCGCTGACATCTCCGTGACCCGACCGGATCAGGAAGCGGGACCCGGCAGGATCAGGTGAGTATAGGGGGCTGTAACGGGGGGTCCTTTAAAGAGCGCGGGATCACTGTGTATTTACAGAGCGCCGGCAAAGGCTCATGGGAGCCCTTCCCGCCGCTCGGCATGCCGGGAGCTTCCTGTCTCGCGCCGGCTCGTTTAAAAAGAGCCGGCGCGAGACAGGAAAAGAGAATGTGTATATTGTAAAATCACGGGAGTAAAATAAAATAATTCCAATTACAAATATTAATAAAATATTAATTTACAGCTTATTAGCAAAAAAAAAAATTTTTACATTTCGGCCATGATTGGTTCTCTTTAAATGTGACATCTGGAGCTATTACCAATCTACCAATCCAGTGATGAGAATTCCCTCAGACAGTATGCAGACTGATCTAATCAATGTGGAAATTTGTTTATGTTTTAAGCAGTTAAAAACCATGACTAAGACGATTCCAAACCTCTCTCCCCCATGCCCCCCAAGATGGGACGTATTCAGGTTTAGTGCCTAGGACAGCAGCAGCTGTTAATACGGCCCTGAGCTCAGCAGTTTGCTTCTCTCCCCACTCCTTTTAGTGATTGGTAGGGTATGATCCCTTTGACCCTGACCAATTCTTATGTATCTGTACACTTTAAGCCAATTGTTTGTTTGTTTTTTTATTTTCTTACCTTTTATAGTAGTTTTGAATAAAGTTTCTTTATAAACTGTATTCTTTCCAGTGCTCTCTGCTGCCACCTCTGTCCATGTCAGGAACTGTCCAGAGCAGTAACAAATCCCCATAGAAAACCTTCACTGCTTTCTGACACCAATTTATAAAATTTTTTGTTCTCCCTTTAAACAGTCTTATGAAACCCACATTTCAATTCTCCCTTTTAAAGAAGAAGCCAGGTGAAAATTTTTATTAAAGTATTGTATTGCCGCCCCCCCCCCCCCCCCCCCCCAAAGTACAAATACAATACATATCACCAATATACTTTTATTACGGGAAATACTTCCTGTCACTTCCTGGATAACATGGTGATGTCACGACCCGACTCCCAGAGCTGTGCGGGCTGTGGCTGCTGGAGAGGATGATGGCAGGGGGATGCTCAGTGTCCCTCCAGTGCCCTGTGTCCCTCTGCCATCATCCTCTACAGTAGGCACAGCCACAGCTCTGGGAGTCAGGTTGTGACATCACCACGTTATCCAGGAAGTGAAATTACCATGTCATCCAGGAAGTGACATCACAATGTTATCCAGGAAGTGAAGCCTTGATGCAGTAGTTAGTGCAGGGAAAAAAGCACTATTTCCCAATAAGTGTATATTGGTGATTTGTATAACTTTTGGGGGGGCAATACAATACTTTAATAAAAATTTTCGCTGGACTTTAATTGACTCTTTGGGGCATATTGCCAACATAGGATGTTATCAGGGGAATTTAAAACCTATTTGTTTCTCTAATTTTTAACTTTCGAACAGGATAAGCAGACATATTAGATAACTCCTATGAAGAGGATAAAGCCAGGTTGTAATTCCCAGCAGTTATCTGTGTGTAGCTTCCTCCGGCTGATTTTGCTGCATTTTGTGTATTCTGCAGGTCCTCCGGTGAAGTGCCTGAATGTGGTGCAGAATGCGAACCTGACTGAGGCGGCTGTAGAGGAGGAAGTGACCGAGATCAGTTCTGTCCCCCCGCACTTCTTCATTGGGGTCTTCCTGGTCACAGGATTCATCCTCATGTTCATTGTAGATCAGATCGGCAGCTACTGCTCTTATCATGGTAAGATTATTAAGGAGGATTTTCTGACCCAACAGTGACCCTTGAGGACAAGGAGTCCCCTCCAATAATCCTCAGAGGAGGGGGTCTCTTAACTTTAAGCAGGGGTAGGGAACCTTGGCTCCAGCTGTGGCAAAACTACAACTCCTATCATGCCTGGACAGTCAAAGCTAAAGCTTTGGTTGTCCAGGCATGATGGGAGTTGTAGTTTTGCCACAGCTGGAGCCAAGGTTCCCTACCCCTGACTTAGAGCAATGAGAGATAAGGAAAACAATGTAAATCCTACATCAGCACTGAAAATCTATTTTACTTTTGCAGATCCCCGGACAGGAATGTCGGCCGGCACCAGTATAACAGCCACACTGGGCCTAGTGATCCACGCTGCAGGTGATATATGGCTATGACACACTTGACATATGATATTAACATAGCACTAGCTGATTAATAGATTTTAGGGATGGTCCGAACCCGCCGAGGTTCGGGTTCGGCTGAACCCGAACGCTCGGCATCGGATTCCCGCTATCTGCCCGCTCCGTGCAGCGGGCGGATACAGCGGGAGGATCGCCTGGAAAACTGGGATACAGCCTATGGCTATGGCTGTATCCCAGTTTCCAGGCGTTCCTCCCGCTGGATCCGCCCGCTGCACGGAGCGGGCAGACAGCGGGAATCATTGTGGATGGTTCGGGTTCGTACGAACCCCGTCCGAACTCGATTCGGACCATCCTTAATAGATTTATTTGTATATCCTGTTTTGGGCTTTTTTTTTTTTTTATAAATATTGCTCCCGGGGCAGCCATATTGAAGACACACACCTCCTTTCAGCACAGCAGAGTGTGTGCACTTTATGGCAAATGACAGAAAAATATTCTACACAGTCTCCAGATGGAGTAGAGGTTCTCTTCCAGAGATCAGGGGGTGACAGGGGAGATGTATAGAGAGGATTATCTGTGTACAGTGTGTTACAATCCTGCCTCATCTAGGCCTCCAGTGATATTGAGATGACTCTGCTGGCTCTGGCCCAATCTGTACAGCAAAGCTGACAAGAAACAGATAACTAGAAATGTAAGCCTATGAAGTGTTCTCTAGTTTCCAATGTGGGAACTGCAATATGTAAAGATTTTTTTATGTTGATATAGTCACTAAAATATGTATGATCTATTTAAACCCAGATTTAAATTCCCAAATGATACGTTTCCTTTGAGGCACATTGACAATTCATAGATCTACCTATCCATCCATCTCCTATTTTTCTCATATCTAAACTCTCCAAGCCCTAAAAACGTGCACATTATCCTATAAACCAAGACGTCCTATGACTGAGGAGATGATTTTCCTCTTTCTACAGTCTTGTTGTATTGTGTAAACAGAGGTGGTGTCGTCTTTCGTCGGAAAACTTGTGACAACTTTCTTGCTTAACAGAAGTGAACTTTCTACTTCTCTGTTCCTGCAGTGCCCTTGTGTGGCTTACAGAGAACTCCTCAGTGACAGGACGGCCTTTATTTTATGGCCCGTAAACTGGACAATCATCTCCCATTCATCCTGTTTACTCCCTGGAGGGTTTACCAGGGAATTTTTTCCCATGAACATGTCCAACAAATAGGTTATGTGAGAGCATCCATTCAGGAGCTCCGTCAATGAGCCGAAGAAGAAAACTTCTACAAAGAGTCTCAGTCACTCTGGAGAACCCATCACGTTACCAAGTTTCCCCCCAGATCACAACAGTTCCCGAAGGGAACCCTTGTAACGGACTACAATTGTGTAAAGGAGGAAACTCCTTTAAGATAGATAGGTACGGTGTAATTCATATGACTGGACCTTTGTGTTCTTGAACAGAAGCCTCTAAGTAACTAGGGATCCAAAACACATGTATATAGGCCATATTATAAACAGTCTAGGACCACCACCAATGACAAAAATGGAGGTCCCATTAGAGCAGGGGTCCTCAACTGGCGGACCGCAGTCCGAAAGCCAGCTGTCCGGACCCCTGCTGCAGCTCAGTTTACCTGTATACTGAGCTGCGCTGCTCCCCTCTGCACAGTAACTATGAGTACTTGAAACGAGCGCTCATAGTTACCGTGCAGCAGCACTAACAGAGAGGGACCCATCGGCTCCCTCCCTGTCAGTCACCCCTCACTGGCCCCAGCGGTCACAAGAGGCCGCTCTGCCCTGTCTCTGGTTTCGGCACTTGAGTGACGCCACTGGAGCGCCGGTGCCAGGACAAGGGGAGAGCGGCCTCTTGTGACCACTGCAGTGCGGCCACAAGAGGGGAAGAGAAGAGGAGGAGACACCCGGACCCAGGTAAGTATGTTTTTTTTTGTTTTTTTTAATGTTATATATGCTATATAAGAGGGGCAGCACAGGGGGGCTATATAACTGGGGGAGCACACAGCAGGGGTGCTATATACTACTGGGGGAGCACAGGGAGACTATATACTACTAGGGGAGCGTGCAGGGGGGCTATATACTACTGGGGAGCACAAAGCGGGGGTCTGTATACTACTGAGGGAGCACACGGGGCTATATACTACAGGGAGCACAGAGTGGGGGTCTATATACTACTGGGGGAGCACAAAGCGGGGGGCTATATACTACTGGGATGCACAAAGCGAGGGTCTATATACTACTGTTGGTGCCCACAGGGTGGCTATATCCTACTGTGGGGGAGCGCATGGGGGGGCATATACTACTGGGGGAGTGCACAGGCTGCTATATACGTGTGGGGGAGCGCACGGGGGATCATATACTACTGGGGGAGTGGACAAGCATCCATCTACTACTGGGGGAGCGCACAGGAATCTATATACTACTGGGGGAGCAAGAGGGGGGCTATATACTACTGGGGGAGCGCAACACATTTACTAATGATGTTCAGCTCGGACCTTCATCTGACAATAGACCCCGGTAAGTGGACCTTTACTAAAAGATGTTGAGTACCCCTGCCTTACAGAAACAACAATGTACAACCTCGACTTCCACCCTGTTCATTCTTTATAGGATGGCTGAACATTCAGTGCTGAACTCGTCTAAGCTCAGAAGTCCCATACACAGTGAATAAAGAAGTTACCCAGAATATGTGCTGCTTCTCCATTCTCTCTATCCATGGTTGTCCTAGTGGTTGGACTAGCATCTGGGCAGGCGATAGTATAACCTCTGGGTGTCAGGCTTTTTCACTTTAGAGGAGGTGACCCTTAATACTGATGGCTGTCCTGGCACAAGTGAAGAAGCTTAGCAAGAGGCTTCTTAGGTGGCTACAAACTGGAGATAGAAGGCTGCTAAAGGAGAGGACATGACAGGAAAGTTATGTTTAAGGTGACCTCTACAGCTGTGAGTCCTGGAACCAGTAGAACCCAAACAGCCAAACCAGACCCCCCCCCCCCCCCTAACATTAATAGGAATGGCCTGTTCTTTGTATATTAAGGACAATTACACAACTTCTCTCCCTTATCGGGGTGGGATCCAAATAAATAGGATTATGAGAGTAGATAATTTCAGTAATGACTGTACTTGCTGTTCTCCCGGGACCAGATCTCCTAACTTATTACAGCTGCCTGGCTTCTCCACCATGAATACATACTATTTATCTCTATCACACCTGGTGCTTACACCGCTCTCATGTTTTGTAGGCTCTTTATATACTAAAAATAAGCAGCTTGTGCGTCGCCTGTGAAATATAATTACTAAGTAATACGTTCACATAAAGCACATTATTGTTCCTGTTATCTATCTCTTTATGTGCCTGACTGCTATCTGAAGGAAAGTAAGAACATATAATCATAAGATTAAAATGTGTAGATATTGAATGCCGCCATTGTGTGTGCATAGACTGAAATTATACTGTAGATCAGGAACTTGACTAAACTAGAGTTACAATAATATATATGTACCTGGGGGCAGCATTATAGTCGTTCTATTTTTGTATATAGTAGCAGTATTATAGTAATTCTATTCTTGTATATAGGAGCAGTATTATAGTAGTAATCATATTCTTGTATATAGGGGCAGTATTAAAGTAGTTATATTTTTGTATATAGGGGGCAGTATTATAGTAGTTATATTCTTGTACATAGGAGCAGTATTATAGTAGTTATATTCTTGTACATAGGAGCAGTATTATAGTAGTTATATTCTTGTATATAGGAGCAGTATTATAGTAGTTATATTCTTGTATATAGGGGGCAGTATTATAGTAGTTATATTCTTGTATATAGGAGCAGTATTATAGTAGTTATGCGGTTCAGGGAAGAAACAGAGTGCTGCACCTCACACCTATGGCTGATACTAGTGCCGCTAGGCTAAATAAAAAACACATCAGAATTTTGTGTATGAATTGATCAAGCCATACTGCCCCATGTACCTCGTGCCGGTATCTGATACACATGGGTCCCTACACTAAGTCCACACCGTGCCAGTCAGTGGCCACCAACCCCGCAGGCGTGCACAGCCAGGGAACGGGGGCCATGGGACGGCCCTGCGACCCCCATGCCACAGGACCAGACCCAAAAACACCACACCAGAACCCGGCCAGCACCGCCGGCGGAGAAGGTCGCCCCCAAGCAGCACAAGTCTGGATAAGATATTACACTCACCATAGCTGCAGCAAACAGAATGGGAAAAAACAGGAGGGATTAAAACCATGTGCACTCAGGTGTCTCCTGCTAATTGCGGTCATGTGGGTCTCACCAGGAGGAGTGCAATACACGGAGAAAAGAGAGAAACAAAATGCGGTTCAGGGAAGAAACAGAGTGCTGCACCTCACACCTATGGCTGATACTAGTGCCGCTAGGCTAAATAAAAAACACATCAGAATTTTGTGTATGAATTGATCAAGCCATACTGCCCCATGTACCTCGTGCCGGTATCTGATACACATGGGTCCCTACACTAAGTCCACACCGTGCCAGTCAGTGGCCACCAACCCCTGTAGTAGTTATATTCTTGTACATAGGAGCAGTATTATAGTAGTTATATTCTTGTATATAGGAGCAGTATTATAGTAGTTATATTCTTGTATATGGGAGTAGTATTATAGTAGTTATATTATTGTATATAGGTGCAGTATTATACTTGTTATAATTTTTGTACATAGGGGGGAGTATTATACTTGTTATATTTTTGTTCATAGGGGTGGAATCTATATCCTTTAAATATAAGCATACCCAAAATAAAAATAAGATGTTCTAGAACAGTTCAACTACCATTACAAATTATCACCTTTGACCACTTGGATTCATTAGACACCGGTTCTTTTATCTTTTCTCCACAGCTGATGGAGTTGCTCTCGGAGCCGCAGTTGCATCCTCTCAGGTGTCGGTACAAGTCATTGTCTTCTTTGCAGTAATATTACATAAGGTAAAAACATAAGATTTACAACTATAAAGACCAAGCACCTGTAGGCGGATAGTTAATGGTAACAATCATTCTGTGTCGGTGGCAGGATACTTGTTTAATCCTCCCAGCAACTCCGTGGCCCGCTGCTAAAGCGAGCAGTATATGGCATTGCCAGAAGTCCCATAGACTTTGTACCACTCACTTTAGCAGCGAGCTACAGCGAGTTGTTGGGATGTTTAAACATGTATTATATTGCAACTGAGGAAGAATGATAGTTACCCTTTAAGGATAAGTCTAATTTACTGCCTGCACCAAGATAAACAGCTTTTTAAGTATAGAAAAGAGTATAGAAAAAAGTAACTATAAGGAAAAATAAAGTCATAGTTGTGTTTTTTTTTCACTCCAACCATGCTGATTTCTGGAATTAGAGATTACTGACTCTGTTCTACCCCTCCTTCTCTTTCTGCAGGCTCCGGCAGCTTTCGGCCTGGTCTCTTTTCTCATGCATGCGGGGTTAGAGAAAAAGCAAATTCAGAAGCATCTCTTGGCGTTCTCCATAGCTGCTCCACTCCTTACAATTACAACCTATTTAATCCTTAGTATGGTAAGTGGAACAAAGACAGACAAAGTTGTAGTAGCAGTCTGTTGGGGGGGGGGGGGGGTCACACCACGTTTAGTGCACATGTCACCAACTTACATTGACAACCACGGTATCACTAGGTAGGACTGTAAAGAATTGGACAGCTAGAAGTATCTGGGCACCAGGGACAATAATCTACACATTTATAGAACAGCAGATCAGGGTTTAGGATTGAATACCAAGTTTATTATACATCTTCATTTTTCATTACTGTCTTTTATTTCTTTGTGTCACAGACAGGGGGCTCCCTACAGCACAGACTGAGTGCAACAGGAAACGGGATGTTGTTCTCGGCCGGGACTTTCCTTTACGTGGCGACTGTCCATGTGTTACCAGAGATTAGCGGGAGGGGACACAATCAGCACCATGAAACCAGACCTCAAGGCCTAGGACTGTTGGAGAGCCTGACACTGGTGGTCGGGGCCTTCCTCCCGGTGCTGCTGTCCTTAGGACTTCACGACAGCTGAGAATGTCCGCACCTACGTAGTATCTGTAGTAGATATCGCAGTGCCTGAGAAAACAAGAGTAATGATCCGTGAATGAAGAATGAAGCCCATCGGGATCAGCTTCTTGTACATGAGATCGGGAGTGTTCCTGATTCTGACCATACGGGATATCCTGGACAAGCTTTCCCGTCATTGACCTAGAATGATGGGCTAGGACCAATACTGGTTTTATTACTTTTAGCCATAATTTTTATTGAATGCTTTTAGGCTCAGAGTGGGAGATTATTAAAACTTCATGGTGGAGTTCAAAGTAACCAGTCTGAATCCAGCACTTTAATATTTGGATCACAAAAGCTGCTATTCGATTGGTCGCGACCAACAGCGATCGGTTGGCTCTTGCAGAGGTAGAACTATTTTAACAATTTACATAGGGTGCCCAGTGGTCATCAGCCCCAACCTACATAACAGTACTAGGAATTTTCAAGAGTTACTCATTAAAGAAACTTCCATTTGTTGGTACCATATGTAGTGATGATGTAAAGTACTCGAGACAGAAAAGAACTATGTGACCAAATGTCGCTCTGGACATAAAAATCCATCTTGTATATGGCACTTTTCACTCCATGTACCTCTTTGTAGTAGTAATGGGGTTGTATATGTGGTTGTCCAACATATTAAGAACATGTGAACTAATGGAGGTTATGGGGTGTTGGTGCTCATGGACTCTTCCTAGACCATGTTGCTGCATTATTCTTTCTTGTAATGCTACACAGAGGCATATTACTTTGATTCTGGAGGACCCAACATGGTTGTGTCTATGGCTTGGGCAGCACATACATTAAAGTTTAATGCATTACTTCTCCTGTGGTGGCGCTGTCGGGGAATTCAACACTTGCTGTCGGTTTCCCATGGAGATAATTGCAGATCATTGATGATCGGTTCCACGAACAGGGCCAAAAGTGTTTAAAGCCAAACCCCTTAGCCAATCAGAAGGAATGTTGGGATTCAAGATGGAGGTTTTATTTCTTTCCCTTTAATTATAGAAGTAAGTTTTAGGGGAAATGGACTTTATAATACAGTAGAATTTTTGGCCACATTTTGTGCTGTGCATGGTCTTATATACTATTAGGGACATTTATCAAACATGGTGTAAAGTGAAACTGGCTCAGTTGCCCCTAGCAACCAATCAGATTGGAATCTGATTGGTTGCTAGGGGCAAATGAGCCAGTTTCACTTTATACCATGTTTGATAAATCTCCCCCCTATTTTCATTATAGAATAAGTATACAGCTTATACACTGCCTCTGAACTGACTACATGTAATATATAATGTACATTGAATATAACTTACTATTATTATTACTTATTGCAGCTCCCTTTACAAGTCGTGCTGAGGTCAGATTGCCTAGCGACCGATTACTTCCTGTCTGGGTGACCACTATTGGTGTACATGTAATGAAGAGACTGGGCGTTCCCTATATTGTAAAACACATTCCCTCTTCGTGTCAGGATATTTTAGGCCCCTAAAAAGTGGAAAATATAAAAAAACAGGGTATACTGTATATTACTTTCCATCTGTGTACTGAGGGGGAAGACTTGGGATAGATAGATTTGAAATAACAAATATAGACTGAAAGTAAAGTGTACCTGTCATGAGGGGCCACTGGCAGTGGGGGTCACACAAAATTTGGTCTCATGTGTCTTTGTCCCCCTGGAGACCCAAACTTCCACCGGCAGCATAGAATGTACCGCTGATCTGGCAGCAGCCCCTCGTGATAGATTAACTTTAAAGGATTATCTTTTGGGAAATTCTGTGTTAATAGAGGGGGGTCCTCTGTTTATGACTTTCATCTGTCAGTGAGATCAGAGGCCTTGAGGAGCATTTTTTTTCCCCCACTATGAATGAGCTAACACATCCAAGCATAATATATGTAGTGTGTTGATCTCAGTAAGAACAGTGCAGTACGTGAATTCTCCTGTGGGGGTGCTGTAGAGGAATTGAATACTTATTGTCAGGTTCAAACTGATTGATAAAGGCCCTAGCAGTGGCACACTCTGTGATAAGCTTAAAGGGAATTGGCTGTAATTTACATTCCCAATTGCTGACACTGTTAGATAGCTGTAGGGTGACACATGGTACCTTTCATATATCTGTCTGTGCTTACAGAATGTAGAAAACTTCTTTTACTATCCAGTGCAAAGTGTCAAAGAGGAGCAAGCTTCTAAAGTGCTGAGGGTGGTGATACCTCCTCGCTCCCCCTCCCATCCCTGCTTAATTGACACCGAGTCTTGTTCCCAAATTTTGCACTTGTTGTATGCACAGAGCAGGAATAAGATTTGGGTGCAGGGCTTGGCTTCAAGCAGGGATAGGGATGGGCAAATGTTTAGGCTTCTAGCATACTGCTGTAACATTTCAGTTTTTGTGTTGCCTTCTCATGTAGTCTCACCATTCCCACACTGATTGTAGGCCGCGTGTCAGTCTGTGTCCTTGTATTTTGCATTTTTTTCCTATTCGAGATATTTTTTTAATGTGACATTAAAACTTATCCGATGGGTTTCCAAGCTAAAATGTATTTTTCTAATAAAACTTATGGTAACATCATCTTTGTGTTAGTGGTTTATATAGAAATGAGTCTTTATGTTAGCTGGAGGGTAGCCATAAACCGCTATACTGGAGACCTGGGGATCATTTGCAGCATTTGCCAGTAATTACCCTCCTATCACCTATGGTGGAAAGTTGTTTCAAAATTGTAGCCATAGCACAAACCCACGAAATGGGGGCCTGTGCCGTGAACTGTTCCTTGTGCACTCATGGGTATAGAGGGAACTCGGGGTCCATTTACACAGAAAGATTATCTGCCAAAGCCAGAAACAAACTATAAACAGGGAACAGGTCATAATGGAAAGCCTGAGATTTTTTTCTCTTTTCAAATCCATTCCTGGCTTTGGCTTCAAATCTTTGGCAGATAATCTGTCAGAAATCTTTCTGTGTAAATGGGCCCTTAGAAGTGTTCATGTTAAGGAGGTCTGTACAGTTGTACAGAGGCCATAGAGCCCTGTTGGCACCTCTAGCCTGGATACAAGATGAAATATGGTTGGGCACCGCTACTGTAGCCTGGATCTAAGATGAAATATGGTTGGGCACCTCTAGCCTGGATACAAGATGAAACCTGGTAGGACATGGAGGATACAGATCTTGTATGGCGCCCTGCAGCACATTCAACACAGATGTTACAGCTGTAGATCCTGTACACTAGTAGGCTGTGATGCTGGCTTGCTATAAATGCTGGTGACCCAGCAGGCACAGGCCAGGTTAGATGAAGCGTTCACCGCATGGCTTCATACTCCAATACAACTATCATGAGATCACAAAAAGAACCTGGATTTGTCACAAAAGACAATACTGTTTTAGGTTTCTCGTTCATGACACCATTGTATATGAAGGTGACGGTGGCTGCTGTCAATGGCCGGACATGTAATGGATGCTGTGACACCAAGTTTCTGGCAATGATTCAGGCAGAAATAGGAGGTGTAATGGAGGGGCCGCCTGTGTCTGGATGGTTGAGAAGGAAAATGAGGGAGCTGCTAATGCTTTGTGGGGGATCAGATGATCCTCTCTATTGGGGAGCTTTTGTGGGTCTTCTAGAAACCATACTGCTTCTCTCAGCCCAGTTATGTCTCCTTTCATAATCTCTCAGCTGGGCAAAATGCGATTCAGTACGTCATAGAGACACGTCACTAATCTCTCACCAAGAGGTACGCTATCAGTAAGTCCTATAGGGAGAGAAGAAGGAGAAGAAACGGGGGCGCCTCCTGGTGCAATAAATAATGGTAAAAGAGTGTCAAGCACGGAAAGGGGGGGTGTTGCACTCACCTAAGGGAGTTGTGCTGTATTATAGGCACAACTCTATAGCAGGCATAAAGAATAGGACACCGCAGCTCCTGCCGGGGTACGTTCAAGGAAGTCGTACGATGGATAGTGCAGATAGCCAGCTGCAACGGGCTTTAGGACCATATGTAATCCCGGCTTGTGAAGGGCGCAGGTGTCCAAGGTACCACAGATAGCGGTAGTTATTGCATTAAAGGAATATTTATTAAAGAACGACGCGTTTCGGCCCCCAAATATAAGGTGGCCTTTCTCAAGTTTACACAGAGTAATGATGAACATGGGTTTAAGTAGTATACAGACCAGTCAAGTGAATAATCACTTCCGGGTTCATTACATGTATAGGGGGAAGGCCTTAAGTGTGGGCAAGTCCATTGGTCTATCAGAAAATAAATACAAATCACATTACCGAAACTGTATAAAGAAAGGGGATCTATAACTTACATTTCCCCGAGAGTCCGGAGGGCAGCGTCTGCGTCCGGCTGGGTCACGTGAGCGGCCGAGCGTCATGACGTCAATACGGACGTGCGCAGCAGCATCATGTGATTCCGGAGTTCCGGAGACGTAGCCTGCGGGACCTACGTAGAAAAGATTCAGAATAGTAACATAACGTAAAAGGCGTATATGCCGAAATATAGACGTTGCTGGTATACAAGTGTGAGAGGTACAAAGAATATTAAAAAATGCCATAAATACAGATCAGATATCTAACAGATAGAAAATCTATTCCAAAGGCAATATCAAAATATATATATATAAGAAAATATAATATAATAAAATATAATAATGGTTAAAATGACTATATACTCATCGCCATCTAGTGGTCAAAAACCAATAGGCAGAATAGCTGGGATATTTGGATGGGGACATATATAAATATGTGTATATAAATGTATGTAGATATATCAATGTGAATGTGTGTAAGTATATAAATATATAATTATATAAATATATAAATAAATGAATAGATAGAAAAGAAATATGTCTAAGAGTATATCAATTATGTGTGTATATATATGAATAAATTACATGAAGTCTATTTAATGGACCGTTAATATATATGTCTCAAGCTCAATCTGCAAGTTCTATGCATTCGTTCAGACCGTCGGGAATAAGAGATTGTACCCGATAGATCCAGAAGGATTCTCGTCTACATAAAGATGACCACCGATCAGTACTAGTGATGGGAATCTGTTCAATAGGGTGTATTGTTATATGAGAGAAATCGCTATTGTGATGTTCTGTAAGGTGTCTGGATACACTTTGTTTTAAAAAACCTTTTGTCGTATTATAACGGTGGCCATTGATTCTTTTATGTAGGGGCTGTTTGGTACGTCCGATATACTGGAGGCCGCAAGTACAAGTCAGTAGGTAAATGACATAATTACTGGAGCAATCAAGTCTTTGTTTGATGGGATATGAGGCACCCGTGACATTTGAGTTAAACGTTTTCTCACCATCAGCTATATTGTGACAACACAGACAAAGGGATTTGTCACATTTAAAGATACCTTTTTCCTTTTTACCTTTATTGTTTTTGGTTATCTTTTTATTATCATCATTATTTTTATTTTTATTATCTGTAGGTTGTGTTTGTCGCATTCTGCTCGGGGCAATGATGTTCCGTACTGTCTGGCCTCTGCGGTAAGTTAATGGTTTCGAAAGCCGACACCATCGTAAGTGGCTAAAAAATATCCCCTATAGCCAATTTCTACGCATCCGTAAAAACTGTACTATCGATTCTGATTTTAAGACCCAGAGCAAAATTTTACAAAATAGATTTTTAGAGAAAGGATACCCAAGAAGATTAATTAGTGATGCTTACCAAAAGAACCGAAGACTTAAACAGAGTACACTTTTAGAGAAGAAGAAAAAGATCACCAATCCCTCAGAAAATAGAGTATCAAGTTTTATTACTACCTTTAACGATGACCACCGGGTGATTGAAAATATTTTAAAAAAACACTGGCACGTCCTCACTTCCGACACTTATCTTCGTGACATCATTCCAAAAATACCAAAATTAACTTACCGCAGAGGCCAGACAGTACGGAACATCATTGCCCCGAGCAGAATGCGACAAACACAACCTACAGATAATAAAAATAAAAATAATGATGATAATAAAAAGATAACCAAAAACAATAAAGGTAAAAAGGAAAAAGGTATCTTTAAATGTGACAAATCCCTTTGTCTGTGTTGTCACAATATAGCTGATGGTGAGAAAACGTTTAACTCAAATGTCACGGGTGCCTCATATCCCATCAAACAAAGACTTGATTGCTCCAGTAATTATGTCATTTACCTACTGACTTGTACTTGCGGCCTCCAGTATATCGGACGTACCAAACAGCCCCTACATAAAAGAATCAATGGCCACCGTTATAATACGACAAAAGGTTTTTTAAAACAAAGTGTATCCAGACACCTTACAGAACATCACAATAGCGATTTCTCTCATATAACAATACACCCTATTGAACAGATTCCCATCACTAGTACTGATCGGTGGTCATCTTTATGTAGACGAGAATCCTTCTGGATCTATCGGGTACAATCTCTTATTCCCGACGGTCTGAACGAATGCATAGAACTTGCAGATTGAGCTTGAGACATATATATTAACGGTCCATTAAATAGACTTCATGTAATTTATTCATATATATACACACATAATTGATATACTCTTAGACATATTTCTTTTCTATCTATTCATTTATTTATATATTTATATAATTATATATTTATATACTTACACACATTCACATTGATATATCTACATACATTTATATACACATATTTATATATGTCCCCATCCAAATATCCCAGCTATTCTGCCTATTGGTTTTTGACCACTAGATGGCGATGAGTATATAGTCATTTTAACCATTATTATATTTTATTATATTATATTTTCTTATATATATATATTTTGATATTGCCTTTGGAATAGATTTTCTATCTGTTAGATATCTGATCTGTATTTATGGCATTTTTTAATATTCTTTGTACCTCTCACACTTGTATACCAGCAACGTCTATATTTCGGCATATACGCCTTTTACGTTATGTTACTATTCTGAATCTTTTCTACGTAGGTCCCGCAGGCTACGTCTCCGGAACTCCGGAATCACATGATGCCGCTGCGCACGTCCGTATTGACGTCATGACGCTCGGCCGCTCACGTGACCCAGCCGGACGCAGACGCTGCCCTCCGGACTCTCGGGGAAATGTAAGTTATAGATCCCCTTTCTTTATACAGTTTCGGTAATGTGATTTGTATTTATTTTCTGATAGACCAATGGACTTGCCCACACTTAAGGCCTTCCCCCTATACATGTAATGAACCCGGAAGTGATTATTCACTTGACTGGTCTGTATACTACTTAAACCCATGTTCATCATTACTCTGTGTAAACTTGAGAAAGGCCACCTTATATTTGGGGGCCGAAACGCGTCGTTCTTTAATAAATATTCCTTTAATGCAATAACTACCGCTATCTGTGGTACCTTGGACACCTGCGCCCTTCACAAGCCGGGATTACATATGGTCCTAAAGCCCGTTGCAGCTGGCTATCTGCACTATCAGTAAGTCCTGCCTCAAGAAATGGTGCTGGGCAGTGTCAGCATAAACCGGAAAAAAAGATGACCCCAATATATTCTAGAGTTGGACTACAGCAACACATCCGATCTGTACCATAGGTGATAAAAGTTTGCACATCTACACAATTTTGTGTAAATGTAACACTTGTTGCATCACTGACAATGCAATGAAGCTTTGTCCACCACCCGCTCAATCCTTCCTGATCTGCATTACACTTACATGGTGAGCTCTGGTGTCTCCAGTCTCCAGGACGTGTCTGTTCATACAGCTGAACATCTGCTCGGTGGTCACATTACAACATGGAGATGTGAGAATCGGCACTAACTTGTGGCATGTCTCTAAATAATTAAATCCGGAAACCACAAGATGTCTAAAAGCCCTGAACTAAGACGTGTGTGCCAGATGGGAAAGCCATGATGTCCTCTCACTTAAAGGGGGTTTTCCTACATTACTGATGAAGATTTCAACTAACCAAAAATTCAATAATAAACATAAGCCCTGTAAAAAAAAAAATCTTAAAATGTATCACTTTTACACCATTGTAAGGCAACTACTTGACAATGAGATCACATGACATCAATATGGATATAAAGGATTTCAAAGTTTTCAGAGTTTCTTAAAAAAAAAAAGAAAAGTTTAAATCGAGCACTTTAATGTTGCCGGATCACTATAGAGACAACTTCAGAATGATCCAGACGGTTGGATGGTGCTGAATGGCGGTCATTGTCCTCGGGCTCTATGAATGGCCGTGCCAGTCTCTTTCATCACATTCATCATGTAAGGATTTTCCATACAGCTGTTTAAGATGCCCTGTAAACAATCCAGGGGAACTGTGTTATATGCTAGAAGTTAATGCGTAAAAACTTTATAAAAATTACCCCCTTAGTCCTCTCTTATATCAAGATTCATCATTCAAAATTTCTGTCCTAGGGGATTAGCTCCCCTCACTACTGTCTCTGTAAAGCAACTGGCTGTAGCAGTAGCCCTCCCCCCTGCTCTGATTACAATAAGAGTCCAGACGTCCCTTTAGGGTGCCTTCACACGTGAGGGTGCGTGCACACTACGGAATTGCCGCGTATAACCCGCTGCGTATTCCGATGCTCGTCCCCGCACACGGCGGCATGCTTTTCCGCCCGTGCCATAGACACTATTCTATGCACGGGCAAATTACGCATTCCGCCGAAAAGAATTGACATGTCACTTCTCACAGGCGGATCACGCATTCCGCCGAAAGAATTGGCATGTCACTTCCGCGACGGAATACGCCGCGGGTTATACACGGCAATTCCGTAGTGTGCACGCACCCTAACAACTCACTGCGGAAATCTCACTGCGAGTTTTGCAGCGAGATCCGCTAAGAGGTAAGGTCCTGGCAGGCCCCTGTGACTACATACTTGCGGCGGTCTGAAAGACCGCTGCAAGTATGTAATGCAGCCGCCCCCTTAATCTGCTCCCGCTGTCTATACATTACCTGTGTCCTTGCTTCCCGGGGTCCCGGCTTCCTGCTTTGCGGCAAGCAAGGAGACAGGCAATGTATACCGACACGGGAGCCGATGAAGGGGTTAAGGGGGTGGCTCCATTACAGTACGTAGTCACAGGGGCCTGCCAGGACCTTACCTCTTAGCGGATCTCGCTGCGAGTCGTTATGTGTGAAGGCACCCTTAAAGTGATACTGTAAACCCCCTCTTACTCTTGTTCAATTTCAGCGTCACCTAGGCGTTGCTACACAACAGTTGGGCCCCATCGCCAACTGCTGTAAAGCCCCGCCTACGTGACATTGTCCACTCATGTGGATGGAGTGGAGAACCACACATAGAGTAAGGGGGGTGACAATATCACTTTAAAGGAGAAGTCTATAAAATCTGGCAGGGGCAGGGGGGAAGTTGATTACAAATTACAATTATGAACTTCTCTCTCCCCATGCCCGCAGTGAGCAGCGCTACTGGCCCTGGGACCCCCGCCCCATTCACTGACTGGCTGAGCGGCCAATCCATCTGCCAGGTTGTGACGTGTCAGATCCCGGAGTCCAGCTGGGGTCCTGAGGCTGGTACCGCCACTCACCGCGGACACAGGGAAAGGTAAGTTAGCCCTTGTTATCAAGTTCCCCCCTGATGGATTTTATAAATCACCTCCTTTAAGTTGTATAGGGATGTAAAGGTTGTTAAGAACTAAAAAAAACATGATTGCTTTCTTCCAGAAACAGTGCCACTGCTGTCTGCAGGCTATGTGAGGTATTGCAGCTCCAACACATAACCTATGACTATTAGTAAGCCACCATAGATAACCCCTTTAACTCCTGTGTTATATGCAAAAATCCTACAAATGTTTGTTTACAGCGCTGCAGAAAATCCTACAGAACAACAAACACTCATATACATCTAGGCCGAAGCTGATCAAATATTTTCCCCATATCACAATATACTGACAAGAAGCTTCTTTTGAAACCTCTGTGCATCTCCTACTAGAGCCGTTGCCAGTCCTCATCTTCTCTGTGTCTTCGGATCTTTTATCCATGCCATTGGTCCAATGAGAGCAGGACCTGGAGTGATCGGCTTATGATACAAACCCCAATATCCAGATGTCTAGTGACCAACATGTCCGAGGTTGACAATAAGGAGGGTTTGTCCACAGTCTGAAAGTCCCCATACACATTAGAGTGGTGTCGGCCAAACCAACGGGACCAGGTGGATGGCCATCTAATGTGTATGGGGGCCCCCAAGCCAGGCATCCATGTATATGGGTGGAATGAGAGAGATAGCTGTCATAACTGAGACCACAGACTTTCCCACAATCCCTCTTGCTTACCTCTGCGGTGGAGACCAACTGGCAATACTAAGAGGATAGCCAAGGAGATTGTAGACCCACCTTAATGGATGCCCAAGCGTGGGTCATACCCAAGGACAACAGGTGATCAAAACAGGGAAGTATGAAGTCTATGGGGGAGATTTATCAAACATGGTGTAAAGTAAAACTGGCTCCGTTGCCCCTAGCAACCAATCAGATTCCACCTTTCATTCCTCATAGACTCTTTGGAAAATGAAAGGTGGAATCTGATTGGTTGCTAGGGGCAACTGAGCCAGTTTCACTTTACACCAAGTTTGATAAATCTCCCCCAATATCTTAAACCAGCCATTTTCAGAAGTTCTTGTTTATGTGAAATATGTTTCATTTCACATAATGCATCAGTTTAGACTGATTTACCTTCAGGAGACAACCCCTTTATGTCTAAAAGCTGGGATATACCGTCACCTACATATTCAGGAAAGCATACAAGACCATGCCTTTGTTAAAAACCTGAACAATGATGTGCGCCCCCTCAGGCTACTTTGCACAGTGCAGCCATTTGTTATAGTAGTTTTTGACTTTCTTCATATCCCCCCACTGTGCTGGTAAATACGTTTCATAGTCCTAGTCCTTACCATGAATACTGTACATGTCTACAGAATATCATTATGTAATCATCTGATTATAAAACTTTACAGACTGTCTCTAATGTAATTTGCATACTGGAGACGTTTACTAATCATATGAGCAGCATGTGAGCAGCGTCTTAGTCATTGATTCTCCTAGGTTATTATAGCATGAATGCGTCGGGGGGTCATCTGCTAGAGAAATACTCCTCCTCCTCATTCATTACATTCATTAAATTTCACTCTGAACCCCTGCACGCAAACTCCACGCTGAATCCTGCCTGCTATGTCTATCAATGGGCGGCCTCGTGCGCCTCTGCTCTCCAGGCTTCTCTGCTCAAAGAATTGACATGTCAATTCTTTGAGTGGAGAGCCGCGAAGAGTGGAGGTGTGCGAGGCCTCCCATTGAAAGAGATAGCAGGCGGGATCCAGCATGGAGTTCGCATGCAGGGGTTCCGAGTAGAATTTTGGCGCTGTTCCCGTAGTGTGAACGGGCCCTAATATTGAAGCTGCTCAAATCATCAGCTTCGTTTGCCCACTGTGGCTTATCACACTCCCCACATCAGACCGGTCTCTATAAGGGTCCTTTTACGCATACAGGTAAATAGCACTCGTTCAGCAAATGACAAGTGATGATTTTTTTCTTTTAAACGATAATCTAATTGTGTTCGGATCTATGTACGTGTTTTGAAAGACCTCTCCAGCAGCCACAGCCCGCACAGCTCTGGGAGTCGGGTCGTGACATCACCATGTTATCCAGGAAGTGACATCACCATGTTATCCAGGAAGTGACCTCACCATGTTATCCAGGAAGTGACATCACCATGTTATCCAGGAAGTGACATCACCATGTTATCCAGGAAATGACATCACCATGTTATCCAGGAAATGAAGCCTTAATGCAGTAGTAAGTGCAGGGAAAAAAAAAGCAGTTTATAAGCATTTCCCATAAGTAAGTGTATATTGGTGATTTGTATAACTTTTGGGGGGCAATATAATACTATAATAAAAATTTTCACAGGACTTCTCTTTTAAGGCAACTGGAATAAGCAGGAGCCCTCCCCCCATGCTGACTACAGGACAGTACAAGGCAAGGTTATATGGTCTGTTATGTCAGTGATCTGCCATGCATGTGGATAATGCATTACCCCACTGAGCAGAATGTGACATCTCTATCCTTCTCCTAGGTTATTAGGGCTCACAGTAATACAGAGAACCTTGCGTAGGGGATGCCAGCCCTCTTGTCTACAGTTTCTCTATTCTCATTTATCTAGCTGGCCTTGGCTTGTCCCAAACAAGACATTCTTGACATTCATGCAAATTCTCACACAATTTTATTTGTCTCAGTTTCTCTTTTTTTTTTCCTATCAATCAACTGACCTTGCTGGGCTTTCTAGCCTGTGTACCAGTGCTGACCCCCCCTCCCTTATAACCTTGAGCTATCTCAATTAATGCAGAATTTGTTTGGTTAAGACGTCTAATGCTGCATTTTTCTTCCGATTTCCTGGTGGGCTGTGATCACCAATTGGCCCGGCCAGCAGACTAGTGGCCCCCACTTCAGGTTCTCCAAACGCACAGGTTACTGCAGGGACACTTCTGCCATGAGGCCAGTTGAAGCAGCTGCCTCAGGTGGCGCCACCTGCTGTCAGAAAGAGATGAGGAAAAAATCCTGGGCTGGTTGCCAAGGGCTGGTGACTGCATGCAGCAAACACCAGGTGATGTGCCTAGCCCAGGTAACTGTAGGCGCTAATAATGGGCACTTACAGTTAAATGAGAGAGAAAAAAGCTACTGGCTCTCTCACCGTTATTACAGCGCCACGAACATTCAAAAACTTTTCCTACTCCCAACATCATACTGATTCATGATGCCGGGGATACATTCCACTACAGCACTTTCCTGTCCGTAGCTTCCATGTATTACAGAACACATGAATTCTCAGGAGAAGCTGTGTGTGTCACTAGTGCTGCAGCCGTGGCCCAGTATAGCAGAGCCAGCAGGGACAACTGTCAATCATTCTGCTACACTCTGCCAGCTGCAGCGCTACTGACAGAGCCACTGGTGATAACAGCGGAGTTGTGTTTTGCCCCTTATTACTGTCAGTCATTGTTGACAGCTTCCCCCCTGTGTAGTCTATTCTAATGGTAACTTTTATTATATAGACATCAGTAGAGGCTGCAGCACTAGTGATACAGGCAGCTTTCCCCAGTGTAAAGTGTATTCTAATGGTAAGATGTATTTTATACACGAGGGAATTATATAGGACTCATGTAATGTCTATTCTAATGGTTACATGTATTATATAGATGTCAGGAGAGGCTGCAGCACTAGAGACACAAACAGCTCCCCCCTGTGTAATGTCTATTCTAATGGTAACATGTATTCGACATCAGGAGAGGCTGCAGCACTAGTGACACAAACAGCTTCCCCTAGTGTAATGTCTATTCTAATGATACCATGTATTATACAGAAATCAAGAGAGAGTGCAGCACTAGGGACACAGACAGCTCCCCCAGTATAATGTCAATTCTAATGGTAACATGTATTATATATACATCAGGGGAGGCTGCAGCACTAGTGACACAGACATATTGATATTGATACATGATGTCGGATGGTGATACATTCCACTACAGGGATTCCTCATTCGTAGCTTCCATGGAACATGTGAATTCCCTAGGGCAGCTGTGTCACTAGTGCTGCAGCTGTTCCAGTAAGGGGAAGAAAAATAAAAACAATATCTTTATTGTAGATGCATGAAAAAGACTTACAATAGGCTAACAGTAGCAGTACAGTAGGTATGAACCCAACTTGCCACAATACAATTTAAAACAGAGCAGTATAATCATAATAACTTAAAAACCACAGTAGCTGCCAGACCATCGGTAAACAGATCAACCAAAGTGCAAGCGCAAACAAGTCTTAAGAGGAGCCACCATGACAATACACATGTACAGCCTCAGGTTAACCATAGTTACTGCTCTCTGGGGTGAGCGAGGGCTGTGTCTCCAAGATATGGGAGCTGTTGGAGGATCTGTGGGTTTTCTTTCCCTGCCACTTATATGTAGTTTATACATTCAAAACTGTCTGCTGAGTCATTTTTTGCCTTATCTCTATATGGATGGAAGTAGAGCTCAGCTTCTCTGATACACAGCTCCAAATCCCCTGCATACAAAAGTATTCAAGCCAACAGCAGCTCTGAGGGCCAACATATCTAAAATTATTATTATTATTATTAGCCATTTCTTCCAGATCTATGGTTGCTCTGTACTGCTAAGATCCTGAGTCTATAGCATATATCATATCATATAGCCAGTGTCGGCTCCAGGTTTTTGCGTGCCATTGGGCATCCACTATGTACCCATCATCCACACACTATGCACAATTACTTGAGACACCACTAACATCTACAAATGCACATTATTGCCTGACTGACACTGACACACTCAGACACTGACACAAAGCACTTACAGCTCAGGGTAGATGCTATTTCCAAGTGGGCTAAAGGCCCTGTGATGTCATCATGCCCATGTGACCAGACTCTTGTGTGGGAGGAGCTAATCTCAGTCTGCAGTTCCCGGGCTTTCTTCTCGGTAGATGCTGTTTCCAAGTGGGCTAAAGGCCATGTGATGTCATCATGCCCATGTGACCAGACTCTTGTGTGGGAGGAGCTCCACATTGTAAGGTTGAGGACCTTCGGGTCATGTGATCAGGTCCTTCACCCTTTTCTCTCTCTGTGCAGGTCCTGCTCATCTGCTTTGTCTTCTGATGTTCAGCCCAATCACCCTGCACTACAGTGAGCGGGCTGAAAATTAGAACACTGGGCCCCTAGAGGCGCTGTGGGCCCTGGCACTTGCCCGGGTAAGCCCTGTGCTGACGCCAGCCCTGCATATAGGTAACACTTACAAATGTGATATGAAAGCTGTACACATGTTAGTTAGAGATGAGCTAACCTGCCGAGGTTCGGGTTCATATGAACCTGAACTCTCGGCTTCTGACTGCCGCTGTCTGCCCGCTCCGTGGAGAGGGTGGATACAGCCGGGGGACCGCCTGGAAAACTGGGATACGGCCATAGCCATAGGCTGTATCCCAGTTTTCCAGGCGGTCGTCCGGCTGTATCCACCCTTTCCACGGAGCGGGCGATACAACCGGACGACCGCCTGGAAAACTGGGATACAGCCTATGGCTATGGCCGTATCCCAGTTTTCCAGGCGGTCCCCCGGCTGCATCCACCCTCTCCACGGAGTGGGCAGACAGCGGCAGTCAGAAGCCGAGAGTTTAGGTTCATACTAACTCGAACCTTGGCAGGTTCGCTCATCTCTAGTGTTAGTACTTTACTGCCATCTGTTTCATTTTTATCAGCTATCACTGGCAATTAGCAACATGTCCAGCAGATGGCAGTAAAGCATCACATTACAATAATACAGCACATATAACGTCCAGTAAATGAGGTTAAGGATACAACATAATTTGCAAACTGTGAAATACAGATGTAGACCAGAGTTTGTCATGTGGCACAACACAGGGTGATATAAAAGTTCATGATCTATGCAAGTAAGCTTACTTAAGTGGTGGGGCTGAACCCCAAAGTGTTCTAAGGAAGCATGACCGGTGGCCATAGACAGGTTATTGGAAGCCAAAGACTCATTAATGTATATGGAGAATCTGGTCCGATCCCAAAGAAGAGCTGCTGTAGGGCAAACTCCTGAAAATCTTCCCGCTGTCTATGATAGAAAGGAGTCAGCTCACATGGCAGCTTGCTGTGTATGGGGCCCTTCAGAAAAGTCAGCGACAATGTGACCCCTATCCATCCTTGAAAGTGTCTACAATGGGTATCAGAACCACAGTATGAAGCAATGGAAGAAGACGTCTGGTCTGATGGGTCACATTTTCCATCATGGATTCACACCAGATACCACACCATTATATCTCCATCACATTTATTGGTCAGATATCGGTCATACAAAAATAAACATCTACAATAATTTCTGATATAATCTCCTACAAAATAGTAATAAAAAATTACAATTCACAGTATATCAAAGTACACAAGACAGTAAATCACATAAAGCCCTGAGGGCCGTTCACTTGTTAGTTTGTTCGGTGTGAACATAGCTCCACTTAAAGTGGCTGCTTCCTTCTAATCCCAGCGCCACACCTGTCCACAGGTTTCCTGTGGTACTGCAGTTTATTTATGTCAGAGAGTGACCTGCAATACCAAATACAACCCTAGGACAGGTGTGGCACTGTTTCTGGAAGGCATCTATGTTTTACTAATTTTGGACAATCTCTTTAACCCCAGATGCCACGGTCACAGGAAGCTGAGATATAGGGAGCGGTTGACAGTGGCTTCACATTACTACCTATGATATAGACAAAACACTGATCACAATAAGTTTTATTTTCCCATCATGTCAAAGACAACTACAGTGAGGTAACCATCAAACAGCTCCCCATATCTCAGCTGTCTAGAATATTATGGGGGGATTGGGGGAGTAAGATATTTAGAATCAAAAGGGTTGTCCTTATAAAAAAAAATACATTGGCTTCCCCCTCCAGGAACAGCACCACATCTGTCCATTTCTGGTATTGTAGGGGCTGCAATACCAGACACAGCCTGCAAAGAGAGGTGGCGCTGTTTCTGGAAAAAGCAGTAAGCTCATTTTTCTAACCCCATAATGACACCTACATTATATATTGTATGTTGTCTTTAACATTCATGATAAATACTGAACTCTGTGGTGCAGAATCAGCAAAAACACATTCACTCCCTTATATTTAGCTAATTTCTTTATAAAACATTTACTATAAATCTATAAACATTGTTTTGTACCATTATTTATCCAGTTTTTCTGGATAATTATCAAATGATTGTAGTGCTCAATATTGCCCACTAGATGTCAGTGTATTAGGCTACAACCAACCATTCTGCTTTACAGCCTGCAGCGAAACTGAATATTATCAGCTTATTATCACCTGAAGGAGAAAAATGATGGCTCCTGGTAACAATGGGGGGAAGATAAGAAGGTTTTCGCGCTGACAGTAATCGGAGGAGAGTAATGTGTGATCACAATGCTGAGGCAGAAGTGGCTCGAAATCAATTGCAAGATCAATGTGCAGGAAATAACCAGACAATACTGCATTGTGAATGGCGTCATATATGCAAACATATATATATATCGTCAATAGGCTTGGCTCCAGCCTGCATTTTGCTTGTTATGAAACTGGTTCAATACAAATCAATGGAAACGGCGACTTTCACAGTAAATAACACAGGAGCCATTATAACACAACACTGTCTGTTATCAGGCTGTAAGCCTTAAAGGGGATCTCCAGGACTAGAAAAGTGACAGTCTATCCTTAGGTTACATAGCTAAGGGTCCAACTCTAGGCACCCCCACTGATCAGATCAATGAAGGGTCCCTTTACGGGTTACCAGGCAAAGCGCCATATTTTCGGTAGTGACTGTACCTGGTATTGCAGCTTAAAGTAGCTCATTCCCTATAGCATAAAGTAGAATACACCATTAGAGATGAGCGAAAATCAAGCAAGCTCGGGTTCATCTGAAGCCAAACTCTCAGCATTTGATTAGCGGTGGCTGAAAAAATGGATGCAGCCTTAAAGGGGTTATCCAGCGCTACAAAAACATGGCCACTTTTCCCCCTCCCTGGTCTCCAGTTCAGGTGTAGTTTGCAATTAAAGGGGTTAATCACCAATTTTTTTTTTCTTTCAAATCAACTGGTGCCATAAAGTGCCAGAGATTTGTAATTCACTTCTATTAAAAAATCTTAAGTGTTCCAGTACTTATCAGCTGCTGTATGTCCTGCAGGAAGTGGTGTTTTCTTTCCTGTCTGACACAGTGCTCTCTGCTGCCTCCTCTGTCCATGTCAGGAACTGTCCAGAGCAGCAGCAAATCCCCATAAAAAACCTCTCCTGCTCTCCAGACTGGAAATAATACAACTTCCTGCTGGGCATACAGCAGCTGATAAGTACTGGAAGGCTTGAGATTTTTTACTGGAAGTAAATTACAAATCTCTGGCACTTTATGGCAGCAGTTGATTTGAAAGAAAAAATTTTTGGGTGTACAACCCCTTTAAAGTGGTTATCCAGCACTACAAAAACTAAAATTGGCTACTTTCCCCCCTCTCTTGTCTCCAGTTCAGGTGTGGTTTGCAATTAAACTCTATTTACTTCAATGGAACTGAGTTCCAAACCCCACCCAATCTGGAGACAAGAGAGGGGTAAAAATGGCCATGTTTTTGTAGTGCTGGATAACCCCTTTAAACTCCATTTACTTTAATGGAACTGAGTTTGAAACCCCACCCAATCTGGAGACAAGAGAGGGGGGAAAAGTGGCCATGTTTTTGTAGCACTGGATAACCCCTTTAAGGTGTCCTGGAAAACGTGGATACAGGCTATGGGCTAAGGCTGTATGCATGTTTCTAGCCAGCCTTAGGGCTGCATGCAACTTTTCCAGCCACTGTGAGGTTCGTTCATCTCTATACACCATCAGTCTCTGATAGGTGGGGGCCGACAGTAAACGGGCTTCTGCTTTTTTCCCAACTACATGCTGTGTCTGATACTGCAAGATATCTCCTATCACGTGAATGGAGCCATGTCGCTGTTCCTACCCGGTTGTGTTCAGCAAGGTGCAGCTACTGGCACCTACAGATCAGACACAATCCATATCCTAACTGGCCTCTACCATTGTCTATAGTTAGAGTACCCCTTTACTATTTATAACAATTAAAGTCATAGAATGGTCCGTTTAATGAAAGCCGCCTCCTCCATAGCTTTCATGAGATGGATTTGAATGCTTTTGCTGTAAGTTATCATCCACTTTGTTTTATATCACTCATAGTGACTTGGTCACTGGTGCTGATATCCTCACTCCAGTGATGTATGTCTGTAGGAGTAATGTAGTGTCTATAATCTATAAAGATAACCCTGAGAAGCGCAGGAAGGATCACAGGCGCCACCTACTGGAGACAGTCTTCTTCCTTTAGGCTAATTTGTTCACTGCATCTCCACAGAGAGAAACACATCTGCAGACATGATCATTTTGACACTGAGTACTAAAGGTTCTTCCATGTGAAGCTTTTCAGACCAGGCGACTAAAATGTGCAATTCACTTCTTTAGAGCTGTAATCGGCTTGATAGGATGGGTCAAATATGCTGCAGATTTGTTTTTTAATTTCTGCAGCAAATCCAAAATGATACATAGGAAGAAATTTATCAAGGCTTCACTACTGCCATCTACTAGTATAATCTGCCACAAATCCAAAAACATGCCACATGCCACATGCCAATTGGGCTGATTGGTTCCCTTTAAAAGGGTCCTTTAGAATTAAAAAGAAAAAAAACATGGCTGCTTTCCTCCATAAAAAAACAGCATCGCCCCTATACTTGTGTGGGGTATCACTACTCAACTTTATTCACTTCAATGAAACAAAGCCGCTGTTTCTGGAAGAAAGCATCTATGTTTTTTCTAATCCTGGGCAACCCCTTTAAAAACTCACACCACAGGTCTATTTCCATGAAGAGTTTTGCTGCATGTGGATGAGATTAGCGAATCTTTTAAAGCAAATCTACTAGAGAAATTGGCAGCAATTCCAAGCCATGTAAACTTACCCTTAGGACCAGTTCACACAGAGTAAAATCAGTGGAACACTGTTTCTCTATGGGAGGGCTTGCGCACCTCTGCTCTCCGCTGAAAGAATTGACATGGCAATTCTTTGAGTGGAGAGCGACAGAAGCGGAGGCATGCGAGCCCTCCCATAAAGAAACAACGTCACACTGAGGCAGGCGAGATTCCGCGGTGGAGAGTTCCGCCACAGAATTCCGCCAATTTTACTCTGTGTGACCTGCCCCTTATACTCTGCAATGATCTAATCCCAGACCTGGCCACCAATACTCCACAAAGGGCTGGCATTGACTTTTATGACAGGGATGGGGAACCTACGGCCCTCCAGCTGTTGCAAAACTACAGTTCCCATCATGCTTGGATAGCCAAAGCTTAGGGAATAGTAGCTTTGCAGCAGCTGGAGGGCCTCAGGTTCCCTGTTGCTGCTTTACGGGATGGATCTCATGAAGCTGGCGCTGAGCTGGGCCTGCAGGGCCATCTGGTCGAATGTTCTGCTCCTGGTCTGTTCCCTGATTTTATCTCGGATGTGAAAGGAGGCCCGGGCAATCTTCTTCCCCTCCTCGATGGTGGCTTCTTTCTCCTTGAGGACCTTGTCGCTTTTATGATCTTTGACCCTGATAAGATGGGCTAGGTTTCGGCGATGACTTTCTTCATCCTCCTCCACCTTTTGCTTTAGGAGCTGATGGACCTTCTCCTTGACCACGTTCAGTTCTCTTGTCCGCTCCGCTTTACTTTGGATACTTTTCCCCAGCGTATCCTTTGCTTGCAGCATCTTCTGGTTGGTGACTTGGGCCAGCATTTTCTTGTGTCTTATCTGCTCCTTCTCCTGTTGTTCTGCTCGGATCTTTGCCATGATGGTCATGGCCTCTTCCCTGGACGCCTTCTCTTGTATCTCCTTCTGGCGTTCCTGCTGGATCTGCTCATACATCTCCTGGAATCGTCGCTCCTTCAGCTGCATGGTCATCCTCTTGGAGCGCTCCTCAGCTTTCAGCTGGCTGTCCACCTCCTCCTTGAGCCGGGAATGTCTTAGCTTCTCGTACTCGTTCTTCACCTGGAGGTTCTTCTTGTTCTGTAAATCTTTGATCATCTTGGCCTTGAAGGCCTGCAGCATGCGTTCTTCCAGGAGACGACTACCCGATTCTCCGATATCTTTCTCTTGCATTTGCCTCTTTGACTGTAGATCTCTTTGGGCTTTCTTCATGCCATCTTTAAGAAGGATCCTTTCTTCTGGGGACAATGCCTTACACTCCTGATTGTTTAGATAGCGGACAGCGTCCAGCTGCCACTCCAGTTTGGAGCTTCTGGGGCTCTTTCTATGGTTCTGAGGCCGCTCAGTCCAGTCGTTCTTGCTTAGTGCTTCTCGGATGAGCCTCTCCTTGCTGCGGAGCTCTTCCCAGGCTTGCTGGGCTTGTAGCTTCCTCTGCTTGGACGTCTCCTCCTCTTGGTGTCTGAGTAACATCAGGGCTGCTATCTTCTTATCCTTTTCTGGCACGGACACCTTGATTTCTTTCTCCACCTTGCGGGTAAGATGGCGGGCTTTCACTTCTGCACTTAGGTTTCCTTGGCTTAGACTTCTCCGCATCTCTCCTTCACCTCTGGGACTCTTGGTTGGAGAGGCGACAGTGTTACGGAGGTCCCTGCGGCTTGGGGATGTTGTGAGGTCCAGGTAGTCCCAATGATTGGGGGAGATTGTCGCATTTCGGCTGTTGCGGGGATTCTGAGCAGCAGTGGTGGTCCTGGAGGAGCTGGGAGCAGCAGTGGTGGTCCCGGAGGAGCTAGGAGCAGCAGTGGTGGTCCTGGAGGAGCTAGGAGCAGCTGTGGTGGTCCCGGAGGAGCTAGGAGCAGCTGTGGTGGTCCCGGAGGAGCTAGGACCACCAGGGTCACAGTCACTACCCAGCAGCTTCCTCCTCAGCTCCCTGCACTGCCTCACCTTCCTCAGCCTCTCCAGCTCATGGGCCTCATACATCTCACTGACTTCCTGGCTGGAGGCCCCCGGGTTCTCCTCTCTTATCTCTCTATAGGACTTGTACAGCAAATCCACGGGCCGCACTCCCAGCCGAGCACAGGCCTCCAGGGAACGGGGGCTGGTGAGTACATACCGGCTGTCACCGCCGCCCTCAAAATTTGTCAGGTCTAGATGCAAGGAGGGAGACCGTCTGCCGTCCTCCATCTCTCTTTCGGCCCGTTGTTACTACGACGCTACGCTCGGTTGCCCAGGGTGATTAGCAAAGCGTTCATGACGACAGAAAGGTAACGCACCGTGCGGCCTCTAGTGGCAGCATCTCAGAGAGCGCCACAGAGAGCTCCGCCGTACTACGCATGCGTGAAAGGCTGTTTCCGAACGCTAGAGCGAGAAACCGTGTAATAAGTCGTGTAACGCATGTCGTCTGTTATAGAAGACTAGGAGCCGCCATTTTTACATGGTTGCTTGTCAGCTGATAAGTTATAATTGGAGACGATGGAGGGGATTTGCGAGGCCGTTTAAAAGAATGTATCTGTTTCCCATGGCAACCAAGCGCTGGGCAGACTAAGAAAGCTGCGTTTTGGTTGGTTGCTATGGGCAACAGACAATATCTATTTAGCGCAGCCATGGTGCAGACAGTCTGCCCTCACTCAGTGTCAGAGTGCCCCTATAAACTGCACAAACCAGAGAGTGTCCTTGGTAACAGTGCCAGAATGCCCCCATAAATAGTGCCAGCTAAAGAGTTCCCCCATAAATAGTGCCAGCTAGAGTGTGCCCCCATAAATAGTGCCAGCTATACAATGCCCACATAAATAGTGCCAGCTAGAGTGTGCCCACATAAATAGTGCCAGCTATACAATGCCCACATAAATAGTGCCAGCTAGACAGTGCCCCCATAAATAGTGCCAGCTATACAATGCCCACATAAATAGTGCCAGCTATACAATGCCCACATAAATAGTGCCAGCTAGAGTGTGCCCACATAAATAGTGCCAGCTAGAGAGTGCCTCCATAAATAGTGCCAGCTATACAATGCCCACATAAATAGTGCCAGCTAGAGTGAGCCTCCATAAATAGTGCCAGCTATACAATGCCCACATAAATAGTGCCAGCTAGAGTGTGCCCACATAAATAGTGCCAGCTAGAGTGTGCCTCCATGAATAGTGCCAACTAGAGAGTGCCCCCATAAATAGTACCAGCTAGAGTGAGCCCCCATAAATAGTGCCAGCTAGAGTGTGCCTCCATGAATAGTGCCAGCTAGAGTGCCCCCATAAATAGTGCCAGCTAGAGTGTGCCTCCATGAATAGTGCCAGCTAGAGTGCCCCCATAAACAGTGCCAGCTATAGAATGCCCACATAAATAGTACCAGCTAGAGTGTGCCCCCATAAATAGTGCCAGCTAGGGAGTGCCCCCATAAACAGTGCCAGCTATAGAATGCCCACATAAATAGTGCCAACTAGAGAGTGGCCCCCACAAATAGTGCCAGCTAGAGAGTGCCCCCATAAATAGTACCAACTAGAGAGGGACCCCCTAACATTGCCAGGGTATCCTCATATGTTGTGCCAGCTATAAAGTGCACCCTATAAATTGTGACAGCTAGAGAGTGACCCCGCGTGTGAGCCCCCGCGGTGCTATAGTGAAGGTATGGCCGGTCACTTTTTCAGATGGTAGAATGTGATACCAATCCTGTGGTTGTTGGCCGAGATGTAACCGGACCCTAGGGTGTTGTGACGCCAGTGCCGGTTGGGCACACAGGTATGGTGGCACACCTGCTTTTATTTTGGAGGGCCGGATACACCTTGTTCCCTTGTGGTCAGTAACCTGCCTGGCTGCTGAGGGGTCCCTTGGGGTGTTATAGTCAAGTTAGGCAAGAGTGGTCTAGTGACCCTCCCGGACTATTGGTACTGCCACCCAAAGAAAGAGGAAATGTCTCAAGTAGTGTGTGTATACTGTGTTGGTGCGGGGCGAAGAAGAGTCTCTTTACCATAAATAATATCTTGTTTACTCTGAAAGTACTTGTACCTGGGATGAGCGGACTGCTGACGGGTTCCTGCTAACAACCGCGCTGCGAGATAGAGTTCATAGGCTTCTAGCAACTTTGCTCTATCTGGATCAGTTTCTAGCTTTTTGCTGTTGTGGATACTGTCCTGCACTGTGACTCTCCTAGTCCACAGCGTGGGTTGAGATGATCTCTGATTTGTCCTCTCCTGAAAGGGGTTTAACACTGCACAGTGTTGAGTAAGGTTACTTGAAGAGAAACTGTTAAGTGCGTCTTGTCTTGCTTCCTCACCATACAGGAACCTGACTAAGACTACTCTACACTTCCTCTACCCATGTGATTTCCTATCTACAGCTCTCCGTAAGGTGTGCTGTGAATGGGTGAAGAGTGCATAAAGAAGAAATAAGGAAAGAGATGAGCTGTGCAGCAACTGGATACACATATCTACAATAGCAACATCTAGTGGCGAAACTTTATCACTACTACATCAACACTAACTTACAATAAGTACAGGCTTTTGCGAGGGATGTATAGCAACATCCATGGTGGGACACCACACCTCTATAAAAAGTACCAGCTAGAAAGTGACCACTTTACAGTGCCAGAGGGCCTCTATAAAAAGTATCATCTAGAGATGGCCACGACTTAACAGTGCCAGAATACCTCCATTAATAGTGCCAGCTAGAGCAGACCCTTCTTTAACAGTGCCAGAATTTCCTGGTAAAGAGTGCCAGCTAGAGAGTGACCCCCTTAACAGTGCCAGAGTGCACCTATAAATTGTACCAGCTATGGATGGGCCCCTTAACAATTCTAGAGTGCCCCTATAAATAATGCCAGCCATAGATGGGCCCTCTAACAGTTCCACAGTGCCTCTATAAACAGTGGCAGCTAGATAGGGCTCTCCTTAAAAGTGCCAGACAAAAAGGGCTCTCATGAACCGTGCCAGAGTGGTACCATATACAGTGCTAAAGAGCTACTATAAATAGTGCCATCTAAACTGTGTCCCCCAGTGCCAAGGTGCCCCCCCCCCCCCAAACATACACACAAGTCAAGAGCCCGTTCTTAAACAGTGCCAGCTAGAGGGTGCCCTTTTTATCATTTACATTATGGGGGATTTATAACAGTGTCAGACTTTCCTGTGATCAGTGTCATCCTTAGAATGAATTTAAAAAAAAAACTAATTTAGTTCTTTCTTGTGGATAGTCCTCCCTATAACAGTGCCATCCAGAAAATACCATCTTAAGTACTAAGACAGCATTCTCATAGGTAGTGCCAACCAGAGAATGCTCAGGGAGCACTGCCAGAATGGCGCCATAAACCACATTCCCATAACAGCCTATATTTTTTCCCCAGTTCCTGCATCTTGTATTCATGGCTGGATATAAATCCTGTCTCCGTACAATAAATAATTTCCTGTCTCCATACTATACAATATATAATTGTAGTGTCTACCATTTTACAATCATGTAAGTGCATTATAAAGTAGACATATACTGCGAGGGGACAGTAAAAGGGGACAATAAAAACACCCATATACTGCGGGGGGACAGTAAGGGAGGGCAGTAAAAATACACATATACTGCGGGGGGAGGGGACTGTAAAAGGGGCAATAAAAATACATATATACTGCGAAGGGGGGGGGGAGAGTAAACGGGGGCAATAAAAATAATGACAACTTTAGACCAATAGACAGTCAAAGGCATTAGCTGCAACATGGCGTATTTATCCAGAATTTCCAGATCATCCAAAATTCTTAAAGAGCCGCTTCTTATGGTATAGTAACATGGATACCAGTTGTACAGCGCTGTATGCCTACGTTGAGTTCTGGGGATAGGAATAACAGCTGAGGGGAGGCTTGCTGAATTTCCTAGATTATAGGACACTGTTTTAGTAACTAAAAGATAAAAAAAGGTAAAATATATTTTTTCTCAGATAATACACTGCAATACTTCTTTATTGCAGCGTATCATACCTGCCATAACATAACCTTCACAAACATCCTATCAGGTCCTCCCATTCTAAGGGCCTAATAGATGCACTTAGATGCTATAAAAACCCACAAGCCCTCCATTTTAACCAGAAAGACAATGGGATGACTCATGACTGGTCCCAGACCACCAGGGATATTAGATAGCCTCCTAGACCACCAGGGATATTAGATAACATCCCCAACCACCAGGGATATTAGGTGACACCCTAGACCATCAGGGATATTTGAAAACATCCTCATCCACCAGGGGTGTAAGATTAAACCCTAGACCAGAGATATTAAATTATATCTTAGACCCAGAGGGATAATAGATGACATCCCAGACCACCAGGGATATTAGATAGCCTCCTAGACCACCAGGGATATTAGATAACATCCCCAACCACCAGGGATATTAGGTGACACCATAGACCATCAGGGATATTTGAAAACATCCTCATCCACCAGGGGTGTAAGATTAAACCCTAGACCAGAGATATTAAATTATATCTTAGACCCAGAGGGATAATAGATGACATCCCAGACCACCAGGGATAATGGATGAAACCCTAGACCAAGGATATTATCTGGCATCTTTGACCGAGATGGATATTAGATGAAACCCTAGACCACCAGGGATATTAGATGTAACCCTAGACCAGGGATATTATATGGCATCCTAGACCCAGAGGGATATTAGATGATACCCTAGACCACTAGGGATGGTAGATGTAACCCTAGTCCAGGGATATTATATGACATCCTAGACCCAGAGGCATATTAAATGACGCACTAGACCACCAGGGTTATTAGATGTAACCCTAAACCAAGGATATTATATGGCATCCTAGACCCAGAGGGATATTAGATGTAACCCTAGACCAGGGATATTATATGGCATGGTAGACCCAGATGGATATTAGATTACACCCTAGACCACCAGGGATATTAATTGTAACCCTAGACCAAGGATATTATATGGCATCCTAGACCCAGAGGGATATTAGATGTCACCCTAGACCACCAGGGATATAAGATTAAAATTCTAGACCAGGGATATTATATGGCATCCTAGACCCAGAGGGATATTAGATGTCACACTAGACCACCAGGGATATAAGATGAAATCCTAGACCAGGGATATTATACAGCATCCTAGACCCAGAGGGATATTAGATGACATCCTTGACCACAAGGGATATCAGACCGCACGCTAAATGACTAGGAATATTAGATAACAAACTAGACCACCAGAGATGTCAGAAGGTACTCTAGACCGCTAGGGATATTGGACAGCACCCTAGACCATCAAAGACATTAGCATATTAGATTTCAACCCATAAAAACAGCAATGGCTACATTACAAGGAATATTATTGCTGACCCCTAAAATTGTTAGTGTTGTCATACACATGCAGAGCTGTGTTAGTATAATGAGGGGGGGGGGGCATATAGAGAAAAGGGAGGCATATAGGGCCCATATGATTGATCTGTATACAGTGATTAGAAGCAGGAAAAAAACGTTCAGGCCTCTCTTGTGGGTGCCTGTCTCTGACTGCCCAATAACCCCCTTTTTCCTCCATATTGTCCTCATGTTTTTGTTTTGCTTTTTTTTTCGCATCGCTGCTGTAAAGTAAGACCCTTCTTACGGATGGTCATGTGACATTAAAACATGAATTGATGTAAAAAATTCTCCGGAGTCTATTCCATGATATAAAGCAAATACATTCATAATGAATGAATCAGCTCGCAGTCTAGGAACCCGCTCTGTGTGATCAGCGTCATGATTCCATACATTCTCATACATACTTCATCATATAAAACCGCCGGACTTTATACATTTTTTATATGCGCATATTAAGCAACATTAAATTTACCCATAGAAATGATAAAGGAATAAAGGGATGCCTGCAATACAGAGAAGCAGAACAATCCGTCATCTCAGGCGTCTGTCACACTCAACAACCTAGAATCATTAGGAACACCCAGGTGGTATAAATTGCTTCTCTAGATTTGTATAAAGGTTTTTACTTGTCGTTTGGCTTTTTAGGTTATTGTCTCCAGCTGATCTATTTTCCGGTCACAGTTATTGGCGACCATTTTGAGAGCCTAAACATTGTAGGTCAGATGCATTATGATGGTAGAATACGATATCCTCTCGTTTTGGGATAAAGCATGATGTCCATTGTTCAATTCCAACATCTTATTTTTTATTGCTCCGGTGTATCTAAAATAAACGATGATGCAACTTTGCAAATAGCTGTAATGAAAGAGTTAATAACCGTTTTGTGTATACAGCTCCTATGCAAACCCATGAGCCTCCATGCTTTCAGACTACAGACCTACTCTCAATCATTTGGACTGCGTCACAGATGGATAGCATCATGCACTGGTGTCCATATGCCAAAACTGACCTCTGTTCCATGGTAGCTGCCACCAGAGTGCCCCATCGTGGGGGTAACCTTCAAACAGTCATCATCATTATCGCTTCTCGACATTTGATGCAAGTGAACATTGGGTGGGAAGTATGGAGCCGGCACTGGTTGGTGTGTGAGTTATTGCCCATCACTAGGGATCACAATGGCAACCAAGGCATCTGGGCAGTTAAGTGTAGGAGGGGCATCCTTTGTCACCAGATTGGCCTTCAATGTCATTGCAGAGTATTGAGTGGTTAACATGGCAGCCAGAGGCCTAGTTAAGAGGCCTAAAGGACAATTCTTAAAAGGGTATTCTCATCTAATATAGTTAGACTTGTAGGACTCGTCAAGTTATTAAACTTGCCTCTTTCTCTTGATATGTTGCTTTTTTCCTCCCATTGTTGACAGCTCATTGTCTAGGAAACCACTCTGCTCTAAAAGCTGTGGTCTGGCTGGGGTATATATAAATATAGTATACATATATACAGTGGTACTGAAGCAAATTTCTCTGCAAATCCACAGCGTGAAATCCGCTGCGGATACGGAATGTGTGAAGGCACCCTAAGAGTGTTTTGCAAACAGTTTGTCATAGTCAGAGTTTGTCATAGTCAAAATTGTGACTTGGTTTAAGAGCATTCCTTTGGTTTAAGAGCTCCCTGTACTGGGTGGAAGGGGGTGTGGAGGAGGGGCATGGTCTGCATAGCGGGGTCTACAGCACTGTACTCTGACCCAGGAAGTCTCCCTCACCTTTCAAATCATAGCAGATCCACTTCAGGCTGGGGATTGCATGAGAGGACAGGATTGTGGAGGTTATCTCTATATAGCTGTAACCCCTCTGTCACTCTCTCCCAGGAGAGTGCTGCATTTATGTTCACATATGTTCAGCTCATTCTTTTGTGCTCCTTGCAGTCTATGTCAGCTCTTGTGTTTCCCATCCTTTCCATTCCTGCTATAATGTGCCTGCACTCACACTAAGCTATACACACTGCTGCTATAATGTGCCTGCACTCACACTAAGCTATACACACTGCTGCTATAATGTGCCTGCACTTACACTCAGCTATACACACTGCTGCTATAATGTGCCTGCACTTACACTCAGCTATACACACTGCTACTATAATGTGCCTGCACTTACCCTCAGCCATTCACACTGCTGTATAGAAAGGTTTCTGTCACTGTCTTCCTACACAGCTCTGTGATTCTCACTTCCTAAATTGGTCCATGCTGAACACACACCCCTTCCCTATTGCTGTCATGTGACCACACAGACCTCTGACAGCAGCCCTGCTCCTCTATTCTAGCCTGTTATACTACACTACTGCATTATGGGGATTTGATTTCCTATCTGTATCTACAAACTGCTGCTTTTTTTCAGGTTTATGCAGTTACTATACATTATACTCCACATGCTGATTGTTATACTGTACAGTAAATTATTATTTTTGGGGTGTGGAACCAGTTGTCTGCATTTCAGTGATTTTCTTATGGGAATATTTGCTTTGGCTTAAGAGCGGATTTGGACGGTCCCGGAACGAATTATGCTCGTAATCCAAGGCACCACTGTATATGTACATATAAATATATATATATATATATATACAGCATATATATATATATATATATATATATATATATATATATATATATACAGTGGTGCCTTGGATTACTAGCATAATTCATTCTGGAACCGTGCTTGTAATCCAAATCACTCTTAAACCAAAGCAAATTTTCCCTTAAGAAAATCACTGAAATGCAGACAACTGGTTCCACACCCCAAAAATAATGATTTTTTTTTTTAATTCTGAGTAACATGTAAAACAAACAATGAGAAACATCTGAATATGTGATATTATAAGTTACTGTACAGTACAGCGATCAGCATGTGGAGTATAATGTATAATAACTGCATAAACCTGATAGCACAGCAGCAGTTTGTAGATACCGGATGAAACTGCAGATCCCCATAATGCAGTAGCGTAGTACAACAACTTGGAATAGAGAAGCAGGGCTGCTGTTAGAGGTCTGTGTGGTCACATGACAGCAATGGGGATGGGGTGTGTTCAGCATGGACCAATCAGGAAGTGAGAATCACAGAGCTGTGCAGGAGGACAGTGACATAAACCTCTCTTTACAGCTGTTTGAATGGCTGAGTGTAAGGACAGGCACATTATAGCAGCAGAGTGTATAGCTGAGTGTAAGTGCAGGCACATAATAGCAGGAATGGAGAGGATGGGAGAAACAAGGGCTAACAGAGACTGCAGGGAGCATGAAGTAGGAAGGAAGTGGATCTGCCATGATTCGGAAGGTGAGGGCGACTTTCTGGGTCAGAGTACAGGGCTGTAGACTCCGCTATGCAGACCATGCCCCTCCCCCGCTCTCGGTCCCACCCAGTACAGGAAGCTTTTAAACCAAAGCAATGCTCTTAAACCAAGTTACAATTTTGAAAAACTGTGAGCTCTTCTTGCAAAACGCTCTTAATCCAATTATTGTATTTGCCAAAATATTTAACCTGAGAAGACCTACAAGCTTAAATGTGTTCATAGAGATAAGAATATCCCTTTAAGGATCTTTTTGCACTGCACAATTTAGAGCGACTGAGCCATATGAACGAGAGCAGGGTGCCTGATCACACAGCTGATGGTATATATGCACTGCTTGTGTGATCTGGGAACTGAGCGCATGGATATATGGGATATATGCATATCAAGGATCAGCCATTGCTTGAGAAGCCTTTGCAACAAAACTCAATCTATCAGGATCATGTGCACAGTCCTTTTAAATGAATTGGTATTGGACGCATACCCTATCAGTAATAGGCGTTCCTATGGACGCCTTTAGATGCTGGACAGACATCACATTGCAGTGTATATGCCCGTAATCTGGTAACACGCCTCACTTGCCTTTGCCCTATGTAACACATTAACCTGTCGCTTTCCCCTCTGCCCCCTCCCCCCCATCCATGTCACATGCCACAAGCCGTGTTTGTTTTCATGGAAAAAGTTGTGATATTGATCTGTGTAATTGCCGCCCTGAGATGAGCAGCGTGGGCTCGATACGGCGTGCGGTAAAAGCCGCTCTATCCGCTGATCGCTCCCTGCTGAGAGTCTCACACTGAGATGGTGTTTTTCATTACAGACAAAGCTGAGGACTTCAATCACTTCTATAATATTGTCTGCGGGAACAATGGATTCATGTGCCGGAGTGTATTCTGTATCGAGATGTCACTCTACGGCACGCTTGGAGTTGTAGTCACTGCTGTATATAATGATATCATTATGTCAGAGATGAAGCTAAAGCTCACTCCATCCTTATCTGTGACCATTCGACCTGCACCTGTATGCCCTGCAGGAAGTGGTGTATTTTTTCCAGTCTGACACAGTGCTCTCTGCTGCCACCTCTGTCCATGTCAGGAACTGTCCAGAGCAGTAGCAAATCCCCATAGAAAACCTGTCCTGCTCTGGACAGTTCCTAACATGGACAGAGATGGCAGCAGAGAGCGCTGTGTCAGACTGGAACAAATACATCACTTCCTGCAGGACATACAGAAGCTGATAAGTACTGGAAGACTTCAGATTTTTAAAGTAAAGAAGTTGTCCAGCGAAAATCTTTTTCTTTCAAATCAAATGGTGTCAGAAAGTTATATAGATTTGTAAATTACTTCTGTTAAAAAATCTCAAGTCTTCCCATACTTATTAGCTGCTGTATGTCATGCAGGTAGTGATGTATTTTTTCCAGTCTGATACAGCGCTCTCTGCTGCCATCTCTGTCCATGTCAGGAACTGTCCAGAGCAGGAGAGGTTTTCTATGGGGATTTGCTATTGTTCTGAACAGTTCCTGACATGGACAGAGGTGGCAGCAGAGAGCAGTGTCAGACTGTAAAGAATACACCACTTCCTGCAGGACATAGAGGTGAAGGTCGAAGTGTTTATTTTCAGTCTGACACAGTGCTCACTGCTAACATCTCTGGCTGAGACAGGAACTGTCCAGAGCAGGAGAGGTTTTCTATAGGGATTCATAGAAAACCGAGACAGAGTTCCTGTCTCGGCCAGAGATGTCAGCAGTGAGCACTTTGTCAGACTGAAAATAAAACACTTCCTGCAGGACATACAGCAGCGGGAAGACTTGAGATTTTTTAATAGAAGTAAATTACAAATATATATAACTTTGTGATATCAGTTGATTTGAAAGAAAAAGATTTTCGCTGGACAACCCCTTTAAGTAAGTTACAAATCTGTATAACGTTATGTAACCATTTGATTCAAAAACATTTTCTTCTCCGGAGTTCCACTTTAACATCTTAACTGCACCTGCTCCAACCTCTAATGTACAGTCTTTTGCACGATCATCTCCGTCATTATAGATATCACTACTGTAGTTAGGTCTGTGTCTTGAGATGACTGCAGTTATCATGGTCCTGGCACTTCGCCAGTCAACTTTGGCTTTACCTGTTGCCACAGAGATGACTGGACGGGCATCCACTTTCTGATGTTCAAGACTGAATCTACACGAATGCCAGACACAAGACAAACTCCCACACCCTCATTCATTATGATAGCAGTAAGATGGATGATTCTTTTAATGGCTGCATTCACCCCTAATTACCCCCCATTCCTATTTATAACATATACATCTCATCGCCCCCCCCCCAACACACACACATGCTTGATCCCTTCAATCATAGCATCATAAATTCATTGTCACCATAGACAGCTGCCCACTCCGCCGCCTCCTCGTCTTCTGTACGCTGCAGTTATCGGGGGACCTATGTATATAATAAACTCTGACGTCCCTCTAGTAATGATGGGAAATGTGGAAATCCACATCAGAGAATGTCATGTCATCCTCCTCTGCTCACCCACACTCACTCCTATGTACTCAGAAGCTTTTATTTCCACCATTTGCAGGTTCTGAGCCCTCATTAAATTTGCATGTAATGGAGCGGCCTGGCATATAAATGTAGCTTACTACACCTCCAAATTACCATAAGAAGCTCCGGCGGAGACATCATGACGACAGCACCTATGTCATGCTAGAATCATATAGCACAAACAGAAGAGATAGCGGTCGGCACTACCATACAGACAGACCCGGCCCGATGTGGCGTGCCGTTGCTTATGGTGGGAGCATAGGTCAAGCTACGGGGTGCTACTACACAGCAAAGAGTATATCAGGTACAGGCAATCATCGGAAAAATAAAAAAGCTGTGGGCACTGACCGTATAGTAGACCGTCTTTAATTGTGTATTAATTCATGTAGAAAACATTCTGGCAGGTAAAAAAGCGGAGAGACGCCAACCCCCCCCCCCTGCTATGGGTCATAGCAGGGGGGGGGGTTGGCGTCTTTCCGCTTTTTTACCTGCCACAATGTTTCCTACATGAATTAATACACGATTTAAGACGGTCTACTATACTGTCAGTGCCCACAGCGTTTTTCTTTTTCCGATGATTGCCTAGAATCATATAGAATGATCAGTACCTACTCGATCTCCCTCCAAACCACATATACTATATACGTATCTGCATTTCCCCCCCCCCCCCCCAACTATTAAGCTCAGGAGTTTCAGCCTCACACCTGGTGCAAACATGCATAAAGTCATGCACCGCAATGCAATCTCCATAAACTAACACTGGCTGTATTATGGGTCAATTTAGAACCTGTAAAATTGGCGCAGACTCCTTCAATACTAATGTCTATGGATTTAGAAGGGGATTTTCAACAAGCTCATATAGGTGATGTGGTCAGGTGGCCACATGCTTTTATCCATGTAGTGTAATGTATAATACCAATGTGCCAGTGTTATTTATGTATACATTGAAAGGGCAGGTTCTGCGGGGGCGTGGCATAACAGAAACAGCAACACAAAGAATCTATGTGTCAGGCTCCGCCCCTGCAGGCCCTGCACTTTCCCAGTGCAGAGGAATATTCCCAGGAACAATGTCTGGTCTATCAGTGGCCAATGCCAGGACAGGGACAGTTTTCCCCTGTGGCCCCTATGGATGCCCCCCCCTTAAAGTGAGGTCTGGTAGGCGCTGTTGGTGTTTGGCATGTCTCCTAAGAAGATCAAGGACTCCCTGGCCCTTATCAGCCTGCTTGTAGCAGCCAGAGATGGTTGAGAAGAGAAAAAACATTTTACGTTAAACATATTTTTCAGATTTTTTGCGCTTTTCTTTTCCATTTTATTATCTATATAATAAAGTAATCCAGAAATCTTGCAGTTTCCATTCTGCCACTAGGACTGAAAATAAATTAAGACTTCCTTTTCTGTCCTTGATGGTAAAGAGGAGGCTGTTATGATATGTACAGAATTACAGAGAAAAGTGACACCAATAGATAGAGAAGACAATAGATTAAACTGTCAGCTCAGCCTCCCCCTCTTTTATAAATGACTTTTTCAAAGGTCAAAGCACATGCCCAGTAACATTTCCCGGTCATCTTAATGGTACAGCTCCTATTCATTGCTGTCTATGTACATGGGGCTTGCTGTAAAACATAGTAGTGCAGTTAAAAACAGCTCAGACAAGACCGCTGCCCCCATGTTTTAATATCTGGCTGTAATCCACAAACTGGGTAAACAGTTGGGTCAGCTGTATCGGTTTCTGTATCATCTGTGCATCATCTGCGGGGGTCCCTTAATCTTAAGAAAAGCACAGGCCCCATTGGAAAAACCTTCATCTATGGATAAACAATAATCCTCCAGATGGGAGCAGCCCTCTATATCACCACATGAGCAAATAGAGTAAACCCCGCAGCCTCCTTCTTCAGACCTAACAGCTCCCCCTACTGTTTGCTGCAAGGAAAGAGAATTTCATAATTTTCTTCAGTGATAGTGAAGGCGGCAATTCAGAACCAGACACTCAACAAGGAAGAGATCTGTCATATAGTGGGGACAATTCTCACCCTGTATTAGTATGCAGATTGGGTTTTACATGACTCTTGTAGGGAAGACAACAGCTCTGCTACATGGTGATTAGATACAATCACTACACATGCTGTCTTCTCTATGTACCACCCCTACCTCAGCTCTGCTACATGGTAATAGGATGCAATAACTACACAACCTGCCTTCTCTATGTACCACCCCTACCACAGCTCTGCTACATGGTGATTAGATATAATCACTACACATGCTGTCTTCTCTATGTATCACTCCTACTACAGCTCTGCTACATGGTAATAGGATGCAATAACTACACACCTTGCCATTCTCTATGTACCACCCCTACCACAGCTCTGCTACATGGTGATTAGATACAATCACTACACATGCTGCCTTCTCTATGTATCACACCTACTACAGCTCTGCTACATGGTGATTAGATACAATAACTACACATGCTGTCTTCTCTATGTATCACTCCTACTACAGCTCTGCTACATTGTAATAGGATGCAATAACTACACACCTTGCCATTCTCTATGTACCACCCCTACCACAGCTCTGCTACATGGTGATTAGATACAATCACTACACATGCTGCCTTCTCTATGTACCACCCCTACCACAGCTCTGCTACATGGTGATTAGATACAATCACTACACATGCTGCCTTCTCTATGTATCACACCTACTACAGCTCTGCTACATGGTGATTAGATACAATCACTACACATGCTGCCTTCTCTATGTACCACCCCTACCACAGCTCTGCTACATGGTGATTAGATACAATCACTACACATGCTGCCTTCTCTATGTATCACACCTACTACAGCTCTGCTACATGGTGATTAGATACAATCACTAGACATCCTGCCATTCTTTATGTACCAACCCTACTACAGCTCTGCTACATGGTAATAGGATGCAATAACTACACACCTTGCCATTCTCTATGTATCACCCCTGCTATAACTCTGCTACATGGTGATTGGATACAATAACTACACATTCTTTATGTACCACCCCTACCACAGCTCTGCTACATGGTAAAAGGATGCAATAACTACACATCCTGCCATTCTTTATGTATCACCCCTCCTATAGCTCTGCTACATGGTGATGAGATACAATCACTACATGTAATGTTACACAGCTCTGCTACATCTGCAAAGCATATAGTAATACATACTTCATAGTGTTGCTTCCTACTATACTGTATAAGCTATGTCTTTAAGTAGCCCAGCAGCAATAAGATCAGTACAGCCCTGTGACCCTGTAAGACAATGGCTATAATGTGCAGCAAGGACTGGAGCAGCAGTATATATATATATATATATATATATATATATATATATATATATATATATATATATATATATATATATATATATATATATATACACTGTATATTCATCATATGCTGTATAAATAGCAGGAGTCATGGTATATAGATATGTGTATAACCCGCACACTTGCAGCCTGCACAGCCCTTCAGGACCCTGGAGAGCGACCTGCCTGCGCGCCCCCGAGCTGCTGAGTGTCCCGGGGGCGCGCCTGCCAGGTGAAGCATAGCAGAGCATGAGGCTGCTGTAGAGGAGGAGGAGGAGGAGGAGGACTGTGCTCAGGGGAGCCCCAGCCCTGTGTCTGCTGCAGGTATGGTGGTGGGGGAGGAGGGGGTTAGCACTATAGATGCTGCATGCAGTGCAGAAGCCTCCTCGCTGGTGCTGGAGGGGTTAATATCCCAGTATCCCCAGTCTTCCCCTTGACCTTATCAGGATGCAATATCCATACAGAGGAGGGCAAAGCCATGCATGCCTGATCAGGCTAGAGGAGGATCAGCAGTGGCAGACACATATAAAGAGGCAGAGGAGGCAGCAGCCTGGCTGCAGTGTAACACTATGAGCTGAGCTGGGAGCATGCACCTCTCTGCAGCCAGTGAGTGGCCATCATCTATGGGGGGCACATGTGTGGGGGGGTGGAATGCTCTGCAGTAATACCCCTGTGTGCTCTGCAGGTCCCTGCTCTTGCCTGGATGCCTCAGCTCCATGAAAGATGTGTTATGGAATGAGAGGAGGAAGAAGAGCAGCAGCAGCAGATCCATCCCCAGGTCATCCGCAGGCAGTGCTGGCTCTACTCCTCTGGGTCCAGGTCTCGCTCTGCTCTGGCCCGGTCCAGCTGTCAGTGGGTAAGTGGAGAACCAGCTTCATAATCCAGCCCAGAACCTATAGGGGCAGCTGCTGGGGGTCAGGCACATGGCTGTATGGAGGGTCAGCACTGGAGCAAGGGGAGAGCAAGAAGTCACCAAGGATTCCCCTTCACTCCTTGTCACTCATCTCATTGAAGGTGACAGCCAGGCTGATAACAGAGAGCAATAGCCTGAACAGACTGCAGGGTTATACAGTGCTGATGAGTGTTATAGAGGAATATGCAGACCCCCTGCTATTGTCTACAGGGGATTTATTGTGATACAGTCATATGGGGGGCGGGGGGTCCTTATAGAGGAGACTTCTTATTTAATCCCTTAAATATTACAGGATATCCTGGAAATATTACAGGATTACTATAGTCCTTATAATATAATACTGGGAAGCTTTATTATATATGAGCAATGTCAAATTATATACAGATCTCATCATTCTCTATCTAATATTTATCTATTATCTATCTATCTTATCTATCTGTCTGTCTATCTATCTCATATATGTTATATATATATATTTATATATAATATTCCTCTGTCATATCTATTTTATGTCTTCTCTCTGTATCTATGAGGGGCTGGCTGTATCTGTCACATGTGTTTTCCATGGAGAGAAGGAGCTGGAGCGCTGATAGACACTTCTGACAGCGTCTTATCTCCCGCCACAACAGATGATCAGGCTATATAATCCATCATGTTCACTCCCCGTATCCTGTGACATTGGATGGAGGTTTCACATCTCATGATTCCTATACACACCTCATGGACATCTCAGTGCACCCCAGTAGTCCTAGGGGCTTGCAATCACATTGTGCTCAGCCATTCCGATATGTAATGTGCAGACGCAAATATGGGATACATATAGCGAATATAAAGATGTAGCAGAGCTGGAGGCGTTACTAGAACACCTTGAATTAAATTGATAGCTGTCATATTTCTGTGGCTTAATTCTGAATATTTGAAGTTTGCATTGCTATTTTTCTTTTTTTTACGAATTCTCCTTAGTTTTATGCATTAAAAGGATTGTAAAATATTAGGAAACTAAATTTGCATTTTTTTTTCCCAGTGAACAGCGCCACTCCTTACCATAGGCTGCAGTTGGTATTGCACATCAGCTCCATAGACTTGAGTTGTAATACCAGAGAAAGCCAAGAGTGGCGCTATTTCTGGGTTATAAATAAGCAGCAGCAGATTGTGCTCCTGATATCCTGCTGCTTCTTTCAGTTGATGCTGCTGCTGGTTCAGTCTTTGTTGCTTCTTGCCGTACATTGTGTGCAGTCCTGGGGTTTTATGGTGTGAGTGTTTTCCCCGGGACAGTGATTTATTGAGTCTGTGATTAGGCAGCAGGGTGAGGATGGTCTCCGCTCTGTGATCCTCATATCCATAGAGCGACCCTTGTATGATGCAGGATACGGCCGCCTGTCCATGACCAGTAGGGATTTTGATGAGTAAATGAACCTGTAGTGATGGATCATTGAACAATAACCAGCAAGTTATTAGGAGGAATATAAATGATATGTCTGTAAAGGGAATTCAGCTAGAAACATTGGAAGGGGGGTACGACCAACGACCGGAGCGAGGAGTATGGTGCAAGGTCCGGTGTGTGCACTACTACCCCATACATCTTCATGGTGTATAGTGGTGGAGGTCCCTGTTATCTGTTATAAAAATTCCCTGTAATCTCACCCTACAGTGCTCCAATAATACCGAAATACAGTGGCCATACATCTAATAACAGCACCATACTACCGTAATTAAAAGTCATGGTGGTCTCAAGACTTCAGTGCCAGGTCATCACTGGCGCCCCCTTCAGCCGGGATGGCTGAGCAGCTACAGAGGTTGTATACCCCTATAGGTGGCTGACCCCCCTGGTTTTCTCAGAATTAGTTGACCAACTATTGTGCATGATGACTTCAGACTTTACGCAATAACAGATGTCGAAGGTCAGGTGTGTTGCCTTTTAATTTGCCTGATCCTTCTGTTCTTGGGAGTCTTCCAAAACTTATCAGCTGCTGTATGTCCTGCAGGAAGTTGTGTATTCTTTCCAGTATGGAGAGCAGGAGAGGTTTTCTATGGGGATTTACTACAGCTCTGGACAGTTCCTGCCATGGACAGAGGTGGCAGCAGAGAGCACTGTGTCACACTGGAAAGAATACACTACTTACTGCAGGACATACAGCAGCTGATAAGTACTTGAAGAAATGAGATTTTTTAATAGAAGTAAATTACAAATCTTTGGCACTTTCTGGCACTGGTTGATTTGAAAGAAAACTTTTTTTTTTGCTAAACTACCGATTTAACCCCTTTAACTCTTACTAAACTGAAAATACTTTCTTCATGCCAATACTTCCCAAATAATCCCATAAAAAGATATACAGTAATGTATAATTAAAAACAAGGTGGCAGGTATAACACAAAGCCATGTATAATGCACAATAAATGCAGGGGGTCCCTATGCACAGATATACACAGGTTATACATAATAAAGTGCTAATGTGCTATATGAAATAACAATGGTCAGTCATCCCATACCTGAAGACCATGTAGTGGCGGCTAAATGGCCCACCTACCCAGAAGACAGGTGTTCAGACTGAAACCAAAAAGGCCTTAGCATATGTGGCCCCACTGCAACTCCTTACCCCCCTGATGCGTCTTGTAAACTTTTTTCGCAAGGAGTGCTTTCACTACTTGCCTGTCTTCTAGTTGATAGTAATATACTGTACATATGTATATGTATATACACATATATGTATATGTAATATGTGCTCCACACTTGGGTAGATTTGGCTGTACGAATGACGGATTACGTTTAGACTGGACTAACGCCACATTTACTGGTGTTTTAGACACTTTTGCTGGACAAGGGGGTGTGGCCTTTTTAGAAAGAAGCTGTCTTCAAATGCAACACTGTGGAGGAGTCTTCTGGTGTAACCCAAAAAAAAAAAAAAGAGAATTTCCTTGGGAAGGATCTGTATATATGCACTGAACTCTGAGATCAGCGCTTAGTATCTGCAGCGTGTTGGACTGTGTAATAGACCCCCACTTTCTCTAGAGTGCCCCTACAGGCAGGGACAAGTATGACAGGTCCCAGTGTATCTGGGTCTCCTGGCTTCTCCAATAAATCCAATAGTTCAAATAAAAATAAAAAACATTAAGGGGGAGATTTATCAAGCATGGTGTAACGTGAAACTGACTCAGTTGCCCCTAGCAACCAATCAGATTCCACCTTTCATTCCTCACAGACTCTTTAGAAAATGAAAAGTGGAATCTGATTGGTTGCTAGGGGCAACTGAGCCAGTTTCACTCTTCACCATGTTTGATAACTCTCTCTCTCTTTCTCTCTCTCTCTCTCTTATATATAATTTTTTTTTTATTTTTTTTTTTTACTTCTGACATTTTCTACCCGCTTTAGTGTCAGGCTATGATGGATGGAGTTACCCTTTAATTCAAGGCAGTGTGTGACCCAGCAGCGTCATCCTGCTGAGGATATAGATTATTATAAGGAGTTGTTAGAGACGATTGTGTTACTGCAGCATTCTAAAGTCTGTGTTTCTCCCCGGTGAGCGTGGGCTCGACCATTCCGTCTCTCCTCCGCACGCTGGCTACGCTCCTGCTGATGTTCGCCATAGTCTGATAGCGGAGTTAGCAGGAGGGAAGCTCCTGCTTACACTAATGTTCATGGAATCATTTGGAGAGGAAGCGTTCCTTCCTCGCGGCCTCAGATCTCTCGCTGCAGAGCAGATTGGAGCCAATTAGTTCCCAAAGTAAAAACCTAATGATTAAGAACTGCCAAATCCTGCAAAGGTTGAAGGATCAGCAAAATTAAAGGGAGAGGCAACTGTGAAGGAAAAGCGAGCACCAGCATATAGCTGTTAGGCTATGTTCACACAAAAAATTTTCAGCTCCGTTTAAAATGACGTCCGTTATTTTGAGTCTAAAATAACGGACGTCATTTGGCAGCCTGGCCTCCCCTTAGTGCAATGACGGCTGCTGGTACATTATTCTAATTCTAATTGGCCTTTGGGTGCAGCTTAATTGAAAAGTCCATTAAATTTAACAGTACAAACAGAGAAAGAACGATGAAAAAGAAAAACTGTGTGTGAACAACTAATAAAAAAGTCAGCTGTTTGCAAAAGACGTCCGAAAATAATGATCATGTTCATTATTTTGACGTCCGCAGTAAAAACGTCGGTTATTCAATGCATTGTGTGCATTGGACGTCCGTCTTCCCATTGACTTCAATGCATTGCCATTGCAGTCAGTTTAATTGTGGCAAGGAAGCAGACAGCTCCATCCACTATGTAGTGGCCAAGATTGGTTACTGCAGCTTAGCTCCCACAGAAGCGAATGAGCTGCAGTAACCGATCTTGGCCACTACATGGTGGACGGCGCTGTCTGGTTCCTGTTTCATTCCCCCCTTTCAGTACCTGATTGGTGGGGGTCTCATGCCCCTTGTGTAAGTGGAGGTTTAGTGTGCATGTTAACGTGTCATGGGAATGCCAACAATAACACTAGGACCAATATTAGTCTGCTGAATTGAACTTAATTTGCAGTAAGATCTATGGTCATCAGATCAGTTCAGTTTTTAGGTCTGTATGGTCATAAAGTGGTCTTCTTATCCAAAAAGCCCATTGTCATATAATCTGCTTGAGAATACCGAGTTAATAGAGACTCATCTCCTTGTAGAGAGCGGTTACAAAGTGTCTCCCTCTCTGGAGGACCAGTCTGTCCTGTGTTATACGCTCCCAACCCAGCACATTCAAACTGATGCAGTCAACAGACGTTCAGTGTTTTTAACGGAATGGCCAAAATCACGCTTCGTGAAAAACACTGGAAATGTGAATGAGGCCTAAGTGGAAACACAAGGTATATATACTATAGACGGAGCAGCCATTGGGGGCTGGCATGGTGCCCATGGATAGGGTAAGCTCCCATCCAATCCCCCTTCTTTATGGATAGTGATCCAATGTTTGGCCATGATGGAGTATACCAATAGGAGGCTTGTCTAATTGCTCTTTTATTCATAACATTATGTCCATGTACGCCCATGTACTTACCACTGGTTGTGCGGAGCAGGTGGTTAACATTGAATGTGTAGGGGTATGTGGTTGGCACTGTAAACCATTAGCTTGAGCATGGCATTGTGTTTGAGAGCTCTACAGTATATCAGTTTTCCCCAACCTTTCACTCTCCAGATGATGGGAGTTGTAGCACTGCACGGGTTGCTGGAACATGATGGGAGTGGTAGTTGTGCAACCTCTGGAGAGCCACAGGTTGGTATGTGGTTATTCCCATAGGGCATTAGAGCCTGTTCATGTCTTGCACCTTCCAAGTGTCGGGCATCATTCTGCTCCTGGTAACGGTGTATGGCACCAGACCTGCATTGCTTATTCATTTTGATGACAATACCCTCAGTTTTCTTTTTCTGCAAAGTGGAAATGAAGCTACGTGTGCAGAGGAGGAGAGGTCTATGGAGACGTTGAGGGCAAGACTGGAGACGTGCTATTTTAACAGAAGTGGGCCATGCATAATGCAAGACGTAGACAGGACCCTGGGCTGGGATTTTACTTGTACGGTTTCCTGCTCAGCAGTTATGTGGTTTCCTCGGAGGGTATCTCCTCTGTCAGACACCATTTTACATTTAGGAAGTTGAGCTACTTTGTAAATTCATTGCATTACCCATGGTTTACTGCTTCTGTGGTTTGGGACACACTGGTTGTAGGCTTCAAAACAGCTGGAAACCACAGCTTGACGTGATAGGAGAGATCTCCCCTAGTTTCCCACTTATACTGCGGGTGTCAACAGTGTTACAAAGCTCACAATGTTGCAATGTTCTGGATGAGAGAACTCAGATCCCGGCCATGCAGCCACTTAGATGCCACGGTCGGCAATAGATGGGTAGGGCTCTCTTTGCCACTCAATTAATTGTCTCCCTGCAAAGTGATAGGGATGGGTGCGGAGTTAGGGAGGCTTATGGGCTGGCTTGGGAGCGTAAAAAAATTATTTGAATCAACTTATGTCAGAAACTTATATAGATTTGTAAAAAAAAATGGCCACTTTTCCCCCTACTGTTGTCTCCAGTTCAGGTGCAGTTTGCAGTTAAGCTTCATTTACTTCGATGGAACTGAGTTTCAAAACCCCACCCAAACTGGAGACAACAGTAGGGGGAAAGTGACTATGTTTTTGGAGCGCTGGATAACCCCTTTAAAAATCTCAAGTCTTCCATTTCTTATTAGCTGCTGTATGTCCTGCAGGAAGTGGTGTATTCTTCCCAATCTGACACAGTGCTCTCTGCTGCCACCTCTGTCCATGTCAGGAACTGTCAGAGCAGGAGAGGTTTTCTATGTTGATTTGCCACTGCTCTGGACAGTTCCTGACATGGACAGAGGTGGCAGCAGAGAGCTCAGACTGGAAAGGATACACCACTTCCTGCAGCACATACAGAAGGTTTGAGATTTTAAATGGAAAGTTGTGCAGATCTGTAAATTACTTCTGACACCAGTTGATTTTAAGAAAAAAATGTCTGCAGAATGTGATCAGGCACAATGCACTGCAGTATTGCAGTGATCAAAAAGTTGTATTAACCCTATAAGGGCACCAATAAATGCAACAGTGTCATTGATAAAAAAAAAAAAAAAAAAAGTTGATTTTCTAAGAAAACAAGTCCCCACCAAAAAGGAGGGAGGTGCCGAGGGTTAATATAGTGAGTGCTATGTGCATGTGTCAGTGCGATGTGCTCTCCGCTCTGTACCTTCTCCTCTATGGTTCTGTGTTATGACAAGGAGCGCTCCTGGCATAGTCATCTATGTGGGTTAAGTGCAGATTACTATGACTTCCGTATGAGATAAATCCACAGCGTAGAGCGAAACGCTGCATTATGAAATATACATCTGCACATAAAGAGGTTTCATCCCTATCAGCCTGCACCTGGCTGGATCATGTGCGGCGTCTCTTACACGTATGATGTGTGCTGAGAAATATAGGGACATAGAGACATAGAATCCATCTGTCAGGTTCTATATAACTTTCATGGAGAAGAGAGGCCTCAATGGTGAATGAGGCTGTGCTGCAATACCAGGCAGAGCCTGCAGACAGGAGTGGCGCTGTTTATTTTTATAATTTTAGATATTACATGGTCCTGTAGCAAATATTATTATACTCCACCCTAAGTACATACAGTCTATATCCTATATTTATTGCCCCTCAGGTTGTGTCTGCATGCCCCATTATTCTGTGCCCCTCAGATTGTGTCTGCATGCCCCACAATTCTGTGCCCCTTTGCATTTTGTACTTGTAATATGCCTCCTTGTATGGAACCTCCTTGTACTATGCTTCATTGTTATGTGCCTCCTCATACTAAGTCACATTATTCTGTGCCCATGTGCCCCCTTGTACTGTATGCCTTTGTACTTTACTTCCTTGTTTTGTGCCCCTTGTTCTATACCTTTCACCATAGCTTGTACTATGTGCCTATATTCTATGTCCCCTTGTACTATATATGTTCTGTGCCCCATTGTACAATGTCTTCCCCAGCATATTACTTGCCTCCATTGCTGCTCTAACACTATCCTGCTCCTTCAGTGTGTGGCACCATCTGGAATTTCTTGAATGCGGGTAGTTGCCTGTATATTACCTCTACCCCCCTATGTATACAGATAGAAAGAAATGTGTTTGGTTGACTACAGGCAGGGCCCTAGGGCCCGTACCTGCCATATATTCTGCCTCCACTGGAGGTAATGGAGGCCTCTGGTCTCATACAACCCAATAAGTCCGGTAGTGACTTTTCTATTCTTATAGTTTTACCTCTTTTATTAAGCTCCATTACTTACATTACTGTTACCAGTCCCCCACTAAATCCTCATTAACCTCAGTCCTGTATGTGAAGGACACTGGACACAGAGTTATATAATCGGTGGAGAAATGTATCCTGTGTGCTGCGCTGTCACTTTTTAGTCTTGTAAGCATTAGAGGTATTGCAGAAAGGAAGGTCAATGGGGACAACTAATGAATGACAAAGCTGCAGTCAGGCGTGAACTCCGGGCCGGCGTTGCGTTTCAGGCCAGAGAGGATCACAGTGAACAGTGAAATCAGAACGACAGTCTGACCTATATCCACTAAACACTGCGAAAACAACTTAGTGTCCTGTCAGCTGAGGTACACACTATGCAGCCTCCACTTTACCTCCGTCTACCTTATGACTCACGAAGGAGAGAAGTTGTAGAAGTTAGGTAGGAGTATGACTTCTGGTATATCCACCATTGCTGAGAATTAGAGACCCAACCTCTTATCTTTCAGACAAGAATGAAGGATGTTCCATAAGATAATACAAGGAAATTTTTTAGGAAGACCTTATAACTGTTACTTAAAGGGGTTATCCAATTTACAAAACCTATTTTATACACCCTATTTAGAATTAACAAGATCCGCAGCTCATAGTCAGATAGGAGAGCAGTCACAAAGAGTGTCTCCCATTCTGGGGGACTTGTCCTGTCCTACATTACATAGATAACCCATTCAAATAAGTGGGCATGGTGTAATACTTCATTTTTCCAATAGAGGCGCTGCAGAGAAATTGAACACTTACTGCCAGGTTTCTTTATACATTTTAGCTGACCTTTGGAGGTTTCAGTAAGGGGACACTTTTTTTTTTTTTAATGGGATCCTTATGGGATAGTCTGAGGGGCTTAAATATCTACAACAAATTTGCCTGTCCACCGGACTGTTCAAAGAACCGCTCCACAAAGGGGTGGAGTTTGTTCTCATTTGCATTAAAATGGGTGTTTTGGATTCCGGAACAGAAAGGTAGCAGGGCTTTAATTTTCCTTCTTTTTGTGATTTATATAGTTGCAATTTACCAGAATCCTCAGTAGTCACTAGGTTTTCCCTTTTTATAGGCATATCTTGTACATACATCTGTTTATAGCAACTCCATGTTCTTTTTATAGCAGGGGTCTCAAACTCTGCCAGTTATATGGGTCGCACATAGAAATTATTTGAAATTCACATTAATGTTCTTTTCAAATTTAAAGCAATGCAAAAATATTAAAGGGGTTGTCCGGCGATAAAAAATTATTCACAGAATAACACACATTACAAAGTTATACAACTTTGTAATGTATGTTATGTCTGTGAATGGCCCCCTTCCCTGTGTTTCCCCCCACCCACGCTAGACCCGGAAGTGTGGTGCATTATACTCACCGCATCTCGTGTCGTCCACGGTCTCCGATCCTCAGCAGTGACGTCTTCTTCGGGAGGCCGGCGGATCTTCCCGAGTGCCGGCCGCCCTCTGCAGCGTCATCCGAAGCTCAGCCGCGATTGGCTGAGCATAACTGTGCTCAGCCAATCGCGGCTGAGCAGCTGATGACGTGGCTGCCCGAAGAAGACGTCACTGCTGAGGATCGGAGACCGTGGTCGGCACGTGACAGGTAATGTATAGCGCACCACACTTCCGGCTACACGGGTGGGGGTGGTGGGACACGGGGAAGGGGGCCATTCACAGACATAACATACATTACAAAGTTGTATAACTTTGTAATGTGTGTTATTCTGTGAATAATTTTTTATCGCCGGACAACCCCTTTAATCATTACGTTATTTGCCCTTATGTAGTAATAATGCCTCCCTGTGTCTCTGTATATTAATAATGGCCCCCTGTGCCTCCATATAGTAATAATTCCCCTAAAAACACCATATAGCAAAAATTCCCCCATGCATCTAGTCAATTATAATATCCCCTCTGCCTCCATATAGTAATAATGCTTCCTATGCCCTATATAGCAGTAATAACCCCCTGTGCCTCCATATAGTAATACTGTCCCCTGTGCCTCCATATAGTAATAGTGCCCCTATGCCTCCATGTAGTAATATAAAAAAACTGTGCCTCCATATAGTAATTGTGCCCCCTGTGCCTCCATATAGTAATTGTGCCTCCATATAGTAATTGTGCCCCCTGTGCCTCCATATAGTAATTGTGCCTCCATATAGTAATTGTGCCTCCATATAGTAATTGTGCCCCCTGTGCCTTCAGAGAGTAATAGTGCCCCCATATAGTAATAGTGCCCCCTGTGCCCCAATATAGTAATAGTGCACCCTGTGCTCCCATATAGTAATAGTGCACCCCTGTGCTTTGATATAGTAATAATACCCCCTGTGTCTCCGTAAAGTAATAGTGCACACTGTTCCTCTAGATAAAAATACCCCTGGGCCTCAGTATAATAATATTCCCCCCGCGCCTCTATATAGTAATGTATCTATTCAGTAATAATATCTACCTGTGCCTCCATATAATCATAATGCTCCCTATGCCCCATATACTAATAATACTCCCCTATGCCTTCATATAAAGATACTGCCCCTGTGCCTCCATATAATGATAGTGCGCCCTGTGCCTCCATATAGTAATAATACCTCCCTTTGCCTCCCCATAGTAATAGTACACCATGTGCCTCTATATACCCCCCTGTGCCCCCATATAGTAATATGACCCCCTGTGCCCCCATATAGTAATAGTACGCCGTGTGCCTCTATATGCTCCCCTGTGCCTCCATATAATGATAGTGCGCCCTGTGCCTCCATATAGTAAGAATACCCCCTTTGCCTCCCCATAGTAATAGTCCACCATGTGCCCTATATACCCCCCTGTGCCCCCATATAGTAATAATACCCCCTGTGTCTCCATATAGTAATAGTACACAGTGTGCCTCTATATGCTCCCCTGTGCCTCCATTCAGTAACAATGAAAAATCCCAGAAGCTCTGGTGCTCCATGGGCAGCAGGTGACAGCCTTAGAAGCAGCATGGGGGCTGCATGTTTGAGACCCCTGGTTTAAAGGAACACTAAAACCAGAAATGAATGATTTTGCTTAAAATTTTACAGAATTTATGCCAAGGACTGAGGGGTTAAATTCCCGCAGATCTGTTCCATTTTCAGCAGGTGATTTAAAGGGGTATTCCCATCACAACTGAGATAAACACGCATGGATCGATGCGTGTCAGAGACCATCATGTCCTTGTATGTTATTGGCCATTAACCATTTAACGGAGAAATCCACTGGATGCAGATTCCGCCAGTTGGGCACGTCACGTATATTTCAGCACAGAATTTCCAAGTAAGAAGACCTCAGCTGGCAAACTATTTACTTTTCCTTGACAGAACACAAGCTCCCAGCATATGGCGTCTTAGCAAACACATCACGAAAGAGTATGAAAGAAGAGAAAGCCTCCGGTCTCTCAGTGCTGAGAGGTTTCATGCGCAGACACCTGGGGGGCTATCGCAGCTTCTTACTTTACTGTCAGACTGGCTCACTTATAGCGGGGAGACTCTGTGCCATGGGCCATGCTTTATAGAGGAAATCAAGAAGAGGCGTAAATCCAAAAATCCAAGCTGACATGCATAAAAACTACCGCAATATATACATGTATGTATAAGAATCGCAATGGAATAGTGTTATAAGGGGGAGCGATCATCACTCCTTACACTGCAATAGGTGTATCCCAGCATTATCCCTGTACTGTGACATCACTGTGTGCATTATGCCTGTACTGTGACATCACTGTGTGTATTATCCCTGTACTGTGACATCACTGTGTGCATTATGCCTGTACAGTGACATCACTGTGTTTATTATCCCTGTACTGTGACATCACTGTGTGTATTATCCCTGTACTGTGACATCACTCTGTGTATTATTCCTGTGCTGTGACATCACTGTGTGTATTATTCCTGTACTGTGACATCACTGTGTATTATCCCTGTACTGTGACATTACTGTGTGTATTATCCCTGTACTGTGACATCACTGTGTGTATTATCCCTGTACTGTGACATCACTCTGTGTATTATTTCTGTACTGTGACATCACTCTGTGTATTATTTCTGTACTGTGACATCACTGTGTGTATTATCCCTGTACTGTGACATCACTGTGTGTATTATTCCTGTACTGTGACATCAGTGTATTATCCCTGTACTGTGACATCACTGTGTGTATTATCCCTGTACTGTGACATCACTGTGTGTATTATTCCTGTGCTGTGACATCACTGTGTGTATTCTCCTGTACTGTGACATCACTGTGTGTATTATCCCTGTACTGTGACACCACTGTGTGTATTATCCCTGTACTGTGACATCACTCTGTGTATTATTTCTGTACTGTGACATCACTGTGTGTATTATTTCTGTACTGTGACATCACTGTGTGTATTATCCCTGTACTGTGACACCACTGTGTGTATTATTCCTGTACTGTGACATCACTGTGTGTATTATCCCTGTACTGTGACATCACTGTGTATTATTCCTGTACTGTGACACCACTGTGTGTATTATCCCTGTACTGTGACATCACTGTGTGTATTATCCATGTACTGTGACACCACTGCGTGTATTATTCCTGTACTGTGACATCACTGTGTGTATTATCCCTGTACTGTGACATCACTGTGTGTATTATCCCTGTACTGTGACATCACTGTGTTTTATGCCTGTACTGTGACATCACTGTGTGTATTATCCCTGTACTGTGACATCACTGTGTGTATTATCCATGTACTGTGACATCACTGTGTATATTATCCATGTACTGTGACATCACTGTGTATATTATCCCTGCACTGTCCCAAAGATATCCTAAATGGTAAACAAAGGTTTTGAGTTCTGCATGAAGTAGCGTATTTCTTCCAGTCTGACACAGTGCTCTCTGCTGCCACCTCTGTCCATGTCAGGAACTGTCCAGATGAGTTGCAAATCCCCATAGAAAACATGTCCTGTCCAGACTGGAAAGAATACTTCCAGCAGCTGATAAGTAGTGGAAGACTTGAATTTTTTAATAGAAGTAAATTACAAATCTCTGGCACTTTCTGGCACCAGTTAATTTAAAAAGAAAAAAAGGTGAACTATCCCTTTAAATGCCCTTTTAAAGGGGTTACCTAGAAAAAGCTCAGTTACTTTCTCACAACAGCACCATCCCTGTCCTCAGGTTGTGTGTGGTATTACAGTTTAGCTCTATTAACTTTAGTGGAACTGAGTTTCATAACCCACCCCCAGGCTGTGGATGAAAGTCCCTGGAACAAAGCAGCCACAATTTTTAAATCCTGGATAACCTTATTAAGGGAAGAACTAAGTAAAATCTATCAAACTTTAATAAAACTGAGCTGCAATACCACACACAAACACACACAAGAGTGACGCTGTTTCTAGGAGAAGGCAACTGTGTTTATCTAATCCTTATTAACCTTTTTAAACTCTGTGTGGTGCACTACTGCGAAGCTTGACCGGTCACTTGCCAGATGGTACTCTGTGATGCCACTACTGTGGTGGCTGGTCAGAATATAGCTCAGCCAGATGGTAGGTTGTCGTGACGCCAGCACTGGTTGAGCACACAAGTATGGGGGCACACCTTTTTTTATTTTAGGGAGGCTGACTGTACCCTTCCCTCTGTGGTCAGTAACCTGCCGGGCTGTTTGGGGGTCCCTTGGGTACTTATCACGGTGGTCCGGAGTGAAGTTGTGACCCACCCGGACTATCGGTACCGCCACCCACAGAAAGGGGAGATGACCCAAGGAAGGTGCAATTACTGTGTTGGTGTTAAGAGTAATAGTCCAGTTACCATAAATGAAGTCCTCTTTACTTCAAGAATACTTAATACAGTAGTAGACAATAGACTTCTGACTTGACAATATACCTTGGACTTGACTGACAAGACTTGTGCTGAGAGCTTGAGAGGTAGTATAGCTGTGCTGGCTTGGCTGGGTGCTGAGAGGTACAGTGAGTTCAGAGAAGTGGAGAAGAGGATGTTCTAAGAGTCCAAACCCAAGTAGTAATGCGCTGTGCCGGAACTTTAGAAGAAGAAGTAGTAGTAGAGTACTGAAGACTTGAAAATGGAAGTTTACTTGTGCCCGTATTTCGACCTTTGTCGCTATACCACCTTTTGCCCTACAATGTAGGGTGACCCGTCCTCCTAGGGTGACACAAGCCCCAGACCTTGTCACCTGGGTTGAGCAGAGTGGCCAAGTTTACCTGGTTACACCAGCGCTGCAAGATACCGTACGTAGGCTTGTAGCAACTTTGCTCTATCCGGATCAGTTCCTCTTGTTTCAGGATACTGTCCTGCACCCTTAGACTTGTTCTCAGCGTGGGCTGGGATGATCTCTGACTTTGTCCTCTCTGTGAGTGTTTAGCACTCCATAGTGAGTAGAAGTGCTGCTTTCAAGAAAAGAGCGTCTGTGCTTCCCATGTGCGTCTGTCCACTACCTCACTCCAGACTAGACTACACTGGGCTGTCCTCTAACAGGGGACCTTGCATAAGACCGACTAAGTGTGTGACTACACCCCCTCTCTCCATTTGACAACCTCCTACAGGGTATGTAATACCTGCTGTGAGTGGTGGAGAAGAGAGTGCAAAAGAAGAAGAGAGTTAGGTGGAAAAAAGGAAAGATCTCCCATTGGTGCAAAAATCACAAACAACAATAACCCCTTGGATACCACAGCTGTACAATACTTAGACATAAGATATACATACTAGCGACATCTAGTGGCAAAAACTTAGGTACAACTTCATTACCACTTTTACTTAGAGTACAGGCTTTTGCGAGAGGGGTGTATAAACTAGCAACACCCGTGATGGGACACCACATATGAAAGCGGCAAAAATGTAAATCCATTTTACTCTCCCTAGTGGCAGCCACCATAACAGTCTCGGTAAGCATTCGCCACCACTGCCACCACTTTTCTCCCTATAGCAGACGTGCTTTGTGCCTACAGTCCGAATCCATTCGATGCACCACAGTAGTTGTCAAGCAGACCGTGCAAGCGTACAGCCCTACTATAGTCAGCCAACCATGTCAAAGGTACTAGAGAACATATGGCCCATTGTTTTACAGCATTGGGTTGCACACACCTTACCTCATTATCGGCCACCAGCTTGGAACGCAGACACGTCTCAGTGCACAATGCTGACCCGTCCGAGTTGCTTTATAATAATCTACTCATTCATTCCTCGTTCTTCTCATCCTCTGCCGCGTTCATTCATCTTACACAGCGGACGCCCAGGTGACACTGCCGCTTGTGTTCATCATTTATATTATGGCCTTGCAGCAGGAGCTGAGCGGTAATAGACTTTGCTGGGAGGATAATAGAAGCTGGAAGAGCAGAATCTTCATTATATTCCTGCAGTTCCCATCCAGAAACCTTTGTAATGTTCTCTTTTACTGATTTGTTATTTTCTTCTCTGTTCACATCCAAAGCGACATTAACATTCTATTCAACTAGTTCAGTTTGGCTCCACCCTGTTGTCAGTTATGTGATCTAACAGCAGAGCTCTTAAAGTGTCACTGTCGTTATAACTTTTAAAATCTAAATCAACAGTAGATGTGAAATAAAGCAAGTTTGCAATATACATTAGTTTTTTGTTGTTATCATGCTGTAAAACAAAGCTGAACTTACCAAAAATCCAGGTCCAGTCTCCTGAAGGCAGATTTTCTGACTTGTGCTGGTTGGAAAAAAAAGAGACTAATCACAGGAATTCAGTCCAGTACAGAAAGTCACGTCTCAATGTGTCCGACAATCACATGACTGCCTTCTCTCTGTGAGTGCTTTGATGGCCTGGGTACAAAGGACTTCCTGTTTTATGACTTTTTTTAGAAAAAAAAAAAGAGAGAAAACAGGAAGTGCTGTGTTTTTCATGATAACAAAAAAAATTATGTTTATTGCAAACTTGCTTTATATTACATTAGAAAGCAGTCAGCCATCGTTGCTTGTTGATGCTCTCCCAACAATTGATAAGGTTGGTGGGTGGGAAAGGATCAGGCCTGTTAAATTTGCTGAACAATACCATAAGCAGAGGAGCAGACTGGGGATGAATGCAGTGTCTTTGAGTCAACCCCTTTTAAAAGGGTTACTCCACCATTTAAAAAAAAAAAAACTTTACTTACCCAGGCCCAGGTCCAGTTCAGCTCCTTCCAGACACCTGCCCCTGCCTTCTTCCCGCTTCTGAGATGAGCTCAGATGAGGACCTTCCTGCTCAGCCAATCATTGGATTCCACTGCAGCCAGTGATTGAGCCAGCAGGTTTTCCTCCACCCTCTCATCTCACATGCAGGATTTAGACAGGAGCATTATGGGACTGAAAGAAGCTAAATGGGACCTGTAGGGGACTAGCGGTAGGTAAGTACAGCTTTTTTTCCCCTATGGCTCCAGAAATATAAGAATTTATTTTTCAAGGCCAGAATACCCCCTTAATACTAATATCTTATCCTTACTTTAGGTCACGCTATATGACTGGTGGTGTTCCGACCTTTGTGATCTACTGATTAGCATAATGAAGAGCTGCAAGTATGGCATCTGCTTCATTCTTTGCACAGGCACAACACCATACTTATGAGTGTGGCTCTGCCTGGTACTGCGGATCATTCTATATCACAGCCACCTGTGCCCCCGTCTAAAGCATTGCCCAGAAGTTGGCCATCAATAGCAAAGTCCTGAAGACGCCCTTTAACTCCCCCAAGGGAGTGACGTCATCAGTAGTCACAGGTTATGCCAGGGGGAGTACAGATCAGCTGTGGATGAGGACAGATGAGTAACCCTCTTTCTTCCAGTACTTGCCTGCAGAATGAGGAAAAGACTGTAGCAGCCATTAAGCAGCATTATCTAGTATGTGCAGCGATCTCCCCAGAGCTCCCTCGCTGCGGTTCTGCTCCCGTGTAATAGAGATAATGCACAATGTCAGGGCTGCAGTAATGAGCCGCGGCTCCTCTTCTTGTTTTACAGCCTTGCCTCCCATTTATTGTAGGGAATGAATCGCTGTGGAACGTGATGTATTGTTCCCGGCCTGCACTGGCCTCCTCCATGGGACTGGGAATGGAAATAAAGCATGGCATATAAAGACATAGCCCTATGTATTATACCGATTAATGGCTGCCAGGGTATTATTTGTGTTCAGTAAGGCGCCATATACTGAACATGGCAGAAAACCAGCCAGCTAGACTATGCATTGTCTCCTATAAGTAAAATGTATACTGTGGTGGAGCAGATTGTGGTCTCATATAGACTGTGTTCTGTGCTTTCATCTATGGATAGGAGCTGGTGCGCCTTCAGGTTTGCCTGTGTTCGCCAATTTCCTGGGTCATGTGACATTTTGCTGATGTGCATCAATGTGAACCCAGTAATAAAGTCTACAGCAAGTCCTTTCACCATCATGAATACTTACCCCCTATCCACAGACCCTCTAAGAACCCCCTCCAAATGGAGCAGCAGTCACATGTCCAGTCACCACTCCATTCAGTTTCCCTAGTGGCGCTGAGGATCGCAGAGCGCTGTACTCCCATAGACAGTGAATGGAGTGGTGACTGAGTGTGAGCCAGGCCACTCGATCCAGATGGGAGCTTCAGGAGTCTTGTTCTCGAGATCTCAGGGGATGCAACCACTAAAACATCCTATAATGTGAATGGAGGATACATGTCCGTGGTGGCTAAACCCCTTTAAACTACCTTTAGTGTAGGCTGGCTGAAAATTATATCTGTCAGGGGTTTGAAAGCCTGTTGACTTGGTGCTGCAGAGGCACAAGGACTGGTAAGTATACATTCTTTATTTGTACCCCTTTAAAGGACAATTCCAGGCAGGGGGATTTTTTTGCAGAACTCCCGGAGAGGATGAAAGAAATAACATACAGTTACCTCCCCAGCTCCAGTGTTGATGCCCATATACCGCTGTTCCTGTCCCCCAATGCTTTCTGGTAAGAGGGGACCTGGGTGGTGACATTCCAGGCCTGCTCAGCCAGTCAGAGCCTCCCCTGATGTCTATATAATACATGTTAGGATTAGAATAGACATTGGGGAAGCTGTCTGTGTAGATAGGTGACCAGTAATTCACAATTATCCCTGTTTACTGTGCCGCTGAAGCACTAGTGACACAGACCGCTTCCCCAATGTAATGTGTATTCTAATGATAATATGTATTATATAGACGTCAGGGGAGGCTGCAGCACTAATTAAACACAGCTCTGCCAGTGTTATGTCCATTCTAATGCCAACATGCATTATTAAACTTAAGGGGAACCTGCAACACTAGTGACACAGACAGCTTCCCCTAGTGTATTGTCTTCTATTCTAACAATAACATGTATTAGGGTAGCTTCACACACACCGTATTGCAGCGGATTTTCTGCTGTGGATCCGCAGCTGATCCGCAGCAGATTAGATCTAAATAACTGAACACAGCATCAAATCTGCTGTGGATCCGGTGTGTGTGAAGGCCCCCTTATATAGACTTAAGGGGAGGCTCGATATATGTAACTATGCTGGGAACAGGGCTTGAGCAAATTCCTAACACACTTATTGGTGAAAGTAGAGAGGTTGTGTCGCCCCTTAAAAAAAAAAAAAAAAAAATTAACTCTTTCCAGGTTATTTGTGTATGTGTATAGAAATGAACTCCAGCCCTGTAAAGATATGTTATACATTTATATGGACCTATATATGGTGTTCAAAGATGGACGCTTGTATTGGTTTTCTGCACTGCTTTCAGTGTCTGCATGTAATATGATTTATGGATCTGCTGGAGCAGCACAGATCTGTGCAGTATTTTTAGCCATGTTTTGCTGAAATAAATAGGAAATCCTAATTGCCCAGAGCAGACGCCCCTTTAACCTGCTCACATCTGGGTTCCCATCTGCCTTATCTCCACTTTACCTGCATTGGTAGATGATCTGTTCCCATTGATTTCAGTGGATCAGCTTTTGTATCAGTTCATCCATTTACATCCGTTATGTTGAACAGACAATTTTTCATATACAATGCTGGGAGTTGTAGGTTTACAAGTGGGAGACCCAAGAATTACTTCTGTTGCATCATGGACTTTATTGCTCTACTCAATGTCTGGTTTAAATCCTGTAACCGATTTCCTGTTCCTGTTATCCACTCTAGCCAGGAATTCAGCCAACTCCCTCCCAACATACTTTCTTGACTCTAGTGGGAGAGACATAGATGTGGCTGAATTCTTATCTAGAGTGTTCAACAGGGTGAGAAAGTTGTTTTCTTAATTTAACCCAGCTTCCTGTCGTGTGTATGTATGTGTGTATACATATAATATACTGCAACAGAGTTAGAGCAGACAACAGAGTTATTGATAGATATTGCCATTCATTTTGTATCATCTGTATGTAGTATTTTTGGTTATCCTGTGCTGCCAAGAATGTTAAGTAGACCAGTTACCTTTCTGTTTTGTACAGATCCCTTTAAGTCATAGATTCTTTTGTCAGCTTGCTTAGTCCAGTAGTGAACTTTGCATTGAGATATTGATGCAGTTTTTTTTTTACTCTAAAACTAATTATTCAGCCCGGCCTTGTGGATCAATGAATTACTGATCTGTAGTTACAACAGCGAGAAGAGCAGAATTGTTTTCAGGGCACATAGATTAATCCCCTATAAATTATTGACTGGTACCCTCAAAATTTCTCTCTATGCCTCTCCAAAGGTTGCTGGGATGTCTCTTTATTCCTCTCCAGAGGCCGCTGGGCTCTCACTCTATGCCTCTCCAGACGCCGCTGGGCTCTCTCTATTCCTTTCCAGAGGCCGTTGGGCTCTCTCTCTCTCTCTCTCTCTATCTCTATTCCTCTCCAGAGGCCGCTGGTCTCTCTCTCTCTCTCTCTCTCTCTCTCTATTCCTTCCCAGAGGCCGCTGGGATTTCTCTCTATTTCTCTCCAGAGGCTGCTGGCATTTCTTTCTTTCTAGAGGTGGCTGGGATTTCTCTCTGTATTCCTCTCCAGAGGCCGCTGGAATTTCTCTCTATGCCTCTCTGGACGCCGCTGGGATCTCGCTCTCTGCCTCTCCAAAGGCCACTGGGATTCCTCTCTCTATGCCTCTCCAGAGACTACTGGGATTTCTCTCTATGCCTCTCCAGAGGCCGCTGGGATTTCTCTCTATGCCTCTCCAGAGGCCGCTGGGATTTCTCTCTATGCCTCTCCAGAGGCCGCTGGGATTTCTCTCTATGCCATTTTAGGGGCCGCTGGAATTTCTCTCTATGCCTCTCCTGGGGACTTTCCAGTTTGATTCCATTCAGATCTCGCACATTACTGTGTAATAACCTGGGGAGCAGAGCAGGTAATATAGGAGAGCCGATTTATGACCCGGGCACAGTGCTGGAAATGAGAATCTTTTATTTAGCGCTCTCTTTACTTCCATTACTTAAGGAAAACTACTGCGATATGTCAAGAAAGCGTTGAAGATTTCTCCATAATTACGGTTGACTTTATTAGTCAATAAACTCAATGGTAGAGTCACCTTGTGCATTGCGCTGTGTTCTATTCATAATAGTTCTAAAAGATTATGGCCGCTCGTTTATTGTGTTTTGTTCTTTTTTAATGGTAAAAACATGAAATCCCAGATTCTAGTGTTGCAGACGTCAAAAGTGACTGTAATACTTCTTATCCGAATAGCCAGGGTGCTATGTGGTATGCCGGCCCAGGGTCAGGTGATCATCTGATAGCCCTGAAGATCTGACAGAAGTATACTTGTCAGCAGTCCCTACCTTGGCGAGATGATCACGCAAAACAAGCAACAGAAGGCAAGGCTCCTAGTTTTTAAGGGTGTTTTTAGGTGTTCCTCTGTAGCAGGAATGTGCAGTAGCCTGGGGTGAACTGGGCCTGTTTTTACTATTCGGATTGACATATTCCTCTGCCTGTCTGGAACCTTGAGGATCAGAGCGCGGTCTACTCCTGAGATCTCCGTTCCTAATTCCTCTGCTTGCTCAACCTGTTATCTGACTACCCGCCTGACCACTGACTATCCCATTGTTACTTATTCTGTACTGCATTGCCTGTTTGGTTTGGATGTGGCTTGTCGACTCTACCTTGGTGTTTGTTCGTCTGTCTCGTTCTGTATTACACCTATACCAGTGCAGGGACCACTTTCGTGGTTGTCCACGGCTTCCTAGGGCCGTTGGAGGCAAGTAGGTAGGGACAGAGGGTGGGCACAGCAGTAGGGCTCACTGTTGTGTCTTGTCCCTACCTCCCCTGTCCTGACAAGCATGACTTTTGCATTTAAATTTATTTTATAAACATTAAGTATGCAAAAGTAACAAAAACTCACATAAAAACTTGGCCCCAACATGTTTCCCCCATAAAATACAGATTCTTTAGGGAACCATGATTAGGATAAGACAAAGTATAAGCATGGAATAATAATGAAAAACAAATATAACTATAATATATAAGGTGACAAAGGATGATACTAGATGATATGTGAGAAGTGATACCCGGGCAGGCTAGGGACACTTCTCTTGTCCCTGTTTCTTATGGTTCCAATTACTCTTTGATTTACTATATTTGTTTAGGGCTCTTTGATGATTATTCTACATGGCATATGATTTTAATGGCAATACCTTCAGTAATATATATGGAGAACATAACCCTATAGTACACAAAGATAAACTGGAGATATATATGTAAATGTCAAATTTTTTTAGTGCTATTTACTATACATATCTCTTTTTGGTAATATTTTATGAGCCCCTATTCCGATAGGTCCCTACACTAACAGTGCTTCCTAGACAATAGGAGAATAACCTCTCGGTCTCAGTCCTATGCCTGCAAAATGATTATTAAAAGCAGCTTTAATCAGTACTTATTATATTCATCTTTGGTCATGTGGGAGAAGTATATAGCTAAGAAGGAGGCGGTCACCACCCTTACATGTATGATGCTAAGCTGGACATACACAGTAGAGTCACACAGATTTCGGCCAGACCAGAATAAGGTGTATGTTGGCCTGCTGACTTTCCCTGATGACAAATGTCGGGGGATAGAAAGGAGAAACATGTTGGATTGCAGAGGCAAAATCTTTTTGTTCTCTGATGCGCTGACACAGAATGAATCTGGCAGCGGCTTTCTTACTCCCTGTTAAAAACACATGCATGCTCAGCCAAGATAAGTATTCATGTGTATGGGGGGATCGGAAACGAGAGCTGTTGTTTGAATAACTGCTATATTATGTGTAACAGCAACCTTAGGCTGTGTGCACAACTGTGTTAAATTACAGATAGTACAGCACACCCATTATTCTATACTAAACAGTCAAATGCAAATCTTCTTCTTTATTATGTGAACATAATCCACGGCTTATAAAATTCCGCGTTTCAGGTATGACCCTTAAAGGGGTACTCTGGGTGGGAGGGCTTTTATCACTATAACGAGGGAGGGGGTGGATGAAAGCAACAACGTCCACTTAACTCCCCTGTTCCAGCGCTGGGTCCTGCATCACACTGCTCCGCTCCGCTCCCCTGGTCTATGATGCGGTTTGAGACAAGATGTTTCAAGCCTGCTAGCAGAAGAGGTCCACCCCTTCCCCAACAATAGTGGAAAAAAGCCCTCCCGCCTGGAGTACCTCTTTTAACAGGGAATCTTATTGTATAAGTGGTGAGCTTGTTGTGCTTTTCCGGCATGTCACTGCAGTACTCCGCCAGTAATGGTAGTGTTGTGGCGCCTGTGCTAGTTCAGCACACAGGTGTGATGTTGGTACCTTTTTTAGTATGGCCGGTCTGTAGTGTTCCCCAAATGTTCAGTGACCTGTTGGGTTGTGATGGGTTCCTTGGGCTCTTGTCACGGTAGTCCCGAGTGGCAATTGACACATCCGGATTATTGGTACCGCTACCCACAGACAGGGAAAAAATGACCCAAGGTGTGTGGCTAGTGTGTATAGGTGCTGGTGCGAAGGAAAAGATGACCGAGTCACAGTGATGAAAAAATAGAACAGCTTTACAGTACAGTGTCTTGATAATACCAAACACTTTGGCAGCAAATAGATAAATCTTTGTACAGACTTTAGCGCTTAAACTCGTTTGTGCTGTGGAGATGCTTGAAGGTGTAGAATAGAGTAAAGGTAGTTCTAGTGGTGCTTGAAGAGTTGGAAACAGTAGAGCAGTGTACATGAGAGGAGTTTGTCAAGGGAGTCCCAACCCAATGTAGTATTGTGCTCTGCCGGAACTTGAAGAGATAGTAGAGAGTAAGAAGTTTACTTGTACCCGTGTATAAACTATAGTCTGACCACCTTCTGCCCTAAAGTGTTGAGGGACTCGTCTTTATTAGAGTGATACAAGCCCCAGCCGTTGTTATCTGGGTGCCCAAGCATTCCGGGTTGCCGGCACTGCGAGATAGAATACGTAGACCTTCTTGGTAGCTTTGTTTTATCCAGGCTAGTTCCTCTTGTGTATCAGGATACTGCCCTGCACTTTTTAAACTGGTTCACGGAGTGGGCTAGGATAATCCCCTGACTCTTCTCCCTTGGTATTGTCTAGCACTACATAATAGATATAGTAGATAGACTAAAAGAGTGTCTCTAGTTGGTTCAGCATGCACGTGTGTCTTAGACTCAGACCAGACTAGACTGAACTGAACTTTTACCGGACAAGGGTCCTTTTGTGATTATATGGGGTTTTTTTTCTATATTTTATCTATGTGTCCCACGTTATGTCAATGTGAATGGACTTATTTTCCATGTTTTTTATGTATTCTTATAAGGGTGTGTGTGTTTTTTTTTTTAGGTCATGTGACCTCCCCATGGGTATTTTAAGAAGTATTGTCTTATTTTTTGTATGTCATGATTAAGAGTCGTACCTGAAACGTGTAGGAAATTTATGTGTTTGTGGATTATGTTCCTATAATAAAGAAGATTTGCATTGGACTTATTATCGTTGTGCCAGAATCAGTATTTCTTTACTATTGGATTGTTGTTTACCAAGTGGAACATGTGGCATGCAGAGAGGACAGTGAGCTGTTCATTGCTTTCACTCACTTTATTCTATGTATGGGCCAGTGCACATGACCGTGGCTTTCACAGTCTAGATACATTTAGATACAGTCTAGATACATTTGTCTAGAGTTCAAAAATCGGACAAGGCTCCAGTGCTTCTATTGTGTGCACTGCCGGCGGCCCGCAGGTCATACTCCATTGGCCATCTGTGCCGTCAGGTTAGTCCGGGCGCTGGAAGCCTAAGGGTACTATTACACGGAATGATAATCGTCCGATTATCGCTCTGTGTAATACATACAACGACCAAGAATTGTTGGCCGGCAACTGACAATTTACAAAACCTATCCAGACTGCAGGGCTCTGATTGTGGTCTTCTTCTCCCTGGGTCCCGCACGCTCCAGCTTCAGACCAGCCTGTCTGAGCTGACAGGCCGATCAGCCAATCACAGGCCAGGACCGCCGCGGCCAGTGATTGGCTGAGCGGCCTCTCAGCTGAGACAGGCTGCTCTGGAGCTGGAGCGAGTGTGACTCTGGGAGAAGACCGCAAGAGGAGCCCTGCAGCCTGGACCAGGGGCGCAGCTAGGATACAGCAAAAAACTGTATGAGGCCCCCTCCTCTACACACTATACTAATTATATATATTCGGTGATGTGGCCAAAAAATAAATCTCTTGTGACCAGAAGCAGAATCCTGCGTGCAGCCACAACAGTGACTGGCAGAACAGAAAGCCAATGTCTACTTGTTCTGTCCATCCACTGTATTTAACTATAACAGCCTATTCGGAGCCTCATGGTTATATACATAGGTGCAGGAGCAGACTACCTTTTGCTTAACCCCTTTTTTACTGCAGTGTGTAAGTGACCCAGTGTTCTCTTACATGCTGCAACACAACAAAAGGGTTAATACAGAAGACAATTAGCTCTCTCCTTCACTACTCCTGCACTGATAACCCTTTACCTGTGCAGAAGCTCAGAGAACAGAGGTCAGAGGTTATCAGAGTAGCGAGGCAGAGAGCTAATTGTTAACCCTTTTTTGTGTTGCAGCATGTAAAAGAACACTGGGTCACTTACACACTGCAGTACATAAGGGGTTAAGCAAAAGGACACAGGAGGATCTTATCTTCCCTGTCCAGGGCCCCCTCCCTCCAAGGGCCCCATAGCAACCGCCTTCCCTGCCTCTATGGAAGCTACGCCACTGGCCTGGACAGGTAATGTATAAAGTAAAAGCACGATAATTGGGCCGAGTAATAGGCCCAGTAAACGAGCGCCGATCTAGCAGATCGCTTACAGTTATTATAGGGCCTTCATCGGCCCGTGTAATAACACCCTTAGTTCCTTCTAGCAGAGAAGTAGGAGTAAATCTGCTGTGAATACAATGCAAAAGCAAACCCAGAGATGCAGTAAGATACATTCAGACATGGAATATTTATAATATTATAGATTACGTTACTGCTGTAGTTACTATATCTACTATCTACCACGGAGAAGCCTCCTACAGATAGACCTGCCCTCACCTTGTTGTGGTAGGTGGGCTCACACTAGTATACTGTGTGTTGAGAACCTCATATAGTACATATGGCAGTAATGTCGTGTAAACCAATATTATTACATTTAAGCATATATCATTGTGCCCGCGGGGTGCAGCTGCGCCTATGGGCTTGCTTTCTTTTGCTTTGCAGTCACAGCAGATTTGTACCGACCCATTTATTTCACTTTGTTAGGAGGCGCTGACTACCATCATTTACACTGACATAGTAATTTGCTCCCAGCTTCAGGTCGCTGGGACAGATATTCCAGCAATAGAAATCTCAGATCACTACCTCAGGGGTGTAGAGGCCTAATATCTGCTTTTATAACTATTTGTGGTATTTTTTCCACGCAGTTAAAATAACATTTTAAAAAAAATTAAGAAACATCAAAAATAATCATGATTAAAAATATTTTACCATTCTTCTGTATACAGCTGCTGTGTTGACCTATGTGTAACCATGGTTACAGACTACAACCAAAGCCTGTGGAGTTTCACTCTTAAAAGGAATGTGTCATCAGAAAATGATCAATTGTTTAAATCAAGTTATTGTATTAAACATATTTTTTTAAGGCCTGAAATAAAACTTAGCAGAGACTTCCTGTTCGGATTATTTCCCAGCAGTCTCCTCCTTATCACAGGCAGGAGTACAAAGACATCAGTACAGTATATAGATAACAGAGATACGCACAATAGCTGCTGCTCACACCTCCTCCTCCCTGTAGAATGACCTCTGTAAGAGTCACTGAGCATGCCCAGAAGTATTTCTCATTTATCTGAATGGGGACAGATTCTGTCTCTGCCTATGGGGCTTACTGTAAAGCATATCACTAAATGCTGTTAAAACAACTCAGATAAGACAGCTGCCCCCATAACACTATACAAAAATAATAATTAAAACAATGAAATTCAGAAAAATTAAACAGATTAGAAAAAAAAGATGTCCCAGTATCTGAATCTAATGAGTAAAAAAAAAAAATCTTGTTCATTTCTTTTAAGTCTTTTAAATCTGTGGCTACCATTTTGGTCTGAAGAAAAGAAATAATGCGTTCTTTTTTAATGTGTTATTTTAGTGGTATTTTTTTCTAGGGTGACTATAATAGACATACACATCCACACAGTATAGACAGTGCAGCAGTGTGTATGCTTTATGGCAGCTACATTGAATGGGAGGTAACAATCATTTTATTTGAAACCTTACAGTCTCTGGAAAGTGATGAAGTACATCCCCTTTTCCAGAGAGCAGGGAGTTACAGGGAGGTAGCATACCAGGCTTATGTATAACACTTCTGCCTGGTCTAGGCCTCCAGAAAAACAATAGAGCTGTTACCCCACCTTCTAAGATGACCCTGCACATTCTGCCCCAGTCTATATGGCAAAGCTAACAACTGAGCTGCAGGAAACAGGTAGTGTCAACTTATTGTGTCTCCTCTAGTGACCAATGGGGAAACTGCTAGATGTCAAGACTTTTTTTTTTTTAATTAATGCAATTGAATACAAATTGTAAAAAAATAAATACACAATTAATCCTGATTAACACCTAACACCAACAGTATTATTTTTATACTAACAGCTAATGATTTACTAAATATTTATGGTACAAACATTGTATGGTACTGTATGGTTTATTACATGACATCATATATGTTATGAGTAGATTCACCAGCTTAGATATAGATAGGAGGCCCCAATGGAGATTCTATACCAGGAACTCAAGCAAAGGGGCCTAGTTGGGAGGACTTTAGAGACCCCCCTAGTCATAATTGATTCTGAAAAGTCTTGACAGTGACTACAATAGTCTGTGAGCATATGGAGCTGGGTCGGGGTTCAGTTTGCAGTTGCCCTCTTTATTATAGGCTCGTCCTTCTATTCTACTTTCCTTGGCAGAACTCACAATATTATTACATTACGCCACTAATATGCCAGACACAGGTTTTTCAGCCAATTTAAAGCTGCATGGGACATTCCTGATGCCAGTTACATAACATGTCGTGCTGTGGCGTTGGCATTGATTAAGTGCTATTGTCTAGTAAGCAGGGCCTCCGCTGATTTCCCATAACTTGGCCTCAAGCAGACGTTTTCTTGCTTACGAGGCACAATTTCTTTCTTCATCTTCCTCTTTCTGCAACACTTAAATCTTTTGTGGATGCAGAACGTTACAGACGAATAAGCAGGAGAGGCGTTTGTGTGCTGTAGAAAAGGGGTTTTGTTTTTGCAATGAACAATGGAGATTTTGAGGCACATTTATCAATCTCTATAATTTTTATTTTTTTTTGGCACACATCTAATCTAAAATTTCCCCAGTATCCCGCCGACGGATTTATCAAGACGCCTTTTGATAAATCCAGTGTAGTGGAGGCCGCTGCGCAACAGGCAAAAAAATTTGACCTTTTTTTTTTTTTTTTTGCTAATCCGGACGCAAGTATTGATAAATTATGCACATGGGGAGGACACTCCTCCCCACGCCCAATACTGTGCCTCCTCCCCACCTATATAGTGCAAAAGTGCACCCTTCTTGAGCACAGGGGGTCCTTGTACAAAAAAAAAACTAAACAGCGTTTTCTTTTCTCAAGTTTTCACTCGGCACTCAGAGGGGACACATGCTGATTCTAGTGCACTTAGTCATTCACTCTATGGTCCAGTAAGACTATTTGGAGCACTGGGACAGCATTAGGAGCACTGCCTCACGCGCACAGCGCCGATCTGCCCCCGGCCGCCTCTCCCTTTTCTAATGATTATCAATAGAGCGGGCTGGATTCTTGCTAGGGGGCTGATAAGTGCTCCTAACAGTCTTACCGAAGAGTAACGGACTAAGTGCACGGTAGCGGCACCGATGGTGAAGGTAAGAGACACACCTTCCTCCTTAGCAGGCTAGATTTGTCTGATAGTTCACCTTTAATAAATGCCGCCCTTAGTTTTCACAAGGAGATTTCTGGACAACTGTGTGATTAGCTTATTGTTGGGGATACTCCGATGCGGATAACCCTTATAAAAAGAAATCATATGGTAGTCACCAATACCTCCCAAAGCTTCTCTTACTCCTTATAGCATGGTGGTGCAGCACCATCCTTCTTTTACCACTGGGCTCATCCTGGTCCTATGCCAGTACCTCCATCCTCCCTTGTGGTTGCCAACCCAAATGGCAGTCAATCATTCAACACCAATGTTACATTGCAGCTCCACAGTGTCCAATACTTTCTGCAATATAATAATAAGGTTACATTACATTACATATCCCCACATTTGCAGGGTGCAATGGTCCAAAATGATTTGCAACCACAGAAAACATTCAGTGAAAGTGATTTCTACTAAAGGAGGGGGGGGGGGGGTCTAAGGTTGGCAAAATTAAAGGTTCACATACATTTTCTGTCTGCACTGTGAATGTTTACTGAGTGTGGTAAACAAAAGACAGGAAGAGTACAACAGTTTGCCTTATTTCAGCTACATTGTGTTTGCCTCTAGGAGCAAACCTTGTTTTATTAGTAATTAATGTTTTAATCCAGGTACCGTAGTTCCAAAGGGTTCACTTACATTTTCTCCCTGTTCTGTGGGTGTTATTTTTGGCCCGCGCGTGCTTTTCCATTGCTGTGTTAAATCTGGCAACATTGCAGCAGATTATAATATGAGTGGTCCGGACGGGCAGCCTCTGAAGACACAGGAAGGGTGAGTCCAAGCTAATGGGACAGTCATGAACAACTACAGTAGGGGCTGGCACTCCCACTCTGCTATACACACTGCAACTATAATCTGCTTGCACTCACACTCAGCCATTCACACTGCTGTATATAAAGTTTCTGTCAATGTCCTCCTGCACAGTTCTCTGATTCTCACTTCCTAATTGGTCCATGCTAAACACACACCCCCTTCCCCATTGCTGTCATGTGACCACACAGACCTCTGACAGCAGCCCTGCTTCTCTATTCTTGCCTGTTGTACTATGCTACTACATTATGGGGATCTGCAGTTCTATTCTGGATCTACAAACTGCTGCTGTTTCTTCAGGTTTATGCAATTACTATACATTATACTCCAGGCTGATCGCAATACTGTACAGTAAATTATAATATGACATATTCAGCTGTTTCTCATTGTTTGTTTCATCTGTTCTACATGTCAGAGTAAAAAAAATCATTATTTTTGGGGTGTGGAACCAATTGTCTGCATTTCATTGATTTCTTATGGGAAATTTTGCTTTTGTTTAAGAGTGGATTTGGATTACAAGCACAGTCTTGGAACGAATTATGCTCGTAATCCAAGGCACCACTGTATGTATGTCTGTGTACATATATAAATATATAAAAATAAAAACAATTATCACTGAGCAGTCTCTCAGGGCACAGTGTCCAATAAAAGTGACAACAACTCTTTACATAGCATAGAGTTCATGTAAGGTAGACTATACCGTTCACCCCCCGTACAGGTGTACAGTATGTGAAGATATCTGAAGTGACTGGTAGGAGTAGCTGGGGGGACCAAGTGAGTGTTTTGCTATTCAGAAAACAAGACTTTGTTTTTCTAGATTAGAGAGCGCTTAAGGTGACTTTTCAAAAGCACCTTGAACTTGCAAAAATAAAAATAAAATAAAAAAACTTAGAATTCTTCTACATTGATGCTCCTCCTGTTGCTTTCGACCTTTCTCCCCGATACAAAATTTCTGCTTTAAAATCAGATAATCCACAATCTAGTGTTGGAGACTGGCAGCGATCACATGTGACATGTTAAAGGGATGCATAGAGGCCTATCATTGTGGGGTTGTCTGGGTGCATAGAGGCAAATCATTGTGGGGGTGGCTGAATGCATAGGCCTATCATTGTGGGGGTGTCTGGATGCATAGAGGCCTATCATTGTGGGGGTGTCTGGATGCATAGACGCCTATCATTGTGGGGGTGACTCGATGCATAGAGGCCTATCATTGTGGGGGTGACTCGATGCATAGAGGCCTATCATTGTGGGGGTGACTCGATGCATAGAGGCCTATCATTGTGGGGGTGACTCGATGCATAGAGGCCTATCATTGTGGGGGTGGATCGATGCATAGTGGCCTATCCTTGTGGGGGTGGCTAAATGTAGAGGCCTATCATGGCTATCATTGTGGGGTTGTGTGGATGCATAGAGGCTGTTTCTTTTTGTAAGTTATACAGACATGTGGAGGTCAGTCATTCATTCATTCATTCATTCATTCATTCTGAGAAGGATATTGAAATTACCTATTTACAGTATAGGCCATAAATACCAGAATATTGGTATGGGGCAGCAATGGGACCTCCCACCAAAAAAGATCTAGAGCCCCCTGAACCTTCTCACTGACAGTAAGAGGGAGCTTAAATGGAGCCAGCACGGCCATGTTTATTGGACAGAGCGGTGACTGCCAAGAGGTGAATGCCAGACCCAGTGATTGGTGTGCTTAGTGTTTTAAGGTGGCTCTTGCTGGATGAAGCAGGTGACATTTATTGGAGAATTTTTGCTATTCTCAATCATGTCTTCTGGATCCCCTGTATAATTTCCAATTGTTTCTGTCAAGAGGCATCAACAGAGCAGTTTGTTTCTTGGATAAATTATTTATTTTCTCCTACTCGTAGCTTTATGTTATGAGGCCTCGAAGGGCCAAAGCGTGTTGTCAGAGCAGGTCAATACTCTGTTATTGGAAATGCCTTTCTTCTCAGTCAACAGAATGTTCTCATTGGGGAAATCTGGCTTTTAATGCCGCTTTTTCTTCACGACTCGGCAATTGTGCCTGCAAACACAGAGACAGCAAATCATCGGGGAAGTCAACGGCAAATACAGCTCCAGAGAATTGATGGATCCACGTGATGGCAGACAGCTCCAGTTACATGTAGTTTATAGAATTGACCTGTAAATAGCAATTATGAGCTGTGTGAGGACCAAGGGGGATGAGGACCAAGGGGGATGAACACTAAAGTGAATTTCTGTTCCTTTAAGGGAAACTTAAGCCTCTTTGGTTTAGCTAGGGTAGACGCAAGGCAAGGGTAGAAAATGTAACCTTTGGCCCAGGTGAAGAAAATCCTTTCTATAATTGATGGTTCTATGCATTGACTTTTTGGTGAGCTTGTGCTGATACACTGCGGCCAATCAGAGGTCCTAGAGGGAGGGGCAAAGCAGCAATTCAAGCCAATTAATATAAAGAAGAGGTGTGTCTCAGACTGCCTAAGGCCCCCACACAGGTAAGATGGAGTCACTGAAATGTGCAATAATAGAGGTTTAATGCAACCAAATAGTCCACAATTAAAAAAATAAGCAGCAGGGGAGGATAACCTATGGCACAAATACAAACCCACTAATACAGACACACCTAGAATTTACATAAACCCTTATTTATACTGCACACATAAATAGTATAAATAGTACTGCTACACCACACATATACATAGTACCACTATGCTATACACATACATAGCACTGCTACGCCACACATATACATAGTACCACTATGCTATACACATACATAGCACTGCTACACCACACACATACATAGTTCCACTATGCTATACACATACATAGCACTGCTACACCACACATATACATAGTACCACTATACCATACACATACATAGCACTGCTACACCACACACATACATAGTTCCACTATGCTATACACATACATAGCACTGCTACACCACACATATACATAGTACCACTATATCATACACCTACATAGCAGTGCTACACCACACACATACATAGTACCACTATATCATACACCTACATAGCAGTGCTACACCACACATATACATAGTACCACTATATCATACACCTACATAGCAGTGCTACACCACACACATACATAGTACCACTATACCATACACATACATAGCAGTGCTACACCACAGACATACATAGTACCACTATACCATACACATACATAGCACTGCTACACCACACACATACATAGTTCCACTATAACATACACATACATAGCAGTGCTACACCACACACATACATTGTACCACTATACCATACACATACATAGCAGTGCTACAACACACACATACATAGTACCACTATACTATACCATATCCATACATAGTAGTGCTACACCATACACATACATAGTACCACTATACCATACACATACATAGCACTGCTACACCACACATATACATAGTACCACTATAGCATACACCTACATAGCAGTGCTACACCACACATATACATAGTACCACTATACCATACACATACATAGCACTGCTACACCACACACATACATAGTTCCACTATAACATACACATACATAGCAGTGCTACACCACACACATACATTGTACCACTATACCATACACATACATAGCAGTGCTACAACACACACATACATAGTACCACTATACTATACCATACCCATACATAGTAGTGCTACACCATACACATACATAGTACCACTATACCATACACATACATAGCACTGCTACACCACACATATACATAGTACCACTATACCATACACATACATAGCACTGCTACACCACACATATACATAGTACCACTATGCCATACACATACATAGCACTGCTACACCACACATATACATAGTACCACTATACCATACACATACATAGCACTGCTACACCACACATATACATAGTACCACTATACCATACACATACATAGCACTGCTACACCACACATATACATGGTACCACTATGCCATACACATACATAGCACTGCTACACCACACATATACATAGTACCACTATACCATACACATACATAGCACTGCTACACCACACATATACATAGTACCACTATACCATACACATACATAGCACTTTGCAAGACAAGCTAAATAATTAAAAAAAATGGTAACTTAGTAAGATTTCCTAATATGAGCCCCCTGTGTTCTCATCCTGATACTGTACTGGGTAGAAAGCCCTCTCATTTTAACCCACTGCTACCAGATTAACTCTGCCTTCCGCCTCTCCTCTGGTGCCTGTCCGCATCACCGCTGCTTTAAACAATCGACACCAGTACCAGCAGCACCAGCAGGTTTGCAGCCACCAGGGGAGTTGTGTGTGTGGAGGGAGAGTTAACTGACTAACCCCTTCCTTACTGATACAGTTCTTTATTGATACAAAACACCTTACCTACCTATTTGTGGGTTGTGGAACAAATCATCTGCATTTCAGCTATTTCTTATGGGAAAATTTGCTTTGCTATATGAATGGTTTGGATTACGAGCACATTCCCAGAACAAATTAAGCTCCTAATCCAAAGTTTTACTGTATATACAAACATGAACATTAAAAGGGCTTTACGGGCAAAATTTACTGATCTGTGGGGTGCTGCGCTACACAGTGAATGGAGTTTATCTGTTGCGACCTGTAACTTGAGCTGCAGTGGTGTTCTAGGACCAGGAGGAGAGGTCTCTCCTGTAATGTAAGTACGCAGCTCCAAATATATGCACAAGTGCTTCTGCTTTGATCCCCCATTGCATTCAGGTCTAGCAAAACGTATGTGATATCCTTACAGCAGCTCAGTACACTGGAGCTAATCCTGTTTTACAGTTTTGTGTGCCTGGATAGGATCATTGCAGCTGACATTTCCGCGGCCTTTGGAACATCTAATCTGGCGTCTTCTCGCCTCTGCGCCCACGCCGCTGCATATGTAAAACTTGCACGCGATGCAGAAGGGCAAACAGGGTTCATTGCGTAAGTCGTAGACAGACGGGACCTGAGCTTCATTACAACTGCTGCTTCCTGCAGACCAGGAGATTAAAACAAGTCGGGTGAATATTAGCGAAAACATTGTATCATACCATGATCATGTATTTATTCACTACTGACAAATCTAATGTCAGTGAAGATGATGAAAAATTTGTGAGAATTTTTTTTTTTTTTTGTGTGTGTGTGTTCTGGAGTTATACGCTCAGTGTTAGTGTACAACCAAACAATTCTACAGCAATATCCTGGGCATCCACATTATAGGGAGGGCACATAGGGCATGCCCACTAGCCCCTTACCACTTGCTGGACCTACAGGGTCTCCAGTCCAGACCATTATTACTTGGAAGACCTTTCAGCCTAAGCCCCGACCCAACACCCAGCGCTTCACCACTGGGGGATCTAGACAGTCTTCAGGCCAGGCTCCACACAAAACCCCCGCCTTTACCACTTGGGTGTCTCCATCATGAGGTCATGTAATACCTGGAAGAAAACAATAGGGTGAAATTTTATGCAACATATATTTTCTTTTTCCCCCCCCCCCCAGGATTTGATGACATCAGCGCTTGCCCTGTTCTGGACATTCCTGAAAATGGATACAGGACTCAGATCAAGAGTGTCTCTGAAATCGCCATCGTTCGGTTCCACTGTCAGAGTGGGTATAGACTCAAGGGTCCTGCAAAGAAGACGTGCGTGCTGCTCAACAATGGCTCTCTGGCATGGCGGCCAAATGATACACCAGTGTGCCTAGATCAAGGTGAGATGAGAACTATTGATTGCTCTGTCCAACATTTACAGGTATCATTAATGTTATACGCTGTCATCAATGTTTTCTGTAACCTAGAACTTGGACCGCACTTTTACTGCCAATAGCAACCACATACAACAGAGTGACCATGGTCCATAAATAAAAAAATAAAGGGTGAATAAATTTACTGAATTTAGCAGAAACACACCTTTGCTTGGAATGCTGTAATCCAGCAATGCTCAGGCAGGGATTGGCAGGTGGAGCCAGTTTAAATAGGTGCAGGTGGCTCTGGATTGGCAATAGCAGGTGGAGATAACCTGCCTCTATAAATCCAGAGCACTTGGCTGCATGCGCACTGTAGTGGCCAGGGGTGTCATTGCAGCAGAAAGAGGAAGAAGATGCCGGGCTGAAAGCAGCCCCAGGACAAGCATGCAGTACAGCAGAGGAGGGAACAGGATAGCGACAAAGACGATGAGTCTCGTCCAGCAGCGTTACACCAGTCAACTCTATTGGACTAATGAACATAGCCAAATGTTGTACTCTATTACATTCGTCAGTCCCATAGGGTTGAATAGAGTGGCAGTGCCCGTGTCCAACTGCAGCTCCATTGCACCTAGGGGCTCACAGGACTATCATTCTCACAATCGGTGAGGGTCTAAGCAGTTTTTTATGTCACTATGAAACAAAGAAACATGATAAAAGAATTTTTGCTCACCCATAGATGACCAAATCCAAGAACTAGAGATTTGTATTAGAACAGATGAATTTCTGAACTTCATGTGCACCAAATATGAAAAAAAAAATACATTAAAAAACATTGAAAAACCTAAAGGAGAATATTAGGCTCAGCCTGTATGATTGTGTCTTGCAGCTTCCAGGCAGATGGTAATGGAATTCATTGAGCTAGTGGGGATTCCAGATAGCTTGAAAGAAACAGAATAAATAGTGTAGTGAGAGGATGCGACGTTCTGCTTATATGTGGTGACAGCCGGAATAAATGACTACCTGGGCTGATTCTCTATCTCGAGACGTAAAATGAGATGAGTCTTCAAGGACAGGTTCAGTGACCCTCATCGATATGGAGGCAGAGGGAATAGCAATGTATAGCTAGGTAGACTGTACATTCATAAGCGCTGGCCCAAAAACCCTTAAGGGCCATGGTGGACCATGATGGTGTAGCCCAATGGTTTCCTGTCATACATTAACTATAATTCCCATCATGCCTAGCCAGCCGTTGGCTCTCCAGGCATGATGGGAATTTCAGTCTTGCAACAGCTGAAGGGCTGAAAGTTCCCCATCCCTGCTGTACACGATGAAGAGGAAATCTTGCATTCCATATGGAACATCTACTCCATGTAGAGGTCTAATATTAGTCCCGGTGTCTTCCTATCTAGTTAAAGGGCCTTTGCAATTAGTATTTATTTCCCCCCCCCTTTTTTTTATCTTTACGGTCTCTGTATTAACCTTTCTAAACAAAATATAAATCTTTGCTACCGACTTCCTGCGCTGTGGCCGGGAAGCCTCCTTCAGATGATAATGAGGAGTTCTGCCGCATTAATCTTCATTAGCTGTAAATAGATTTTAATTAGAAACATGTATTATCTTTGTTGTGATCTTGTACAAAATCCAAATTAGGTTTCCATTCTATTATGTTGTGAGGAAAATAATGTTCTGCGTGAGCCAGGAAGGAAAATAGGTTTTATTGATCACAGAAAATGCAGAACAAAGAAGAAGCCAGAGCTAAGGGCTGTGAACATTATCATATACACCGGAGAAATGTAACATAGTATGGAAAGATAGCTAGAGAAAGAAAGGAGATAGATAGGAGGTAGAGAGATATGAGATAGATAGATGGATGGATAGATAGATATTTCCAATCCTCTCCATTCTTGCTATAATGTGCCTGCACTTACACTCATCTATACACACTGCTGCTATAATGTGCCTGCACTTACACTCAGCTATACACACTGCTGCTATAATGTGCCTGCCCTTACACTCAGCCATTCAAACTGCTGTATAGAGAAGATTCTGTCACTGTCCTCCTGCACAGCTCTGTGATTCTCACTTCTGATTGGTCCATGCTGAACACACCCCCTTCCCCATTGCTGTCATGTGACCACACAGACCTCTGACAGCAGCCCTGCTTCTCTATTCTAGCATGTTGTACTACGCTACTGCATTATAGGGATTTACAGCTCCATCCTATATCTATAAACTGCTGCTGTGTTATCAGGTTTATGCACATAGTATACATTATACATCACATGCTGATTGTTATACTGTACAGTAACTTATAATATGACACATTCAGCTGTTTCATCTGTTCTTCATGTTGTTCAGAATAAAAAAAATCATTATTTTTGGGCTGTGAAACCAATTGTTTGCATATCAGTGATTTTCTTAGAGGTAAATTTGCTTTGGTTTAAGAGTGGATTTGGATTACAAGCATGGTGCTGGAACAAATTATGCTCGTAATCCAAGGCACCACTGTATATAGATTTCCTTCCCCGCTGTCACACCGCCAGGCACAAACTTTATGCACATAAATATGTAAAGACGAGATTATAGACGAGGGGCTTATAAATAATAATTCAGAAGGGGGAACCAATCCAATTAAATTCCAGTTGGACACATTTCCTGCGTGACTGAGCCCAGGATCACGCCAGAGAAGGGAACGAACCTTCTGCAGATTCTATTATCGCGTTATCCACGCACTGCGGCAGCGCACAGCACTTCACTTACCACAATCTGCACCGAGGAGAAGCCTTAAAATATCAGCAAAGTAGCAAAAAAAAATCTCCAAAGACATATAAAACCACAGAGTTATATATGCCTGCAGAAGCCATAGGGGACTGAACTGCTGTCTAGACATGTAAATGATGTTTCCCATATGTACATGCGCTGCCGGCAGCTGGAATGGCCCATATAGGAGCAGCCTGGCGTATTTAAATAATTTGTGATTTTAGAAGTCACCTTTATAGCCAGTCTGGGATTACATGAAGCCTATAAGGCTGTTTTCTGGAACGTCACCAAATAGCATCTGCGGCCTCTCCTGACCTATCTGTTTGCCAAATGCTTCTATTCCCGATTCGTAATGTTTCTCTTAATACTCTTAAAAATCAATGACTAAATTGCCAACAGGATGTTACCAGTGGTGGGGGCGTGTCCCTGCACTGTATGAGACCAATCAACAGTCCAATCAAAGCTGCCAGTGCTAGACAGAAAAGGACACACCCCCAGCTGGTAACACCCTGTTGGCAATTTAAAGATTTTAAAGAGGGACAACAAGGAACAGCACATTACATAACTATAAAAGAAAAACATGTCCTAGAATTATTATTGATATGATATCAGGAGGTTACCTAGGTAAGGATGGTAAAATGGATGGATGGTAAAAGGTAGCAGGTTGTTAAAGGCTACACTTGGGGGTCAGGGGACTCTTTTAAGGGATTCTGTGTGGTCCCTTGTACCGGTTTTCTGGGGGTTGGGGGTAAAGGTAGTGGGGCTGGAGAACACTTGTTCATAGGATGAGCCCCGTTGTATGGAAAGCACTAGAAATACATGTGGAGACTTTTCATGCTCCACTGGGAATTCTGGGAATAAAGAATATACAAAGTAGCCCTCCGATACCATCTTTTTGAAATAGATTGGCCTCTCTGTAGCAGCCCTTACCCTGCTTTGTAGAGACAAGGGGCAAGAACTGTGAAACAGCTGCCTGTAGATGGGTAACCTGTGCTTCTGGGGAGTTTCTGGCTTGGCATATTAAATCCCCTGTAAGGTCCTAAGGCTTCTTAATGGAGTCAACAATTGACTTGCAGGGAGAGCTACCACCAATAGACGGCGTCAGAGAGTTTCCTTGACTATCCTTCTTCCTAAAAGCCTACACATTGGACAAATAACCATAAAATGAATGGTTAACAATGTGATACATGGACAGGGGAAGGGCTTCCTAAGAGGGCGTCCCCCTCTATAATACCTATGTACCCAAGTAATCATCTTCATAATATAAACCCTTCAAATATGGATTTGACAAGTAGATAGAAGGAAAAGCTCTGAAAAATACTGAATTTTCTTCAAAAGACAGTAGAAAAGCTTAAGACGACTTAAAGGACAACTCCCGCGGGACCCCAAAAAAAAAAAAAACACAGACACACACAGACACCATACTCACCATCTCTCCGGTGACGATCGCCACTCGATTCGCCCGCCGTCCGCCTCTCCGTCGCCGCCGTCCGCCATCCAGCGATGTCTCCAACTTCCGGGTCCAGGGGATGGAAAAGGCTGCCAGTGCGCTTGCGCACCGGCAGCCTTTTCATTGGCTGGAGCGCATCACATGGCTTCCAGCAAGCTCAGCCAATCAGGGCTGAGCAAGCTGGAAGCCATGTGATGCGCTCCAGCCAATGAAAAGGCTGCTGGTGCGCATGTGCACCAGCAGCCTTTTCATCCCCATTCACTTTGCATGAAGACGCCGAGGAGGAAGAAGACCCGGACCGCCCCTCGGCTCTGACGTCGTCGTCACCAGATGCCGCCCCGGAGAAGAGGACCGTGACGATCGTAATAGGTAATGTATACATTCCTTAACTTCCGGGGTGGGGGGTCGGGGGTCCGAAAGTGGGGGAAGGGGGCCAGGCCGGGTATTTAACCACATTACAAAGTTATATAACTTTGTAATGTGTGTTAAATGAGCAAAAAAAAATTTTTGTGGGAGTTGTCCTTTAAGGAGAAGCGTGTCAATTGTACTATATGCATTTTTCATCTCTACCTTCAAAGCAACATTGTGAATCCTTGTGCTACGCTGGCGAGTCTAGAGTAGAAGATTAACTATTGTATCAAGACATTGAGCCCGCTGGGACTAAGAACACATCCGACTCTTAGCACAATGAGATTGGCGCTATTGTATCTCGGCATTAGTGAAAGTCGTTTTCGGCCCTCCAGTCATCTGATAGAAGGATTAGCGTCCGCAGAATGTTATTATTACTCTGTAATTATTAGGTAAAATATCCGAGGACTCGCTAATCACTTTCTGGTAATCTGAGAATTCAATGCCGTGCGAGCTTCAAGACTTGATGTGACGTTGGAACAATGCAGAAAATAAATACGTTTAATTAACTCGGTAAGGGGGCAGACATTTTATCTGGTAATTTCATTCTACACCGTAGTGTAATTTTCCATCAAGGATCTGGGTACCATGATGTCAAGGTGATGCTTGAGCTCTATACTCTGCCGGGCTACCTATGCAAATGCAGTAAAGACCCTGATTTCAGTACTTAATTCCTTGACTAGGAGCCCCGACTCCTTAGGTCTGTCCTGGGCTCTTTGTTACTAGAGACAGATTTAGCCCAACAACAGACAGTGGACAGCAAAGAAAATATAGTAACAAAGTAGTAATATAGTATTTAAGTAATTTACAGCTATGTTCTGAATCACATGGGTTATCAAATAGAAGGAAGTTATTAGAAATGATTGGACCATTTAAAAAAAAAAGTTTTACATAGAAATATAGAAAATAACACAAATAATAAAGCGTAAAAAAAAATTTTTTAAATGCAAAAAAATTAGCTGTGGTCTTAGGGAGTTAAAGCGACTCTGTATCCACAATCTGACCCCCCCCCCCCCCCCAAACCACTCTTACTGTCAGCTGCTTTTATTCCAAGATCTGTCCTGGGGTCCGTCTGGCAGGTGATGCATTTATTGTCCTAAAAAAGCTACTTTTTTGCAGCCCTGTGTCAAATTGGTGTGGCCTACAGTGTCTGTGCCCTAGGATTGCAACGCCCCTCCGTACCTCCTCCCTGCCCTCTTCACCATTAGGAATGCCCCAGGCAGGAGGATTTTTCCTATTCATTAACTGTCTGAACACTACACAGTTGCCTTAACAATCCAGCTCATGTGCAGTGTTCACTCAGGTGGTGAACAGGAGAAATTGTTATAGGGGCATTCCTAATGATGAAGAAGGCGGGAAGGAGGGACGGAGGGTTGTTGCATTCCTAGGGCATGGGTACTCTAGGCCACACCAGTTTGACAAGGGCTGCAAGTTTAAAAGTTGTTTTTTAGGAGAATAACTGCATCACCTGCCGAACGGACCCCAGGACAGATCTTGGAATAAAAGCAGCTGACGGTATGAGCGGTTTGGGAGGGTCAGATTGTGGGTACAGAGTCGCTTTCATCTACCATCGCTGAGTTAAAGGGGTTATCCAGTGCTACAAAAACATGGCCACTTTCTTTCAGAGACAACATGACTCTTGTCTCCAGTTCAGGTGCGGTTTGCAATTAAGCTTCATTCACTTCAATGGATCTGAGCAGCAAAACCCCGCCCAAGCTGCAGACAAGAGTGGGTCTGTCTCTGGAAAAAAGTGGCCATGTTTTTGTAGCGCTGGATAACTTTTTTAGGGTGAGTTCACACCTACAGGATCTGCAGCAGATTTGATGCTGTGTTCAGTTATTTAAATGAAATCTGCTGCAGAAAATCAGCTGCAGATCCTGTAGGTGTGAACGCACCATTAAGCATGTGGACAAATACACGATGCTAGAAGTTGTGCTTGTAATCACCAGATGTATAGACACAATAGCGGGAATGGGACCTTTGTCCTCCAGGGCAAACCCTATGTAGCATGGCTGGTGGATGGGAAGTTGGATTTCTGTGCTGTTAAAGGGGTTTTCCAGAGAAAAATGTCTAAATGTAAAATTAACTGGTGTCAAAAAGTTATACAGATTATTATCATTATGACAGGAACTGTCCAGAGCAGTAGCAAATTCCTATAGAAAACCTCTGCTGCTCTGGGCAGTTCCTGATATGGACAGAGATGGCAGCAGAGAGCACTGTGTCAGGCTGTAAAGAATACACCACTTCCTGCAGGACATACAGCAGCTGATAAGTACTGGAAGCCTTGAGATTTTTAAACAGAAGTAAATTACAAGTCTATGTAACTTCCTGACACCAGTTGATTTGAAATATTTTTTTTTTCACTGGAGTACGCCTTAAATAATGCGATAACATGACCATACAGAGGGCTACAGAATAAGAGAACTTCGTTATTGATGAATCTTGGCAAATGAATATTCCGTTGTCACTGAATGTGCACTTTCTTGCAACACAGAGTAGTGCAGTAGCAGATGCGGGGAGGTATGCCTTTTTAAGCAATAATGCAGTAAATCATGTGTGGGGATTTTAGTCCTATAGCTTTTTTTCTCATGTAGAAAATTGACTTAAAATACTTCACTAAAGGGATTTGTATTTGTTGGCTCCCATTGGGTAATACTTGTGGAAATTAGGTGCTCACAATACATGAAGCCCGTGCAGGTCTCAAGTGTGCTGTGAAATTATTGTACACCTTCCACTCATATAGTCTCTGACATTTATTATTTTTTGGGGCTCAGATAATGTCCCTTTCAGAAATTTACCTGGATGTTTAGACTCCTTGTAGGAGTCTAGTTGCTAACCCTTATGTGGTCCTGGGTAGTGTGTAGCAGCTAGATAATGGAGGTGAGGAGAGAGAGTACTTCTTACTCCTTCTAACACTATTACTAGACCTGAGGGGAAACTATCATCAGTTTAAAAGCCTGGTTAACCTGCTGACATGTCCCTATAGGTCACAATGCACTGAGGATGAAGGTATGTCTCTTACCTTCAGCCTTGGCACCGTTATGATATTAGCAGTTCATTCCATATGCTAATGAGGCGTTTTGGTGTACTAGGGGTTGGACTTCCATCCACAGTGCACCGATCCTCCCCAGCCGGTACGCTCTGGTGATATTCATTAGGAGGGAGGGGTGGGCCGGCCAAAGTGGATTGGTGCACTGGGTCAGTAGTCCTGCCCCCTGTTCACCCAACGCCTCCTTAGCATTTGGAATAAACGGCTCATATCACGAAAACTCTGCCGAGAATGAAGGTAAAAAACTTACCCTCATCCTCAGCACCTCTTGCACTATAGGGAGATAGCAGGTTAGTATCAATATTGAGGTATAGAGACCTCTGTCATGAGCTCTCATTTATATTACATATCACATTTTACCATTAGTTGACAGTATAACAATATACAGTGGTGTCTTGTATTACGAGCATAATTGGTTCCGGGACTGTGCTTGTAATCCAAATCCATTTGTCTGCTATGGTGATTCGGAATGTGGGCACACCCGAATGGGCCAGCATTCAAAATCAAAAGAATTGACGTTCATCTGGCAGGTACTGCAGTACTAGCCTACTTGAACTACACTGACAACAGCCGTTCGGTGGAACGGTTGTGTCACACGACGGCTGCTTTTTTACAGCGTGTAAACCCAGCCTAAAGCTGTAGCAATGACGCAAAGTAATAATACTACAACCATCCAATAAGCAACATATTTCAGGAAGCACTGGCACAAAACACAGATGGATTTTAAATAAACCATTCATATGATATAACTAATAGCACTCACACAGTATGACTAACTATGGCAGACTATGGCGTCAATTTATTTTTACCACCAATCCTACCAGCTTTTATCTTACTTATTATAGTTACCATGGAATGACTCCCTATGTAAATGTATCTTCACGGTAGATTGAAGCAATGCGGTCAATTTCCAGGCCAGTGGGAGAAGATATCAGGCCGACGCACAATAACTTCGAAATTACATTTGAGAGTCGCCACCGGCTGAGCTTAGAGATTTCTGCAGAAAAGTTTCTGTAAGTTTGGGAAAATTGAGAAGTAATAGTTTCCCAACAACAACGTGTCGTTACCTGTTTTTTTTTTTTTTTTTACAATTTACATTTAGATTAGTGCCAAAATACATTTTTATAGAATGAAAGAAAAAATTCATCCCAAAATAAATTAGAGTTAAAGGAACAGGAAAATATTGATGACAGTCCACAAAAATGACGTCCATTTTTACAGCATTTTAATTAACCTCAATGGCTGCCCATGTGCACACAGTATATTAAATACTGACCTGGTAGCATACCTCCCAACCGTCCCGGATTTCGCGGGACAGTCCCGTTTTCGGGGTTCTGTCCCGCGGTCCCGGAACGGCCCCCCGTGTCCCGCATTTTAAGTGGCCCCAGCGAAAAAAACAATAAACCAGTAACTCACCTGTCCTCCGGTCCCAGCAGCTCCTCTTCCGGCAGAACGCGCACTCCCGTCATCCTCCGGGGCGGGCAGCGGGGGTACAGAGTCACTAACTGTACCGGAAGTGACCTGCTCATGAATCACTTCCGGTACAGTCAGTGTCTGTATGTATCCTCTCCTTTGAGTTTCTCACTGTAGGGGATACATTCTAGCATCTTCAGTAGTGAAAATGCTAGAATGTATCCTCTCCTTTGAGTTTCTCACTGTAGAGGATACATTCTAGCATCTTCAGTAGTGAAAATGCTAGAATGTATCCTCTCCTTTGAGGCTCTCACTGTAGGGGATACATTCTAGCATCTTCAGTACTGAAATGGCTAGAATGTATCCTCTCCTCTGAGTGTATCCTCTCCTCTGAGTGTCTCACTGTAGGGGATACATTCTAGCATCTTCAGTACTGAAATGGCTAGAATGTATCCTCTCCTCTGAATATATCCTCTCCTTTGAGTTTCTGCAGGGGATACATTCTATCATGTTTAGTATTGAAATGTCTAAAATATATACCCTCTCAGAGGAGAGGATACATTCTAGGCACTATAATGAATCCCCTATAGTGAGACACTCAGAGAAGAGGATACATTCTAGCCATTTCAGTACTGAAGATGCTAGAATGTTTCCCCTACAGTGAGAACCTCAAAGGAGAGGATATACTCAGAGGAGAGGATACATTCTAGCCATTTTAGTACTGAACATGCTAGAATGTTTCCCCTACAGTGAGAGCCTCAAAGGAGAGGATACATTCTAGCATGTTCAGTAGTGAAAATGCTAGAATGTATCCCCTACAGTGAGAAACTCAGAGGAGAGGATATACTCAGAGAAGAGGATACATTCTAGCCATTTCAGTACTGAAGATGCTAAAATGTATCCCCTACAGTGAGAGCCTCAAAGGAGAGGATATACTCAGAGGAGAGGATACATTCTAGCCATTTTAGTACTGAACATGCTAGAATGTTTCCCCTACAGTGAGAGCCTCAAAGGAGAGGATACATTCTAGCATGTTCAGTAGTGAAAATGCTAGAATGTATCCCCTACAGTGAGAAACTCAGAGGAGAGGATATACTCAGAGGAGAGGATACATTCTAGCCATTTCAGTACTGAAGATGCTAAATGTATCCCCTGCAGTGAGAAACTCAGAAAAGAGGATACACTCAGAGGAGAGGATACATTCTAGCATGTTCAGTACTGAAGTGTCTAGAATGTATCCTCTCCTCTGAGTTTCTCACTGCAGGGTATGTATCCTAGCATGTTTAGGGCTATGTTCACACATAGTATTTCGGTCATTCTTTCTTCGACCAAAACCGAGTGCTGTGTTTTATGTGTGAACATAGCCTAGTAATGTAAAGTCCATCGAGTATCCTCTCCTCTGAGAGGGCATACATTCTAGAATGTTTAGTACTGAAATGTCTGGAGTGTATCCTCTCCTCTGAGAGGGCATCTCCACCAGGTGTACCCTCTCCTCTGAGAGGGCATCTCCACTAGGTGTATCCTCTCCTCTGAGAGGGCATACATTCTAGCAAGTGCAGTTTTGAAAGGTCTAGACCACAGGTGTCAGACTTCATCCCTCGGCTGTTACAGACTACATTTCCCATCATGCCTTACTTGTCCAGACATGGTGGGAATTGTAGTTCTGCAACTGCTGGAGGGCCTGAGTTTGACATCTCTGGTCTAGAATGTTCTCTTTTCTAACTGCAGGGTATACAGTCTAGTATGTATCCTCTCCTCTGAGCGTATCCTCTCTTCTGAGCTTCTCCCTGAGCGGGTCATATTATACAGCATGATTAAGAGGTGAAAACGAGCGGCGATGTTTTAGGTCAGTGCTTTCTTCCCCTTTGTTCCCTGCACATTTTCTGTGTTATTACACACACAGACAGTGACTGGGGGAACTGCGGGCAGCTGCGGGAGGGGCAGCCCAAAAAATCCTTAGATTGTTCAAGCTGCCCATTGTACACAGCAGCACTATCGTGATCTGGATTACTCGACCAGTTTGAAGACCACAATCAGCTGATAACATGGATTATTACACCAAATGATTATCAGACGTAACGGCCAGGAAACCTTTGGTGTAATACACCATTGTCTGTACAAGGAACAGGACTGGTGTGTGGGGTCTGTATACAGGGGAGAGGACTGGTGTGTGTGGGGTCTGTATACAGGGGAGAGGACTGGTGTGTGTGGGGTCTGTATACAGGGGGAGAAGACTGGTGTGTGTGGTCTGTATACAGGGGGAGAGGACTGGTGTGTGGGGTCTGTATACAGGGGGGAGAGGACCGGTGTGTGGGGTCTGTATACAGGGGGAGAGGACTGGTGTGGGGGGGGGGGCTGTATACAGGGGGAGAGGACTGGTGTGTGTGGTCTGTATACAGGGGGAGAGGACTGGTGTGTGGGGTCTTTATACAGGGGGAGAGGACTGGTGTGTGGGGTCTGTATACAGGGGGAGAGGACTGGTGTGTGGGGTCTGTATACAGGGGGAGAGGACTGGTGTGTGGGGTCTGTATACAGGGGGAGAGGACTGGTGTGTGTGGGGTCTGCATACAGGGGGAGAGGACTGGTGTGTGGGGTCTGCATACAGGGGGAGAGGACTGGTGTGTGGGGTCTGCATACAGGGGGAGAGGACTGGTGTGTGGGGTCTGCATACAGGGGGAGAGGACTGGTGTGTGGGGTCTGCATACAGGGGGAGAGGACTGGTGTGTGGTCTGTATACAGGGGAGAGGACTGGTGTGTGGGGTCTGTATACAGGGGAGAGGACTGGTGTGTGTGGTCTGTATACAGGGGAGAGGACTGGTGTGTGGGGTCTGTATACAGAGGAGAAGACTGGCGTGTGTGGGGTCTGTATACAGGGGAGAGGACTGGTGTGTGGGGTCTGTATACAGGGGAGAGGACTGGTGTGTGGGGTCTGTATACAGGGGGAGAGGACTGGTGTGTGGGGTCTGTATACAGGGGGAGAGGACTGATGTTTGGGGTCTGTATGCAGGGGGAGAGGACTGGTGTGTGCGGGGTCTGTATACAGGGGGAGAGGACTGGTGTGTGGGGTCTGTATACAGGGGAGAGGACTGGTGTGTGTAGTCTGTATACAGGGGGAGAGGACTGGTGTGTGGGGGTCTGTATACAGGGGGAGAGGACTGGTGTGTGGGGTCTGTATACAGGGGAGAGGACTGGTGTGTGGGGTCTGTATACAGGGGAGAGGACTGGTGTGTGGGGTCTGTATACAGGGGAGAGGACTGGTGTGTGGGGTCTGTATACAGGGGGAGAGGACTGGTGTGTGGGGTCTGTATACAGGGGGAGAGGACTGGTGGTGGGGGGTCTATATACAGGGGAAAGGACTGGTGGTGGGGGGTCTGTATACAGGAGGAGAGGACTGGTGTGTGGTCTGTATGCAGGGGTGAGGACTGGTGTGTGGGGTCTGTATACAGGGCAGAGGACTGGTGTGTGGGGTCTGTATACAGGGGGAGAGGACTGGTGTGTGGGGTCTGTATACAGGGGGAGAGGACTGGTGGTGGGGGGTCTATATACAGGTGAAAGGACTGGTGGTGGGGGGTCTGTATACAGGAGGAGAGGACTGATGTGTGGTCTGTATACAGGGGTGAGGACTGGTGTGTGGGGTCTGTATACAGGGGAGAGGACTGGTGTGTGTGGTCTGTATACAGGGGGAGAGGACTGGTGTGTGGGGGTCTGTATACAGGGGGAGAGGACTGGTGTGTGGGGTTTGTATACAGGGGAGAGGACTGGTGTGTGTAGTCTGTATACAGGGGGAGAGGACTGGTGTGTGGGGTCTGTATACAAGGGGAGAGGACTGGTGTGTGTGGGGTCTGTATACAGGGGAGAGGACTGGTGTGTGTGGGGTCTGTATACAGGGGAGAGGACTGGTGTGTGTGGGGTCTGTATACAGGGGAGAGGACTGGTGTGTGTGGGGTCTGTATACAGGGGGAAAGGACTGGTGTGTGGGGTCTGTATACAGGGAGAGGACTGGTGTGTAGGGTCTGTATACAGGGGGAGAGGACTGGTGTGTGTGGTCTGTATACAGGGGAGAGGACTGGTGTGTGGGGTCTGTATACAGGGGGAGAGGACTGGTGTGTGTGGGGGGTCTGTATAGAGGGGGAGAGGACTGGTGTGTGTGGGGGGTCTGTATAGAGGGGGAGAGGACTGGTGTGTGTGGGGTCTGTATACAGGGGAGAGGACTGGTGTGTGTGGGGTCTGTATACAGGGGAGAGGACTGGTGTGGGGGGGTCTGTATACAGGGGAGAGGACTGGTGTGGGGGGTGGGGTGAATACAGGGTGAGAGGACTGTGTGGGGGGGGGTCTGTATACAGGGGAGAGGACTGGTGTGTGGGGTCTGTATACAGGGGGAGAGGACTGGTGTGTGTGGGGTCTGTATACAGGAAAGAGGACTGGTGTGTGTGTGGGGGGGTCTGTATACGGGGGAGAGGACTGGTGTGAGTCTGTATACAGGGGGAGAGGACTGGTGTGTGTGTGTGTGGGGGTCTGTATACAGGGGGAGAGGACTAGTGTGTGGGGTCTGTATACAGGGGGAGAGGGGACCAGTGTGGGGTGTCTGTGTACAGGGGTTCTCTCCCCCTGTATACAGACCCCACATACCAGTCCTCTCCCCTGTATACAAACCCCACATACCAGTCCTCTCCCCCTGTATACAGACCCCCCCCCACACCAGTCCTCTCCCCCTGTATACAGACCCCCCCACACACAAGTCCTCTCCCCCTGTATACAGACCCCACACACACGCCTGTACTCTCCCCTATATACAGACCCCACACACCAGTCCTCTCCCACTGTATATAGACCCCACACACCTGTCCTCTCCCCCTGTATACAGACCCCACACACCTGTCCTCTCCCCCTGTATACAGACCCCACACACCAGTCCTCTCCCCCTGTATACAGACCCCATGTACCAGTCCTCTCCCCTGTATACAGACCCCACACACCAGTCCTCTCCCCCTGTATATAGATCCCCCACACACCAGTCTTCTCCACTGTATACAGACCCCACACACCAGTCCTCTCCCCCTGTATACAGACCCCACACACCAGTCCTCTCCCCCTGTATACAGACTCCACACACACCAGTCCTCTCCCCCTGTATACAGACCCCACACACCAGTCCTTTCCCCCTGTATACAGACCCCACACACACCAGTCCTCTCCCTGTATACAGACTCCACACACACCAGTCCTCTCCCCTGTATACAGACTCCACACACACCCGTCCTCTCCCCCCTGTATACAGACCCCACACACCAGTCCTCTCCCCCTGTATACAAACCCCACACACCAGTCCTCTCCCCCCTGTATACAGACTACACACACCAGTCCTCTCCCCCTGTATACAGACCCCACACACACCAGTCCTCTCCCCCTGTATACAGACCACACACCAGTCCTCTCCCCCTGTATACAGACCCCACACACCAGTCCTCTCCCCTGTATACAGACCCCACACACCAGTCCTCTCCCCCTGTATACAGACCACACACACACCAGTCCTCTCCCCCTGTATACAGCCCCCCCCCACACACCAGTCCTCTCCCCCTGTATACAGCCCCCCCCCACACACCAGTCGTCTCCCCCTGTATACAGACCACACACACCAGTCCTCTCCCATGTATACAGACCCCACACACCAGTCCTCTCCCCCTGTATACAGCCCCCACACACACCAGTCCTCTCCCCCTGTATATAGATCCCCCACACACCAGTCCTCTCCCCCTGTATACAGACCCCACACACCAGTCCTCTCCCCCTGTATACAGACCCCACACACCAGTCCTCTCCCCCTGTATACAGACCCCACACACCAGTCCTCTCCCCCTGTATACAGACCCCACACACCAGTCCTGTCCCCCTGTATACAGACACTACACACCAGTCCTCTCCCCTGTATACAGACCCCACACACCAGTCTTCTCCCCTGTATACAGACCCCACACACCAGTCCTCTCCCCCTGTATACAGACACTACACACCAGTCCTCTCCCCTGTATACAGACCCCACACACACCAGTCCTCTCCCCTGTATACAGACCCCACACACCAGTCCTCTCCCCCTGTATACAGACACTACACACCAGTCCTCTCCCCTGTATACAGACCACACACACCAGTCCTCTCCCCTGTATACCAGACCCCACACACCAGTCCTCTCCCCTGTATACAGACCCCACACACCAGTCCTCTCCCCCTGTATACAGCCCCCCCCACACACACCAGTCCTCTCCCCCTGTATACAGACCCCACACACCAGTCCTCTCCCCCTGTATACAGACCCCACACACCAGTCCTCTCCCCCTGTATACAGACACCACACACACCAGTCCTCTCCCCCTGTATACAGACCCCCACACACCAGTCCTCTCCCCCTGTATACAGACCCCGCACACACCAGTCCTCTCCCCTGTATACAGACCCCGCACACACCAGTCCTCTCCCCTGTATACAGACCCCACACACCAGTCCTCTCCCCTGTATACAGACCCCACACACCAGTCCTCTCCCCCTGTATACAGACCCCACACACCAGTCCTCTCCCCCTGTATACAGATCCCACACACCAGTCCTCTCCTCTGTATACAGACCCCACACACACCAGTCCTCTCCCCCTGTATACAGACCCCACACACCAGTCCTCTCCCCCTGTATACAGACCCCACACACCAGTCCTCTCCCCCTGTATACAGACACCACACACCAGTCCTCTCCCCCTGTATACAGACCCCACACACACCAGTCCTCTCCCCCTGTATACAGACCCCCACACACCAGTCCTCTCCCCCTGTATACCCCTCCATGTTACTGTGGATATTGCAGCTTCCTTCCCTCTGTTTCTGCACAGTGAATGGTGCAGCAGCTCACTACTTCCTACTTCCGGTCGAGGCCCCGCCCCTCCTGGTGACATCACACCTCAAAGGAGAGGATACACTCTAGCATCTACCGTGTCTGTATACCCCGCTGCCCGCCCCGGAGGATGACGGGAGTGCGCACTCTGCCGGGAGAGGAGCTGCTGGGACCGGAGGACAGGTGAGTTACTGGTTTATTGTTTTTGCCGCTGGGGCCACACTAATGGGGGGATTGGCTACTATGTGGGGCACTATATGGGGTATTGGCTACTATGTGGGGGGATTGGCTACTATGTGGGGCACTATATGGGGGATTGGCTACTATGTGGGGCATATTTGGGGGCATTGGCTACTATGTGGGGCATATTTGGGGGCATTGGCTACTATGTGGGGCAAATTTGGGGGATTGGCTACTATGTGGGGCATATATGGCGGCATTGGCTACTATGTGGGGCATATATGGGGGATTGGCTACTATGTGGGGCACTATATGGGGGATTGGCTACTATGTGGGGCATATATGGGGGCATTGGCTACTATGTGGGCACTATATGGGGGATTGGCTACTATATGGGGCATATATGGGGGCATTGGCTACTATGTGGGCACTCTGGGGGTTTGGCTATTATGTGGGGCACTATATGGGGATTGGCTACTATGTGGGACACTATATGGGGATTGGCTACTATGTGGGGCACTATATGGGGGCATGGCTACTATGTGGGGCACTATATGGGGCATTGGATACTATGTGGGGCACTATATGGGGGCATTGGATACTATGTGGGGCACTATGTGGGGGATTGAATACTATGTGGGGCACTATAATGGGGGATTGGATACTATGTGGGGCACTATGTGGGGGATTGAATACTATGTGGGGCACTATAATGGGGGATTGGATACCATATAGGGCATTTTTGGCGGGATTGGATACTGTATAGGGCACTATTCAGTCAGCAGCATGTGGTGACTGTAGGGGAGTGGCTATGGAGGGTTGATATAGGGGCGTGGCTATGGAGGGTTGCTATGGGGGTGTGGCTATGGAGGGTCGCTATGGGGGCGTGGCTATTGGGACCGCGGCGCACATGTCCCTCTTTGCTCTTTGCAAAAGTTGGGAGGTATGCTGGTAGTATTATATACTAACCAGATGGTGTTGTATACTAGCCAGATGGTGTCATATACTGGCCAGATGGTGTCATGTCCTGGCCAGATGGTGTCATCTACTGACCAGGTAGTGTCATAAACTAGCCAGACACCATAATATACCAGATGATGTCATAAACATACCAGATGGTGTCATATACTGACCAGATAGCATAATATAACAGATGGTGTCATATACTGACCCCATATTGTCATATACTCAGGGCCGTATTTACCACTAGGCACCCGTGGTCCGGTGCCTAGGGCAGCAGCTTTCAGGGGGGCAGCACCAGGGAGCACCTTTACTCTCCCACCTCCCCTTCAGACTTGCCAGTAAATCTGGTGTGTTTTCAAGGTGGTGGTGTTGGGGGTATGCATGTGGCGGAAACCACGCTCCCATTTCTTCCCCAGTAGTCATGTGCTGTTACCAGGATTGTTGACTATACACCTATTGGTTACCGCATGAGGGTCTGGTATCTGCTGCATGTGGTGACGTATAGTAAATGTGTGAACGCAGCCTAAGAATGATCAGATATCAATGTGATGGGGAGTGAAGATGGGGCATCTTCAGGTTTAGTGCCTAGGGCAGCAGCAGCTGTTAATACGGCCCTGCATATACTGACCAGACAGTCTCATATATACTGACCAGGTAGTGTCATATACTGACCAGGTAGTAGTAGTAGTAATATTTATCTGTATATCGCCAACAGATTTCGCAGTGCTTAGAATAGTATAATATACTGACCAGACAGCACCATATACTCATCAGAAAGTGTGTCATACAGTGACCATATGGTGTTATACAATGGCCAGTTGGCTTGTATAGTACCCAGATGCAATGTAGTGACCGGATGTCTCAGACAGGGCCATATAACATATCATTCCAACCTGCTGTATCTGGGTACAGACAGGAGTAATGATGGGCCCATATGTTTAGTTGTTAGGTGTGCTTCACTCTTTCGGCCTCTGTATATCGTAGCCCCTGCCATAGCGATGGATACGTTTTCTTGGCTGCAGTGCGCAGTTGGTGCCATTCAGGAAGTTATAGAATAGTTTCAGTTTTTGGTGGAATGATAGAAGTGTCCCATCTGGTTCCTATCCGTATGGATGCCACGAGTTCTGTGCACACAAGATCAAGGATAAGGGTTTCTTTCATGATAAAAGAAGTGTAATATAAAAGAGATGATTCATCGTGGATAAATGCTGAAGACGCTTTGTGATCTGCTGGATGCGGCGGCCAAACAGAATAAATTAAATCGCCAAGAATATCAGAGGAATGAAATTATTCCAGAAGAAACTTAGTCAATAATTAGACCTTCAAAGAGATCATTGGTGACACCTGCGAGGCAACAGCACAGCCATAGTACCTGGATATAGTATCTAGATTATTTAGGGCTGTAATGTGTATATGGTACATAGGAAGGGAATTCCAGACCTCGATGGATTGTGCCCCACAGCCCCAGCACTGAAACATGTAGAATGTCCATTGGCGTGATGTCATAGTACAGGGATAATACACACAGTGATGTCACAGTACAGGGATAATACACACAGTGATGTCATAGTACAGGGATAATACACACAGTGATGTCACAGTACAGGGATAATACACACAGTGATGTCACAGTACAGGGATAATACACACAGTGATGTCACAGTACAGGGATAATACATCCAGTGATGTCACAGTACAGGGATAATACATCCAGTGATGTCACAGTACAGGGATAATACACAGTGATGTTACAGTACAGGGATAATACACACAATGATGTCACAGTACAGGAATAATACACAGTGATGTTACAGTACAGGGATAGTACACCCAGTGATGTCACAGTACAGGGATAATACACACAGTGATGCCACAGTACAGGGATAATACACAGTGATGTCACAGTACAGAGATAATACACACAGTGATGTCACAGTATAGGGATAATACACACAGTGATGTCACAGTACAGAGATAATACACAGTGATGTCACAGTACAGGAATAATACACAGTGATGTCACAGTACAGGGATAATACACACAGTGATGTCACAGTACAGGGATAATACACACAGTGATGTCACAGTACAGGGATAATACACCCAGTGATGTCACAGTACAGGGATAATACACACATTGATGTCACAGTACAGGGATAATACACACATTGATGTCACAGTACAGGGATAATACACACAGTGATGTCACAGTACAGGGATAATACACACAGTGATGTCACAGTACAGGGATAATACACAGTGATGTCACAGTACAGAGATAATACACACAGTGATGTCACAGTACAGGGATAATACACAGTGATGTCACAGTACAGGGATAATACACAGTGATGTCACAGTACAGGGATAATACACACAGTGATGTCACAGTACAGGGATAATACACAGTGATGTCACAGTAAAGGGATAATACACAGTGATGTTACAGTACAGGGATAATACACACAATGATGTCACAGTACAGGGATAATACACACAATGATGTCACAGTACAGGGATAATACACAGTGATGTCACAGTACAGGGATAATACACAGTGATGTCACAGTACAGGGATAATACACACAATGATGTCACAGTACAGGAATAATACACAGTGATGTTACAGTACAGGGATAGTACACCCAGTGATGTCACAGTACAGGGATACTACACACAGTGATGCCACAGTACAGGGATAATACACAGTGATGTCACAGTACAGGGATAATACACACAGTGATGTCCCAGTACAGGGATAATACACACAGTGATGTCACAGTACAGGGATAATACATCCAGTGATGTCACAGTACAGGGATAATACACACAGTGATGTCACAGAACAGAGGTAAATTGGTCTCATTCTGAAGGGGAGATAAACACAATGCAAGTCTGCAATCATTAAGTCTGTAATAGATAAAGACAGAGAAAAAGAAATGTAGTTGTAGCTGGTTGGTTTTGCGGGGTGCAGCAGCGGGACTCCAGCCGCTCAATAGCTGGAGATGACTCTGGACGGTAATGAGCAGCCTGACAGTGAATTATTGTAACACTGATTTACTGTGGAAAAGTTCCCCAATAATTGATGTCTGTAGAGCGCAGCAGAAAAAGAGCTAAACTGTGATAGTGGATATATCCCTGGTAGAGCAATATCCCATAATACATCAGTCATCATTATACTATAAAAGTTCTGTGCAGTTCTGTTATAGCGCAGTATGAAGCGGTTTACAAGGCAGAAGACATCATTAAATGGAATTGATAAATGCACTATATAGGGACTAACAGGACGCCTGCACTAGATAGGGACTAACAGGACGCCTGCACTAGATAGGGACTAACAGGATGCCTGCACTAGATAGGGACTAACAGGATGCCTGCACTAGATAGGGACTAACAGGATGCCTGCACTAGATAGGGACTAACAGGATGCCTGCACTAGATAGGGACTAACAGGATGCCTGCACTAGATAGGGACTTACAGGATGCCTGCACTAGATAGGGACTTACAGGATGCCTGCACTAGATAGGGACCTATAGGATGCCTGCACTAGATAGGGACCTATAGGATGCCTGCACTAGATAGGGACTTACAGGATGCCTGCAATAGATAGGGACTAACAGGATGCCTGCACTACATAGGGACTTACAGAATCCTTGCACTAGATAGGGACTTGCTTGCCTGCACTGTAAGAGTGAAACCTTGCCCTCCGCATAAATATCCTCCCCTATAAACATCAGTGCCTGCAGATTACTTCTTATAAAGTGACAGAGTACAAATTCATTTATTTTCAAGGGGTTGTCCAGTTTGTAAGATTTATCTTCATATACCGTGTTAGGAAATTCTTAGTGAGTCAGTAGGGGTGGTTCACTTGTTGGGAGACAAGACATCGGTAACCTCAATGGGTGACACAGCAAAGCCTTCCAGAGCAGGATGGGTTTTCTCTAAGGATTTGCTACTGCTCTGAACTGCCCTGTGTCAGACTGGAAAGAATATACCACTTCCTGCAGGACAAACAGCAGCTGATAAGTACTGTTATTGAGATTTTAACATAAAAGTCATTTACAATTATGTATACATTTCTGACACCAGTTTATTACATTTTATAAATATTTTATTTTCTCGCAATAAGAGAACAAAAAAAAAAATACAATCATCACAAAATATAAATTAACCCTTCCCTCCCACAGCCACCCACCCACCCAACCAACCCCGAGGAGAGGAGAGGAGAAAAAAAACACACACAAAAAAAAAAAGCACTTATACGGCGTCACTACCCGGCCACGAGCCCCACATTGCGTTAAAGATCTTAATACCATTTTTTTTATGTTGAAAGTGTACCCTCTCATACCTTTTCACCTTACAAACCGCCTCCCACCAACATTCCCTGGCAGGAGGTGCTGTTGCCATCCAATTGCGTAAAATCTGCAATCTAGCTAGAAACAGAAGTTTAGATATTAGGCGCTCATACTTTTCCATTGTGACAGTACAGCCCAAGATTGTATACAAGGCGTTATAAGGGAATGACACACCAATTACAGATTTTATAGTGTTAACTACATTCTCCCAGTACGAACATAACTTCCCACAACTCCACATCATGTGAGTATAATTCGCATCTTGCTGACCGCATCTAGGGCATAGACCACCTACGTTTCTGCCCATTTTACTTAAAACAACCGGGGGAAAGTGCAACCTGTTAATAATTCTAAATTGTATCAATTGGTGGTCCTTATTAGTAGATACCCTGCTACCACTAGCTAAAATGTTTTCCCAGTCTTCTTCGGCAATTGGCCCTATTTCCTTTTCCCAGGACTGCCTCTTAATCAGCAATGACCTGCGAGCCCATACGTCTCTCAATTCATTATAAATATTTCCCATCTCTCCTCTTTTAAAGCCCAGTGTGTTCTCAAAAGTGCGGAGTAAATCTAAATCTACCACTTTAAGCCTATCCCTCTCTATAGTGGAGGCAGCATGAGCTAACTGATAGTGGTAAAACCTAAAATTATTAGGAAGTGCAAATTCACTTTGTAAATCTGTGAAGGGCCTGATTAAGCCATCTACAAAAAGTTGTGCAACCTTAAATATACCTTTATCTTTCCATATTTTAGAGTAACCTATTTCGTGAAAAAACAAAAAATTATAATTCTCCCATATCGGGGAGAAAATCGTGCAAGCATCAATGCTCAACAAACTACGTGTAAAAGCCCATATTTTATCCCATAGCTTTAGTTTAACAGAAGTGTAACCCCTTCTAAACTGTGATCTGTGTCCATCCATATATGTAAGAAAAGACTCCGGGCTCCCAGGTCGCTGCTCCAGGAGAAACGCACCCAGCGGGGAGTGTGCATTCTTACAGATCTGCAACAAATTAATTGCGTAGAAGTATAACCTAAAATCCGGAAGGTCAAACCCTCCTCTCTGTCTAGGCAAAGTAAAAGTAGAGTATCGTGTACGGGGTCTTTTCTTCCCCCAGATGATTTTATTCAAGACCCGTTCTAAAGCTCTAAAGAACCCCACGGTAATCCAGGACGGGGCAGCCCTGATAAAATACAAGATCTGAGGCTGTATACCCATTTTTACCAGAGCTGCCCTATCTGCCATCGTAAGGGGCAATCTTGACCAAACATCTGCTTTCCTTTTAAATCTGGCTAATAAAGGCCTTAAATTGTAAAGAGGGTATTCAGAAATATCTTTAGTAATAGTAATCCCCAAATATTGACACCAGTTTATTAGAAGAAAACAAAAGTCTACAGCGTACCCCTTTACATATGTCTTTTTGTATACAGCTTTTATGTAGAATTATGTCTCTGTGCTCCCAAACTAACCCATTGCAGTCTGATCCTGCAGTCATTGGCCAATGAAAAGTACAGCAAAACAGCTGAACAATATCAGGACCCCCTAGCAAGCCATATGTCAGCTTTTTAGGCAGGAGAATTTTGAGCAAAAGGGGTTAAAATGCATTAAAAAATGTATATAAAAAGAGCAGCTGACCGGTGTCTGTGGTGCTGCGATCATTACCGGGATTATTGATTTTACCGTGTCTTAGAGTCAAATCCCTGCTGGACGCAGCGGGCACAATTATACTGTATGCGAAGAGCACGACGCGTAAACACCTCAATCAATACCTGCGAGGCTGTGAGGGTTTCATGACAATGGGAGCCCTCAAAGAACAAATTCTATTAAACTTCAGGCACAGGGGAAAATTTCCCCATAAAATAAAACAAAAATCACTTTAAGGCTATGTTCACACACTGTCAAAACGATGTCAGTTTTTATTGGACAGCCGTCATTTAATGGCAAATAATGAGCGTAGTTTAAAACAACGGGCATTATTATACAAATACAGACCATTGTTTTAAAATACCGTCAGTTATTTGACGTTAAATGACAGCCGTCAAATAAAAACTGCTGTTGTTTTAATGTGTACACGTAGCCTTAAAGGGATTATCCAGTGTTAGAAAAACATGGCCACTTTCCTTCAGAGACAGCACAACTCTTGTCAAGGTCAGGTGTGGTTTGCAATTACGCTCCATTCACTTCAATGAAACTGAGTTGCAAAACCTGCACCCAAACTGGAGACAAGAAGCGGGGGAGGGGGGCCAGGGATGCATAGGGAACATAAGAGCCTCCTGTGTCCTTCTGCTTAACCCCTTATGTACTGCAGTGTGTAAGTGACCCAGGGTTCTCTTACATGCTGCAACACAAAAAAGGTTTAATAAGCTAAAGACAATTGGCTCTCTGCTTCACTGCTCTGATAACCTCTGAGCTCCTGCAGAGGTCAGGGGTTATCAGTGCAGGAGTAGTGAAGCAGAGAGCTAATTGTCTTCTGCCTGTCAACCCTTTTTTGTGTTGCAGCATGTAAGAGAACACTGGGTCACTTACACACCACAGTACATAAGGGGTTAATCAGAAGGTAGTCTGCTCCTGCACCTATGTATATAACCATGAGGCACCTAATTGGTTGTTGTAGTTAAATACAGTGGATGGACAGAACAAGCAGACATCAGATTTCTGCTCTGCCAGGCCAGTCACATATATATACACTCACCGGCAACTCAGTGCATTTAGGCATGTAGACATGGTCAAGACAATCTCCTGCAGTTCAAACCGAGCATCAGTATGGGGAAGAAAGGTGATTTGAGTGCCTTTGATTGTGGCATGGTTGTTGGTGCCAGAAGGGCTGGTCTGAGTATTTCAGAAACTGCTGATCTACTGGGATTTTCACGCACAACCATCTCTAGGGTTTACAGAGAATGGTCCGAAAAAGAAAAAACATCCAGTGAGCTGTAGTTCTGTGGGCGGAAATGCCTTGTTGATGCCAGAGGTCAGAGGAGAATGGGCAGACTGGTTCGAGCTGATAGAAAGGCAACAGTGACTCAAATAGCCAACCGTTACAACCAAGGTAGGCAGAAGAGCATCTCTGAACGCACAGTACGTCCAACTTTGAGGCAGATGGGCTACAGCAGCAGAAGACCACACCGGGTGCCACTCCTTTCAGCTAAGAACAGGAAACTGAGGCTACAATTTGCACAAGCTCATCGAAATTGGACAGTAGAAGATTGGAAAAACGTTGCCTGGTCTGATGAGTCTCGATTTCTGCTTGAACATGACAATGAGTTCACTGTACTCCAATGGCCTCCACAGTCACCAGATCTCAATCCAATAGAGCATCTTTGGGATGTGGTGGAACGGGAGATTGGCATCATGGATGTGCAGCCGACAAATCTGCGGCAACTGTGTGATGCCATCATGTCAATATGGACCAAAATCTCTGAGGAAGCTTCCAGCACCTTGTTGTATCTATGCCACGAAGAATTGAGGCAGTTCTGAAGGCAAAAGGGGGTCCAACCCGTTACTAGCATGATGTACCTAATAAAGTGGCCGGTGAGTGTGTGTATATATATATATATATATATATATATATATATATATATATATATATATATATATATTTATATATATATATATATATATATATATATATATATGTGTGTGTGTGTGTGTTGGGGAGAGGAAGCCCATACAGTTTTTTGCTACTTACGCGCCTGTGCAGGACATACAGCAGCTCATAAGTAATTTACAAATCCATATAACTTTCTGACACTGGTTTCTTTGAAAACCCTTTATTTCTCTGGGGTACCTCTGTAACATAACAGGAAACAACACCTACTGCTGCCTGGTACATGGCTGTACAGCAGACTTTGCCCAAAGAAAACTTCCTTCTGTGACATCACTTCCTGTTTTGTGGCTATTGGCTGTAGTTGTACAGTGAGTCTTCCTGCTTGCACTGCCCCTACACACCCTGCACATAATATTAGTTATATTGAGAGTTCACTGCTACTTTTTCTATCTGCTTCCTCCTGCATTCGGCCTTGAAAGCCTGAATAGCCAGAACACTACCACAGTAATGTATACACACGACACCACCATTGATAGCCAATTATAACATTTTTGTGCCCTATGGGGGCACTCTATGGCCTATGTGAAACATTTTGGGCACTCTCCAGGAAGTGCCTAGCTCTATGTGTACAGAACCATGAGTGGGTATTGGATTATGTGGGAAAAGATTGGTTCTCCTTGGGCACTTTTTGGCAATCATTAGACACAATAGGAGACTATTTCGGTACTATATGGCTCTGTTTTGGCCACAATGCAGAATAGAAATATATGGGCAGTTATAGCCTGTATATGGGTAAAGTATAGCATTGTTGGCAGTCCAGTAGGCACAGAGTTTAGGGGCAGTGTATAGAAATGGCAGGGCATTCTATGTGTCATCTGGATATTGTGTGCAGTAAATGGATGCTGTATGGCACTGTCTGCCCACTGAATGGCATGGTGGTCAATACCTATCCAAGAACTGTATGAAACTAAGGTAGTATATTTTAACATCTACAAATAAACCATCCTACCAGGACACTTTGACAAATTCTTGAATCTGTCCCTGACTACAGGAATTGCTGGATTGTGTAGTCAGCCCATTTTGGAGAACTGTAATGTTTTGCCTCTGTCCCTGACTACAGGAATTGCTGGATTGTGTAGTCAGACAGTGGTAGAGAACAATGATGTCCTGCATCTGTCCCTGACTACAGGAATTGCTGGATTGTGTAGTCAGACAGTTGTAGAGAACAGTAATGTCTTGAATCTGTCCCTGACTACAGCAATCATTGCATTGTGTAGTCAGCCCATTCCAGAGAACAATAATATTTTCCCTCTGCCCCTGACTACAGGAATTACTGGATTGTGTAGTCAGATAGTTTGAGAGAACAGTGATGTCCTACATCTGCCCCTGCATCTGTTCCAGAGAACAGTGATATCATAGTTATAGAAAGGCCACACTTTCCTACACAACATTCTCCACTAGTATTACCACTAGGGAAGAATTCTAGCCCTACATGGCGGGTATATAATATGGCGAGTCCATAATTGGTGAATAGTTTAATTAACAAGTTAAATTATAAACTATACAGAGGCTCATTGTGAACTATCTGCTTCTTATTACCCTATATAGGAAATTAAAAACTATATAAAATGTAACCGATTTACAAAGAAATAATACAAATGCAAAAATTCACATTAAGAAGCTTAACCTGGAGCTGGTAATGTTCTATCCTGTGGCGACTTTCAGCATTACAATACGAGGTCTGCACATGTGGGCGGACAAGAAAAAGACTCTTTATGTTAGAAGGACTTTTCTTAGCAAAGACTTTCTATTTTTTTCTCATTTTTTAATATTTTATTTTCTCGGCAAGCGGCAGTAACTCAGAGGCTTGTTCCGTTGCCGCTTACAGAGCAGCATAAATACATGTACAAGTTGTGGAGAAATTCAGCAATTATAAACTTAGTATTGATTTCATTTTCATTTGTTTTGCCATGGCTGCTCGGCTCTATTTATGTAACAATCCATCTCGCGCTCACCTAGAACTGGAGACACAAAGTTCCTTTCCTCTAATCTTTCTGCCAATTTATTTGGCTCAAATTGGCCCATTCCGCAGGAGTTCTTCAAGCAAATGGAAATAGAAAAAAACCCACATAGAAGAACAAAATCCTCAAATGGAGTCTAGTGTGAGGAGAGTATTTTCATACAATGAGGGTCTAATAAGAAAAGAAAAAATATTAAAGGCACATGAAATTTAGAAAATGCACACAAATCATATAAAATATCTAAACAAATCAGACTACCAATCTAGGCTACCATGACAAGTGCTCAAGTGACCCTTAACTCCCCCAGAGGTTACCGACCATAGGGGCAGCCAGGTCATCCCATTCTGCTTTATCAACGTTTAATATGTTTCTTTTTTTTATTTCATGTTATTATTTTTTTTTTTCATTATATTTCTTTTTTTTATTTTATTTCTTTAATATTTTTTTTGTCCTTATAGTGAATGAACCATCAGGTAGATCGCTTATCTTCATACATTAGCCGATCAACGCCAGCGCAGGGATCTGGGTGGCGCTGTTCTTTTGCCGCGCACCGGCCAGGTTCTATGCACTGGCAGCGGGCCGTCGCCCCCCAGTGTGACCATATCCATTTATTTTAATGGAGGGAATATCGTCACACTGGGGGGCTGCAGGCCTGCCCTTAGTGCATAGAGCTTGGCCAGTGCACTGCAAAAGAACAGTGCCAAGCCCAGGAACAAGACAGTGTTTAAAAACAAATTACTGCGCCACGGGATCCCTGTGCCGACACCGATCGGCTTATGTAAAGAAAAAAAAAGAGCGATGTACCTTATGGTACATTCACTTAAAAACCTGGTAGTATGTCAATGAGATACCAACTCTTCAGCAGTCTTTTGGAAATAGAAAGATTAGAAAGATATCTATAGCTACCAGTGGTATTTTTTGGTTACGTCTACAGAATAAAGATTTTAGACGAAATAGAAACCATAGTTGTATACATTTTAGTATAATAGACATGTCAGTAGATGGATATGGAGTACACTGAACGGCTATCTTTCTTCTCCAGTCACAGATTGCCTTGCTCCTTACATAGAAGATGCTGATGTTTTTAACAAGACCTACAAGACTGGAGACAAGCTGATAATGAGCTGTCGGGAAGGCTTCCAGACACGCTATCCAGATTTTGACAACATGGCTTCAATTTGTCAAGATGACGGAACGTGGGAAAATCTTCCATTGTGTCAAGGTGTGGTAATGTACCTTATGGTGTTACGGGATGTTGCCTTCACACAGTGGGATTAATGATGGGAAGCTGGATTACTCCTTCGAGAAGTGGCACTATCACATATTCACCCATCTAGGAATGGAGAGATGTATTTTTGTTTTTTGGAGGGATAAACAACAGTAGGTCCCTATGCAAGAAAAGTATGTGGGCTCCATGATTTTGAGGGCATGTTGAATTTTTTTTTTTTTGTATTTTGTGATCTGACTCCACCTCCATATCTTAAGACCCTATTTACATTAGACGTAAATTGGTGAAGCCCACTGTTTCACAAATCCACATCCTTTCTCTGTCTATGTTGAGCGTCCCTGAGTATAGGAGATCGGAACAGATAACTGTCAGCTGAATGAACGCTTGATTGACAACTATTTCATGTCCAGGGTTAACCTTAAGGTTACAAACCCACTTGCCGGATCTGCAGCGAGTCTCCTTGCTGCGTTTTTGCAGCGAGACTCGCTGCAGATCCTGGCCCTATACTTTCAATAGCAGAGAAACTCGCAGCAGGGATGCACATCCCTGCTGCGATTTTGTCTGCAGCCCGCCCCATTAACCCCCCGGCCGCCGGACATTATACATTACCGGGTCCCTGTTCCTGCTTGCTTCGGGGCTCCCGGTGTCTTCACGGCCCGCCCGGCCAATCAGTGCGCTGCGGCGGGGCAGCGCACTGATTGGCCGGGCGGAACGTGCCGGGAGCCGCCAAAGCAAGCAGGAGTGGGGACCTGGTAATGTATATCCTGCCCGCCCCCCTGCAGCCCCGATCGCCCCGCAGCCCCCGGCCGCACGATCGCCTGCAGCCCCCCAGCCCCCGGCCGCACGATCGCCCGCAGCTCCGCAGCCCCCGGCCGCATGATCGCCCGCAGCCCCCGGCTGCACGATCGCCCGCTGGGGGCTGCGATGCTGGGGGCGATCGTGAGGTCGGGGGCTGCAGGGCTGGGGGCGATCGTGCGGCCGGGGGCTGTAGGCGATGGTGCGGTCGGGGGCTGCGGGGCTGTGGGCGATCGTGCGGACGGGGGCTGGGGGCGATATACATTACCTGATCCCGGCTCCTGCTTGCTTCAGCGGCTCCCGGCACGTTCCGCCCGGCCAATCAGTGCGCTGCCCCGCCGCAGCGCACTGATTGGGCGGGCTGTGAAGACACCGGGAGCCCCGAAGCAAGCAGGAACGGGGACCCGGTAAAGTATAATGTCCGGCGGCCGGGGGGTTAATGGGGCGGGCTGCAGACAAAATCGCAGCAGGGATGTACATCCCTGCTGCGAGTTTCTCTGCTATTGAAAGTATAGGGCCAGGATCTGCAGCGAGTCTCGCTGCAAAAATCAGCAAGGAGACTCGCTGCAGATCCGGCAAGTGGGTTTGTAACCTTAAGCAATACTGTATTAAGCTAGCCACCTCCCCAAACCGCCGATACTGCTAGTCTGCCGAGCTGAAGTCATTTCCAGTTGTGTTGCCGTTACCTTGGTTTGTCACAAAAACGATCTGTAATCCTTAGCAGTCGATAACTGAGTCAAAGAGGCATGGCCTAGACCAGGGGTCCCCAAACTTTTCACACAGGGGGCCAGTTCACTGTCCCTAAGACCGTCGGAGGGCCGGACTATATAAAAAAAAAAAAAAAACTATAATCATATCCCAGTGCAAAATGCCACAACGCCCCCCCCCCCACACCAAAAAAAAAAGTAAAAGCATCCCTCTCTTTCCACCCCTCACCCAGCCCACACTCAACCCCTCACTCCCCCCTCAACCAGCCTCCCCTAACTCCCCCTTCACACCCTCAACCAGCCCCCTCACCCCATATACTAATAATGTATCCCTGCATTGTCCCCCATATAGTTATATTGCCCCCCTGCAATGTCCCCCATATAGTTATATTGCCCCCCTGCAATGTCCCCCATATAGTTATATTGCCCCCCTGCAATGTCCCCCATATAGTTATATTGTCCCCTGCAATGTCCCCCATATAGTTATAATGCCCCCCTGCAATGTCCCCCATATAGTTATATTGTCCCCTGCAATGTCCCCCATATAGTTATAATGCCCCCCTGCAATGTCCCCCATATTGTTATAATGCCCCCCTGCAATGTCCCCCATATAGTTATAATGACCCCCTGCAATGTCCCCCATATAGTTATATTGTCCCCTGCAATGTCCCCCATATAGTTATATTGTCCCCTGCAATGTCCCCCATATAGTTATATTGTCCCAATCCCATACTAATACCACAAAATATACTCTCACTAAATATAACCAAAAATCACAGGGTAGAGTATACCAAACTATGGTCTAAAATATAGCTTTTAATAATTTAGAGTTAAAATTTATATCAAAAATACCAGACAAACATGAAAAATAAGTAACCTAGGAAAACAAATATCTTACCACTCAACGGTGACTGCTGAGTTGGAGTGTACTGGAGTGGTTGTGGACCATTCAAATCACCGAAGTTCTCCTTGATCTCGAATGGGTTCCACGCTCGGCGGCTGAGGTCTTCTGGTGTACAATGAAAAATAGAAGACAAAGCAGGGTGCACACTACATGGGAAATAGGACAGCCGGTCCCTGACACTATCCCTGAGGGGGACGCCATACGCGCAGCAGGCACCATACGTGCAGCTTTTACCCTTCCACAATTTTTTTCAAAGTGGCACTGTAATATCTATTTGACCCCCTGATGATTCCCCCAACGGGAGATGAAATGCATTGGGACACAGCCACAAGTAATCTTTAGGGTTTAACTAGGGACCCTAGGAGTCAGAGTGGCGGAGTCGCCCTTTTTAGGGCGGGAGCTCTGTCTGGAGGGACAGAACACCTAGGGTGCAGTAGGATAGTGTCAGGGACCGGCTGTCCTATTTCCCATGTAGTGTGCACCCTGCTTTGTCTTCTATTTTTCATTGTACACCAGAAGACCTCAGCCGCCGAGCGTGGAACCCATTCGAGATCAAGGAGAACTTCGGTGATTTGAATGGTCCACAACCACTCCAGTACACTCCAACTCAGCAGTCACCGTTGAGTGGTAAGATATTTGTTTTCCTAGGTTACTTATTTTTCATGTTTGTCTGGTATTTTTGATATAAATTTTAACTCTAAATTATTAAAAGCTATATTTTAGACCATAGTTTGGTATACTCTACCCTGTGATTTATAGTTATATTGTCCCCTGCAATGTCCCCCATATAGTTATATTGTCCCCTGCAATGTCCCCCATATAGTTATAATACCCCCCTGCAATGTCCCCCATATAGTTATATTGTCCCCTGCAATGTTCCCCATATAGTTATAATGACCCCCATAATAGTTATAATGACCCCCTGCAATGTCCCCCATGTAGTTATATTGTCCCCCTGCAATGTCCCCCATATAGTTATGTCCCCCTGTAATGTCCCCCATATAGTTATTATGCCCCCCTGCATTGCTACAAAAAAAAAAAAAAATTATACTCACCTAATACTGTGTTCATCTCTTCTAGCCTCTTCAGCCGGTCAGTCGCCGGAGGGATCCCCCAGCAGGAGCAGCGACGTCATCACTGCCCCTGCCGGAGGATCCCTCAGAGATCATGTCCAGGTTACATCCCAGACGGGGGGGTTGGTGGTCCGTGCGGCGCGGAGGAGGCTGGCGGCAGGGATAACATCTGACACTGCTCCAGGATCTGCGGTCCGCTGCACCAGACCGCAGATCCCCAAGCAGGACCGCAGATCTCGGAGCAGTGTCAGATGTCAGCCCTGCCGCCAGCCTCCTCCGCGCCGCACGGACCACCAACCCCCCGCCTTGGATGTAACCTGGACATGATCTCTGAGGGATCCTCCGGCAGGGGCAGTGATGACGTCGCTGTACCTGCTGGGGGATCCCTTCGGCGGGGATGTCGGCAGCAGTGTGGATGCGGGGCAGGGTCTGGCGTGATCCGGAAGGGGGAACTCTTTTATTGGTGCTCAGTGAGAGCAGTCTTCTCACTGACCACCAATGAAGGAGTTGTCCCTTCCGGAAGTGCGGTGGGGGCCGGATAAAAGGCCCCTGGGGGCCGCATGCGGCCCGCGGGCCATAGTTTGGGGACCCCTGGCCTAGACCATCTTTGCCTTAAGCTTGCTATGCCTCTCCTTCCTTCTCCGCCCTTCTCGTCATCTGTAACACCCTTGGCAAGTAGTAACCCTACAGATGATGAGGAGGGCAAAGGAAGGAGAGGCGTAGCAGGCCTAGGGCATAAAGACCCGAGGTCATGCCTTAATGAATCAGCTGCTGCTGATTAAATATAGTTTTTTGCCAAACCAAAGCACCATGCGCATTTTGGAATACACAACCAGCAGAGGGACCGTACCTACAGTATGGAGGGTTGGGTAGCTAAATACAGTATGTCTTTAATATACTAAGTTGCATCAAATGATACCATTCTGGCTGCCTACAACTGCCACTAAGTAAAGCGTTTTGCATAAAAATGTATACATATCCTATTCAATTCATTAAAAGGTGGAGTTAACTGCTGTTCACTGCCTTTTGTCAGGGGGAAGCTGTCTCTAGTAAAAGCTAGATCAGGACAAATTATAGAAGGTGAGTGTAGGGTTTACCATATGCTATGTGCATATGTGCAGGAGAGAGAGCCTGAAGAAGCCTAGGTTGTGTACCTGTAAGCTGAGCCACTCTGTCTGCTGAAGATGTCCTGCAAAGGTAAACTGTAGAGGTATCAGTAAAGGAAAATACGATGCGGCACTCGCACCATCTTTGCCTGTACTTTATTAAGCCGTACACATAACACCGATGCACATGATTCTAGTAGGCGACGATCGTTTCCCGCTTTACAGCGCTTCGTCACAGCCCTAAGTCATTTCCTTCACCTGGTCCATTTATACAGACCTCTTAAAGATATATACACCCATTTGTTGCGTGCAATTTTAAAAACAACTGTATACATATCAAATTTGTGACATAAGGATGAACATAAACTGATCCACCGATCTCCTCCAATAGGATTTTTTTTTTTTTGCACGCAACAAATGGGTTTATATATCTTTAAGAGGTCTGTATAAATGGACCAGGTGAAGGAAATGACGTAGGGCTGTGCCGCATCGTATTTTCTCTTACTGATATTTGCTGGAAATCTATCCCTTCATTGATGCTGAGCACCACAGAGTCCATCACACGTGTCCAGGTGAGCCGCATCCATTTGACTGCTGCGAGTGGGGAGTGCCGTGACTCCACTACTACATATATGTAAACTGTAGAGGAGCACTGTTCCTCAAAGGTAAATCATGGCTTCCCTCCCATCTCTAACCACCCTTAAAGTTCAGGGCAGTGTATCTACTGCTGTATATTCACAGTGCTACTGTGTGACCTCTCCTTAGCAGCAGTAACAGATCAGTGCTCAGTGTTACACCTTCCTTGCTGTGCTGTTGTTTCTTTCCATTTTGCTCGGTTCATGGCACCATTTTCCCCTCTTGTCTAGCACTGTACTGTGTAAATGATCAGTTCTGTGCAGGGCCAGTCCTAACAAAATGATTCAGGTTTCTAAAAGGGTGTTTTTAGCTACAAACACTTATCTTATTCATGGGGTATATGGTATTACAGCTGAGCTGCAATACCAGACCTGAACAGTGGAAAAGGGTGGCGCTGTTTCTGGCTTTTCTATCAGTCTCATATAACCCTTTTATGTATTCAGATACCTTGGTGTAGCCGACAGATACATTTTAGCAGAAATACAGCCCGTTTCAGGTTTTATTAGCTTCGCACTATTATATATAAATTCCTCCTATTTGGAACAGTAAAATAAAAATCCTGAATATGAGGCAGTTTACTGGCAGCCAGGTACAGGAGACGGTACACTGAATAATAACAACTTGTTAAAATGCTTTTATTGTGCACTCAGCAATCCTGCCAAATGATGATACCCATGAAAATAAAAAACATTACATTAATATTCAGCAATGAAAATAACCACTTATTAATGTACCAGAATACAGAATTCATGCAAATCACCATTTAGAGGTGTGAGGAAACGGCTTTAAGTGGTAATTTAATTGCATTAAGTGGATTAAAGGCTAAACAGTTTAGCAAATATTATTCCTCTTATTCCAAACTATCTAAATTAAAAAAGTAAAGCCACTTTGTAAATTTTAAAATCTCCTACCATTTTGTGTATATAAAGATGTGCAGAAATGTGTTTCCATAGTAACAGACTACAAACAAACCATTTGTGAAGTCTGATCCTGACTCCCCCCGGAGAAAGACATTGGGTGAAAGAAGGATCAGGCAGTTGTATTTCCATAAGCCACCGCCAAAGAAATACATGTGTATCAGGGGGTCAGGAGAGATGGCTAGTAACCAGACAAGCATCCCTGCACCTGGTATGCCTGGCTGTTTTGTTCTAAAAATGTTCAACTTTTTTTCTGATCTACTCCCTGCTCCTCTGTTGGGCAGGCAGTGGGTGTGCAGCGAGTCTTAGGAGTTGTAGACGAAACTATAAGATATTTTTAATCAAGACTATTTACAAAGTTGCTTCACAGGTGTATTGGAGCAATAATAAGTGGTACAAACGTCAACATACCCTTTATATATGAAGGTTATTCCACCTTAAAGGAACTCTTCAAGGGCCCTATTACACTGAGCAATAATCTGGGAGATTCTGCAGATCATCGCTTCATGTAATAAAGAGAACGATCTGCCCATGACAACGATTATTGGCTGATTGTGTCTTTTGGTCCTAACCTAAAATCATCGACCGCCAGGCAGGCATTGCTACGTGGCTGACAGCTGATGACAGTGTAAAGAAAATAATGGGGTTCATACATTACCTCTCCACACTCCCCAGTATCCTCCTGTCTTCTCCACGCTCCCCACTGGTGCAACTGGTGCCTCTGCAGTCCCGTCCCATCCAGTGATTGGCTGAGCGGCCTGTCACTTCAGAGACCGGCTTTAAAGTTCCTCTGAAGGCTGCAGGACCAGGCAGAAGCCAGGAAGACACCGGGGAGCGCGGAGGGGTAATGTATATACTTTATTATTACACTTTACTTTATTATTACCTTAAAGTGCACCTTGCTGCACGATAATCGAGCCGTGTTATAGGCTCTAGCAGATCGCCGCTCATTTACTCTATTGATCGGGCCGTGTAATACGGCCCTAAGACTATATGATTAGGGCAATGAGATCTGAAGATATTGATTGTCCACTTTAAATTGATAGGATCAGTCCGTAGGTAGTGTTGCTGTAAAATGTGCACACTGTGCATAGCTGGAATGTCTTTTTTACTTATTTTGTGCGTTGCCATAAATCCTTTTGTCAATAAACCAACGTGGTATTGAGTACAGAACGTACAGGTGTATACAGGAGAAGATAGATGCTGGTTAGGTTATCGAACCAGACACAACTCAGTCGGGAATTTATTGAACTCGTCTTCCTTGAGTGTTTGGCTTGCCCTTGGATCAATATTAAATTATAACTAGGATCACATATCCCGTGTACTGCCCTGTACCAGAGGAGCCAGTGAGGAAGTGTGCTCCTCCTCCATTCAGATGCTGCCAACTATTCAGCCTTTATAAAGATATCTAGATGCACTTTAGTCAATAGGAGTTTATGTGGTGGAAATGTCCTTTTTTGGTTTTAGTTTTGCTAATTTGAGAACCACTATGGGGGAGATTTATCAAACTGGTGTAAAGTAGAATTGGCTCAGTTGCCCCTAACAACCCATCAGATTCCACCTTTCATTTTTCAAAGAATCGGTGAGGAATGAAAGGTAGAATCTGATTGGTTGCTAGGGGCAGCTGAGCCAATTCTACTTTACACCAGTTTCAGAAATCTCTCCTTATGTGTTTTACCAGCATCGGGCAAATTGATGTAGTGGGTTTGAGGTTCACTTTAGTGTATTATATGAGGCTTGATGTCCCCATTGCACAGTGAAGTCACTATTATTATTATTATTATTATTATTATTATTATTATTATTATGACTATCTCCTACTTTGGATATCAACAGTGTGTAGCTTATGAAGGAACCACGTGTGGTGAGTGGAATGGTGGGTATATAGGGGGTGGGAGTGTCTACACATATATCCTTCATTGCTTTATTGGGCAAGTCTGCAGAGCACCACCTGCCACTTATTTGAAAGGTGAACATTGCCCACAAAGGCACAAGATGGCGGACTGGCACACTACAGTGGAGCAGCTCTCTGCCAACATGACCAAGGAAGCTACTACATATGTACAAGACAACTGATCAGTGATCCCTACTGTAGATGAGGCCCCGGAGCAGACAGATGGTCACTGCTCCTCTGATAGGAATTGGACTACACTGATTATGTAAAGTGTTGTCTTCTCCAATGAGTCACGTTTTCCGCCCTCTGCTTTGTTTGCCTTACAGTAGGGAAACATGAGAGAACAAACACCCTGCAGCCATTGGTGGAAGAACACAAGCTAATTGGGGCAGTGTTAAAATCTGGGGAATGTTCTTGTGGCGTTCTTTGGTCCACTGAAAGAACTCAAATGAGAGCAAGACCTAGTACTGCACTGGCCACAATAATAAATGGGCGCACAGCGAAGGGCCAGCCGGCTGTACTAGGAGGCACGCGCCTCTTAGTAAATCGGGCCAAGGAGAAGGGAGCAGGGCTTGATAAATGCCCCCCTTTTGTCTCCATGTGAGTATTCAACATGTGGTTTACTCACCTAGATTATTCACTAGGGCTAAACTGTCCATACACATGAGCTAAAGCCCAATTATGGCCATTTTGTTCTACTGTATGTAAATCGGGCACAATCCGTTGGCCAACGGCAGCAAAAATTTATATGGCCACATTGTATTTTTCAGCCATAGTGATTATGATCCACCAAATTCTGCCGGTTATCTGGCACTTGGCACAAACTTGCTGTGATTCTTTTCATTTTTTAAATTTTGGTTGATTGCATTGTTCATATGATTTATTGACCACTCATATTCCCATGGTATGCCCGGCTTTGAACCCAAGGTGCATTCTTAGGCAGTGGACCTGGGGGATTTATGCATAACAGAAGTCAATATGTTTTGTTGGATGAATCATCCAATGGAAACCAAGAACACCAGATGAACTCCTATTAACTTGGGTTCCATTATGGTTTGTGTTGTTTTAATGGCAAGAATAGGGTTATCTTCTAATCCCAAGAGTAGAGTTACCTGTACAGCGGAGCTTCTGGCCAGCTGACCCAATCCACTTGAATGTTTCTATGTGGCAATGCCCTCTCTTTGCAGTGGGATAACCGTAACAGGGATTGAGCTTTACACCAGTGATGCGGCCCCTTCATTCTGGGGATCAGCTTGGGTACCAGAGGTTGGAATTGATAGTATACCCTTGCCATATGCCATCACATGATAATAAAGAAGTACCACTTTAAATTGTATAAGTCTTATATTATGTCTCTGTAGTCACTTTTTTCTCTGTCATCTCTTTGGTTTCGCCCTTTGTAGGTTGCCTAAGGCCTTTGGTTCTTCCTCACAGCTACGTAAACATCTCAGACTTTGACTCCTCATTTCCGGTGGGACGGGTGGTGTCGTATCAGTGTTTTCCTGGGTATAAACTGGAGGGAGCAGAATATCTGGAGTGCATGTATAACCTCATTTGGTCTGATGAACCTCCCAGGTGCCTTGATGTGGAAGGTAAGCACTTTACATTACATCTATACCTTTTGGTGTCTTTGGTCCTAAGACTTCATTCAGATTATGTTTTGTGTGCTGATCAAACCACAGACACAGTGTATATCTTCAGGAACTGGAACAAACAGTCATAATTAGACTACATTTGGCCCATTCAAGTCTATGGACTACATGTCGCTATCTTTTTATGACTGGATACCAAAATGTAATCCAACGGAGGGCACCAAACATTATATAAATGTAGCCTAAGAATGACCCCCAAACAATTATAAGCCCACCCCTTTAATTGCAACCTCCGTTAGTCCTGCCTCTTGGTGGTCCTATTTGCAGGACAGTCCCACAAAACGCAATAGCTCGCATTTACCAATGTGTTGCTGTCAAATGCACCCACTGTCACATAGTCTAAATCTACTTCATTTTGGTCCTTACTGTATCCACATACTGTTGCTTAAGGTTACCCAGCAGCAACTTGACTTTCTATCAGAAAGACAACCCTTTGGGTTCATGTAACTGATTATATTGTTGTTTTGATGGTCACTCTATGCCAGGCCCTTTAGGTAATCCTTTGGTGGATGTGGCTGTTCACATCACACTGGCTACTTTTGAAAGAAGTCTTTAGTAGGGAGACCCTTCCTTGACATAGATAGATAGATAAATATCGGGCCATGGCATCCAGATATCACCATCACTAAAGCATGCTCCTTCTAGGTATACAATATAGACCTAAGGCCCCTATATACCTTATTAAATAAAATCAGACAATCCATTTTGGTGGGTTTGGATGGCTTTTTTTTTAATGCGTATAAATCCCAACTCTCATTGGGGAGAGAAGGGTTGGGCATGTTGGATTTTAACTGCCAATCCTTTTGTTTTGGGAGAGAAAAGGTGTTACATGAGCTTTTTGGCAGCGGCTTACCTCCTCTGTCCCCATTCACAACTCATGAACGTTCGCTGAGTTGAACCTTCATAGATATAGAAGGATTGTAAGAGATAGGTGTTGGCCGATCATTTATTTGACAGTATTGCCTGACTTGGCAGTACACCTATTAGTTCATACCGTCCCTGTTCTAAAGCAGGGGGCCCAGTGGTTGGAACCTTGCAATCATCTAGTAATCTGCATCTTAAGGACCCTTCAAGCAATAAGAAAAAGCCATAGATCCAAGGGTTGGAACACGTCCTCCATTTTCCAGGAGATACCCTGGCATTGTGGACAAGTAGACAGCACTGTTTTACATTCGGTTTTTAATGTTTGCCTGGTTACCTGTATGGGATGTGACAGAAGCCATCATTAATAGATGAGTGATGCGCGGTAGTCGTGTCTAATGCAAGCTTAATGGATTCTGAAAGGTCTAATGTCTGACTGCATGTAAATGTGACAATTAGATCTCAGCACCTGCTGTACTATCCAGGAGGAACATTATCCAAAGAGTGTTCCCGGGACTCAGCTGTGTCATCCCGCACCTACTGAGAATCAATCATGGGTGAAGCACCATGCAGAGTATCAGTGGTGGAATAGATTCATCAGTGCAAACCTTGTCAGTGCTCCCAATGAAAATAATGTGAGCATCATCTCATTGCAAATTGTATGTAAAGAATCTTCACGTATGTAGTGGTTTTAAGGGGTTCAATAATTTTCATAAAATGTTGACACCATCAAAGTACTTATGTGGTGCTTGCTCGACGGGTCACTTGCCAGATGGTTATGTGTGACACCACTTCTATGGCGGATGGTCGGTGGAATATAGCTCAGGAGGTTGTAGTGACGGCAGTGCTAACTCAGCACACAGGTGTGATGGTATACCTACTTTTAGTGTGTGGCTGGCTATGGCTCCCCAATGGTTGGTGACCTGCCGGGCTGTAATGAGCCCCTTGGACGCTTATCACGGTGGTCCAATCACGGTAGCTAACCCACCCGGACTGTCAGTAGAGCCACCCACAGTAAGGGGAAATGACTCAAGGATGGTGTAGCTTGTGTGCAGGTGCTGGTGCAATGATCACTGAGTCCCAGTAGAATAAATAAAACTGTTCTTTACTGGCAAGTCTCTGGTAATACAGGTGAATAATACATGACTGATACAGACTTTCTTTCACTGGATCTGTACTGAAAGTTGCTGAGATAGAGAGTAAGATAGCAGTGCTGACTTAGTTATGTGCTGAGAAGAGTAGAGAGTTCAGAGAAGTGGAGAGAAGTTTGCCATGAGAGTCCCAACCTAATTTAGTACTCTGCTCTGCTGGAACATCAGAAGAAGAGATACTTGATAAGTGTATACTTGAGAGAAGAAGAATACTTGTGCCTGTGTTTCGACCTTTGTCGCTATACTACCTTCTGCCCCTTGGTGTCGAGTTACCCGTCCTACAAGGACAACACAAGCCCCAGTCCTGGTTACCTGAGTTTAGCGAAGTGTCAAAATTATCCGGTGTCACCTGTGCTGCGAGACAGAGTACATAGACCGTTGCGGTAGCTTTGCTCTATCCGGATCAGTTCCTCTGTCTAGGATACTGTCCTGCACTTTTAGAGATGTTCACAGCCTGGGTTGGGGTGTCCTCTGACTTGTCCTCTCTTTAGTGTTTAGCACTGCATCGTGAGTATAAGGGTTGCTCTAAGAAAAGAAGTCTCTGTGTTCTCCATAAGTGTCCACTACCACCACTTGTCTACACTGGATTGACTAGACTATCCCCTGGGGGCTGTGTCGTGTAAAGAGTGCAGAGATAGGTAGAAAAAGAACAGCATCTCTCATAGGTGGGTACAGACCAGGTGGTACATAAACAGTAACCCTTAATTCACTATGTAGTATACCAGAGCATGGTTCCTGTGGCTGGGCTGAGGATGGCACCTGTCAACAAGTGTTATTATATATTTAACATGTTTTATGTGCAACTATTCTGTGTATTTCTGTGTACCAGTAACTGGCAGGCAGAGAATGGGTTACATGCTTACACTGCACACTACACAACAGCGACACCTACTGTCCCTAGTGGGAACTGCTCTAGGTAGAGTAGAGATAGTGTATTAATCCCATAGGAAGTTGCTAGAAGGGGGAGGAGCAGTCTCCTCACAAGACCTAGCTGTGACAGGAAGTGGTGTTCAGTCCAGTTCAGTCCAGTCAGTGTGCAGTCACTGGCAAGTCAGTGTGTACAGCCACTATACAGTGCAGCTAGTGGTTGTTCTGCAAGCAGGCCAGTCAAGCCTGCTTGTTACTAAAGAAGGGGAAGGAGATAAAGGAGGAGAGACTGAACCAGAGGAGAGTTCTTCAGAAGTATTTACAGAGATACAAGGTATTTCTCTAGTGGGAATCCTAAGGGCAGAAACCCCTAAGCAAAAGGACTTGAGCATACTGGGTAGCAGAGATAACTGAGGCCTCTGTACCCATCTTCCTGAAATTCGGGGGGTAAGATTGACTAGGACCCCTGGATACCTCTGGGACCCGAAAGTTGTGGCCTAAGGCCCGGCCCAGTAACAGAAGCAGGAAGCTCCCTAGCAGACTGAGAGGGATAACAGACTCAAGCACCATTGGGAGAAGTCCACAGGATCACAGTGCTCACCAGCGTCCCACACGTACTGGCAGACCGGGACCTAAGGCAGGTCGTCCCTCTTCACACCACCAGGCTCTCACAAGCACAGTAACCCAGTCAAAGCCGCCAGTATTCACCACTGTATGCTAAAGGACTGTATAACACCTGCAAGTCTTACAGTAAAGGAGTTGTTGTTACACTGCCTCCCTCCTTGTCTCCCTGTTGTCTGGTCCACCTGCACCACACCACCATCAAGGGCCATATTACCAGGCAGCAGTATTTTGGGGTTGGCCCCGGGGGAACTACAGGTCCACACCACCGACCACCTTACACACGGGTGCAGCCCCCCTACAGAAACCGCTGCAGCAGCCACAGAAGAGAGAGAGATACCAGGGAAGCGCCAGAGAGTCCCCCTGTACCTGCAGAAGCCCTCGTGCCCACCTGTGACCGTGACAAGTTCCAGCCATCCTGCAGGTATAGCACACTCTCCCCCCCTGCAGCCCTCAGTGCATCCCCTCACAGAGGAGCTCAGCGCCACGCTCAGGAGAGACTACCATCACCATCATCCTCTCTTCACTCCCCTCACTCTCTTCCCGTTACCCCGGCCCGCTGCATGTTCTCTTTTGGCGTCACGAACAGGATAGGCTGTGTGCCTGTCACAAAGTACCGACACCTCAGCTGTGAGAAAACCGCCCTCAAGTGTGTGCTAGCCGCAAAAGAGGGGGAACCCTGCATCTCCATAGACTGTGAGTGTACATTATCTGCCTGAAAGCCTGCCATTAAACTGTTCTTGCATTGTAAGAGACTTTGTTCCAGTCCTGTAGGGGTTAAAGCACCACAATTGTTTTCTGCGCCACAGCCTGAACCCGGAAGTGACAGTTGCCGCGCAGACGCTCCGTAACGGAGACTACCTCCATCTTAGGCTCCTGCTGCTGCCTAAGCATCACAACAAGTGAGTCTACATACTGTTCCTGTCAGCAACCGCTGTGGTGCGTGAGCGACTGTACATTAGAGACTATCCGGTCGGCGTCAGTGACCCCGCTGTGTGTGCTCTTAAAGAGACAGTATCATATATCTGCAGAAGCACGGAAAAAGTGTTAAAATGTCCAGTTCTTCAAGTGACAGTGACTCTCCTGGGCCTAATGCCACTACCGCTGCAGGCCCAATGCCTCTCACTCTACCCTACTACATGGGGGCTCCCTGGCTGCCCCGTTACCGTGGAGACGCTAATACTCTTAGAGGATTCAGAGAACAAATGATGGCCACCTTCAGGATGTATCCTTTATCCCAAGAGCAGCAAGTAGAAATGTTGATGGGACAATTAGAGGGACCTGCCCTTAAAGAGATAAAGTTATGGTCTCCTACTGAGAGGAAGACAGTAAAAGACATATTTGCTAAACTACAGTCTGAGTTTGAAGCACGCTCATTGTCAGAGTTACAGATGAGGTTCTTTGAGAGACGACAGAAACCTGGAGAATCACTCAGAGACTATGCTTATTCTCTCCAAGAAGATATGGGAGCCATTATCCAAGCAGAACCCTCCGGGGAGGCTCATGCAGACAGGACTTTGTTAGAGCGCTTCATAGAGGGAGCCTACTCCGAACACATCCAAGGCCAACTGAGAATGCTTGCTGAGCAGCACCCTACTCTCCCTTTCCAGGAATTCAGAAGAATGGCTGTTCGAGTGCTAGAGAGGGGGCGACATCAAGAGCCTTCCAACCTGGCAGGCCATCCAGCTGCTGCCATGAGACCTGCTGTTCCTGTCTCTTTGCTTCCTTCCACAGGTGCTCCACCCGTGATCCAAGCTGTGCAAGCCCCTGCATCTGATGCTGTTTCCCGGTTGCAGGAGCAACTGACTTCCTTGGCCAAGACTGTTGAGACTCTATGTAGACATCTAGATGACCTCGCTACTCACCCTCAGCCGTCCAGTGTTCCTGAGACCCCTGTCAGGAGTTTTCCAGATGCATCACCTCCTGTCTACAAGGGTCCACCTGCAAGGACTGCACCAGATAAGGCAAGTCGTCCCAAGCCTATTTGTCGTTATTGCCACAAATATGGACACTCTGCTGACACCTGCTTTCAGTTAAACTACACATCCCCGAGGGCGAGGACCGCCCCTCGGGATCAGCAGATCAAGGTCCACCTCGAGAACCGCTCTGGGGCCCTAGGTACATCTCGTCCTGCCCGAGAGTAACTATCTATCTAAATGGGGTACCCTTTGAGGCTCTTATTGATACTGGGTCTCAAGTGACTACTTTTCAGAAAAGTGCATATGAACAGTACTGGGACGTGTGTGACTTAATTCATCCCCCTGAACCCTGGCTCAATGTTATTGGCAGTTCTGGTCACCATATTCCCCATCAAGGCTACTGGGAACCTACCATTCAGGTTAATCATCTCATGTTACCCAGGCAAGGTGTTATTGTGACTTCAGTTGAGGATCATGAGTTTCCACCTGTTGTGTTGGGGATGAATGTAATGAAAAATTGTTTTGGGGAAATTCTTGAGTTGTTGCATGCATCTCTGTCCACAGCTCCACCACCTACCCAGAAGGGAATTCAGAGCGCCATAAAGAATATCAGCGCACAACAAAAGTTCAGCAGTGGATCTGGAGACATCTGCAGAGTACGTATTTGTGATTCCAAACCTGTACTTTTACAACCTAATGCAGAAACTGTACTTTGGTGCCGAGCACGCCCTGGTGTTGGAGGAGAGGACTATCAAGCTCTCTTAGAACCCATTGACATCAAGGAGCGAGCGCTAGTGAAGGCCGCCAGAAGCCTAGTTACTGTGTCTCAAGGGCGAGTGCCAGTTCGCCTAGTCAATGTTGGTGACAGTCCAGCTACTCTTCCCAAGTTCTACGCTGTTGCAAAGCTTTCCCAAGTCACATTTGAAGACATTGTCAGTAGTAAAGCAGCAACCTGCTGTCAAACTGCTCGAGTCATGGACAGTGCAGAGCAGAGGCCCCAGGAACCCTGGTGGACCCAACTTGATATTGGTGATCCTGCTACGCCAGCTGCGCAACTAAAAGGCGTACTGAACATTGCATGCCAGTATCAACAAGCTTTCAGTCAACATCCACTGGACTTCGGCAAAACCACTTTGCTGCAACACACCATTCAAACTGGAGACCATCCGCCTATCAAGGAGCGGCATAGGCCTCTACCACCTGCTATGCACCAGTCAGTCAAGAAGCTTTTGCAAGACATGAAGGATTCAAACGTTGTCAAAGATAGCCAGAGTCCTTGGGCAGCACCCCTTGTGTTGGTAAGGAAAAAAGATGGAACCATCCGTTTTTGTGTGGATTACCGCAAACTCAACAGTGTGACCCACAAGGATGCCTACCCACTTCCGCGCATCGAGGAGTCCCTCACAGCTCTAGGGAAAGCTGTTTACTTTTCCACCCTGGACCTTACCAGTGGATACTGGCAGGTACCAGTGGCACCAGAGGATCAGGAGAAGACCGCTTTTACCACCCCAATGGGTCTCTACGAGTTTACCAGTATGCCTTTTGGGCTGTGTAATGCCCCAGCTACATTCCAGAGGCTGATGGAGCGATGCCTTGGACATAAGAACTTTGAGAGCGTTCTACTTTATTTGGATGACGTGATAGTCTATTCCAAGACTTATGAAGAACATCTCGAACATCTCGCAGAAGTTTTCCAAGTTCTAATCCAGCATGGGCTGAAGATTAAGCCATCAAAATGCCACCTCCTCAAACCACAGGTGAAGTACTTGGGCCACATAGTGAGTGCAGAAGGAGTGAAACCTGATTCAGAAAAGATCTTAGCAGTTCAAGACTGGCCTACACCAACCACTGTTAAGGAAGTGAGGAGTTTTCTCGGATTCGCAGGGTACTACAGAAGATTCATACCACAGTTTGCCCACATATCCGAACCATTGCAAGAACTACTGAGAGGGCATCCGCCTGAAGTTCGTAAAAAGAAGTTGCCCATCATCTGGACTGACCGGCAGGAGACTGCCTTCCAGACTCTTAAGAGGCTTCTGACCCAGCCTCCTATCTTAGCTTACCCTGACTACCAGCTTCCATTCCGCTTGTACACCGATGCCAGTTACCTAGGCCTCGGAGCAGTCTTGTCCCAAGTGCAAGATGGGAAAGAAAGAGTCATTGCCTACGCAAGTAGAGGTCTGCGAGGTGCAGAGAAGAACGACCAGAATTACAGTTCTTTCAAACTGGAGTTCTTAGCACTCGTATGGGCAGTGACCGAGAAGTTTAAGGATTACTTAGCAGTGACACCCTTCACTGTCTTCACTGACAATAATCCATTGGCACATCTCAACACGGCAAGACTTGGAGCGTTGGAGCAACGCTGGGCATCAAGGTTGGCAAACTATCAATTTACTGTGAAGTACCGCTCTGGCAAGGTCAACATCAATGCCGATGCCTTATCCCGCCTACCAACAGGTGAGGAACCACCCAGTACATTGGAAGATGAGTGGGAAGAAGTCGAAATGCCCGCATTCTACACCCGTTTTGCTCATCAGAAAACAACTGTGGTTGCACAGAGTCAAAATGCCAGGCCTACCCAATCTAACCAGCACCTTGAAAATGTTTCCTGGAAGACTCTCCAAGAAGAAAGTAGAGTGTTGGGAGAGATCCAGGACTACCTGCAAAGTGGTAGGATACCACGCAGACTGCGTCAAGACTATCCTGACCCTGAGCTGCTACGTCTCTGGAGACAGAGAAAACGCCTGTTTTTCTACCAAGGTCTACTACAGAGGAGTACTCTTGACCCAACCTCAGGTGAGCGACTTCATCAGTTGCTGATCCCACGTAGGGATGCTCACATTGTACTTGAGGCGTACCACGACAAATCTGGACACTTTGGTGTACAGAAGACAAAGGAGAAAGACATGACCAAAGAGCTCCTTTGCATCCTATCAAGACTCAACGTCCTCTTCAAATTGTTGCTATGGACCATGTAAAACTGGAGTCAAGTAGGTCTGGGTATACCTATGCCTTGACCATAGTCGACCACTTCACAAAGTTCGCTGTAGCAGTACCAGTGAAGGATTTGAGTGCTCAGACAACTGCTGAAAAGCTTTGGAAGAATTTCATTCTACCATACGGCTGTCCTGATCACATTCTAACAGACAGAGGAGCTGCATTTGAGTCGCAGTTAATCCACCAACTCTGCCAGCAGCACAACTGTAAGAAGTTGAGAACCACCGCTTACCATCCTCAGGGTAACGGTCTTTGTGAGAAGATCAATCAGATCCTCATCAGCATGTTGAGAACAGCCTCAACCTCTCAAAGGGCTGATTGGCCAAAATCACTACCTGAGTTGGTGTACACCTACAACAACACAGTCCACTGTTCCACTGGATATACTCCATACTTCCTAATGTTTGGTCGTCAAGGACAGTTACCATCCGACTTGGCCCTTGGAGTACAAGTACCAGATTCAGTGAACCCTTTACCAGAAATCACCTGGGTGAAAGACCACCAAAGACGTCTGGAAGAAGCTAAGGAGATTGTTGCCACTAAGATGGAAGAAGCCAGACGTAAGCAAGAAGCAGATTTTAATCTACATGCTCAATTGGAACCATTACAAATGGGAGATAGAGTTTGGCTAAAAAACCATCATCGAACAAGTAAACTTGATCCAAAGTGGGAAGCCGAACCCTTCACAATTGTGGCTGTACCCTATCCAGACGGAGAGGTCTACAAGATTGAGAAAGAAGGAAGAGAACCTCAAACCGTACACCGTAACCGATTGAAACTTTGCCTAAAGGAAGATCATCCAGCAGAGTTCAAGGATACAGAACCTAGTTCACAGACAGAAGAAAGCTCAGAGCTACCTGTTCATGTACCAAGTGCATTCTTTGACCCACTGTACATGTTTCTGGGACCTATTCTAACTGTGCCTACCTCAAGAGTTCCTACCAGAGAACTGGCTACCTCAAGAGCTGAACCAGAATCCGAACTACTATCAGTAGTAGTGGAGCAGCCACCTCCATTGAGGAGATCTGAGAGAACCACCAGAGGAATGCCTCCACTCAGATACAGAGTCTAAGTTCCGGCCTTGTTGGCCATATTGTTGATTGCATTATAATGTTCTTTATGAGAAAATGTTATAGCAATGTAATGTTCAAGCTTTAGTGCCTGACTTAAAGTCAAGAGTAACGTTTAAGGTATGTGCCTGGTTATATAGCCAAGATTCCCAGAACTGTTTATGTTAGTTATAATCTGCCATGGACTGCCTATTCAGTGACCTTACTTACCCAGAGACTCTCATGAACACTTTGTTGAGCTTTGTTTGTTCTGCCAAAAAGGGACTTCATGTTCATGGACACTACCAGAACTCTATATATATTGAGCTGTGCCAGAAGCCCTATACTACTACACTGTTATTGCAGCCATGTGTATTGCTTATTCAAAAGGACCACTCTAATATGGACTCTGTGCTAAGTGCCAATAGAGAGACTTTAAGAGTTCTCAGTTGGGCAGGAGCCCACTATGTTTACAAAGTTGTTTGCACTATATTTGCCTATGTGCCTAACCAAACTTTTACACTTTTACACAGGTATGGTGCCTTTTATTTGTGTTTCCAGCTTTCATCCTCGCCCCAGCCCGTCGCCGAGGCCGGCTTATTTTTAGAGGGGGAATTATGTAGTATACCAGAGCATGGTTCCTGTGGCTGGGCTGAGGATGGCACCTGTCAACAAGTGTTATTATATATTTAACATGTTTTATGTGCAACTATTCTGTGTATTTCTGTGTACCAGTAACTGGCAGGCAGAGAATGGGTTACATGCTTACACTGCACACTACACAACAGCGACACCTACTGTCCCTAGTGGGAACTGCTCTAGGTAGAGTAGAGATAGTGTATTAATCCCATAGGAAGTTGCTAGAAGGGGGAGGAGCAGTCTCCTCACAAGACCTAGCTGTGACAGGAAGTGGTGTTCAGTCCAGTTCAGTCCAGTCAGTGTGCAGTCACTGGCAAGTCAGTGTGTACAGCCACTATACAGTGCAGCTAGTGGTTGTTCTGCAGGCAGGCCAGTCAAGCCTGCTTGTTACTAAAGAAGGGGAAGGAGATAAAGGAGGAGAGACTGAACCAGAGGAGAGTTCTTCAGAAGTATTTACAGAGATACAAGGTATTTCTCTAGTGGGAATCCTAAGGGCAGAAACCCCTAAGCAAAAGGACTTGAGCATACTGGGTAGCAGAGATAACTGAGGCCTCTGTACCCATCTTCCTGAAATTCGGGGGGTAAGATTGACTAGGACCCCTGGATACCTCTGGGACCCGAAAGTTGTGGCCTAAGGCCCGGCCCAGTAACAGAAGCAGGAAGCTCCCTGGCAGACAGGGAGGGGAGAAGCAGACTCAAGCACCATTGGGAGAAGTCCACAGGATCACAGTGCTCACCAGCGTCCCACACGTACTGGCAGACCAGGACCTAAGGCAGGTCGTCCCTCTTCACACCACCAGGCTCTCACAAGCACAGTAGCTCAGTCAAAGCCGCCAGTATTCACCACTGTATGCTAAAGGACTGTATAACACCTGCAAGTCTTACAGTAAAGGAGTTGTTGTTACACTGCCTCCCTCCTTGTCTCCCTGTTGTCTGGTCCACCTGCACCACACCACCATCAAGGGCCATATTACCAGGCAGCAGTATTTTGGGGTTGGCCCCGGGGAACTACAAGTCCACACCACCGACCACCTTACACACGGGTGCAGCCCCCCTACAGAAACCGCTGCAGCAGCCACAGAAGAGAGAGAGATACCAGGGAAGCGCCAGAGAGTCCCCCTGTACCTGCAGAAGCCCTCGTGCCCACCTGTGACCGTGACAAGTTCCAGCCATCCTGCAGGTATAGCACACTCTCCCCCCCTGCAGCCCTCAGTGCATCCCCTCACAGAGGAGCTCAGCGCCACGCTCAGGAGAGACTACCATCACCATCATCCTCTCCTCACTCCCCTCACTCTCTTCCCGTTACCCCGGCCCGCTGCAACTACAGCTGTGCAACATTAAACAACGCATAAAAACAATACTGGCACCTTGTGGTAAAACTAGAGAATGCAGTACCACTGAAGCAATAACTTTCTGACCGGTGCCTAAAGCTCTTGACTGTGGGACACCACACTTATACAGCGCCACACTTGTTTACAGGTTGACGCTGGGTTCACACACAGTATATTTCAGGCAGTATTTGGTCCTCCTGTCAGGTCCTCATAGAAACCAAAACCAGGAGTGGATTAAAAACACAGAAAGGATCTGTTCATACAATGGTGAAATTGAGTGAATGGCCGCCATATAACAGTAAATAACGGCCATTATTTCTATTCAACAGCTGTTGTTTTAAGATAACAGCAAATATTTGCCATTAAATGACGGCCATCCACTTAATTACAACATTGTGTGAACAGATCCTTTCTGTGTTTTTAATCCACTCCTGGTTTTGGTTGCTATGGGGACCTGACATGAGGACCAAATACTGCCTGAAATATACTCTGTGTGAACCCAGCCAGTGTGGTATAGCAGAGTGCTTTTTAAATTCAGTCTTTCAAAAGGGGTTTTAGTCATAGTGTATGTTCACAGTGTGAAGGAAACCCTGCAGAATTTCACAGAACTTCAATAAGGAAGTAAAGACCTGTAACAAATCTGCGTATCTGCTGCATGTGAACATAGCCTTATATTTAGGGTGTATCCACAGGGGGGCTCCACTTCAACTGGCAGAAATCACTCCAGAGGATCCCATTCTCCTAGCTCCAAGGGGTGAAAGCCCACCTATGTGATGTTCATTCCATATCCCACTTTAGTTATTTAGTTATTTAGTTGGGGGGTTTTCTTTTCTTTTCTTTTTTTTTTTTTTTTTTTAACAAAAAAATGACATTTCTATCGGACACTCTTTTGGCCTCCATTGGCCTAAGGATATATTTGATCTATACCTCAGAAGCTTTCCATCAGTGTAGAATAATCCTTTATGTAAAGTTAAAGGGGTAGTGCGGCGCTAAACAATTATTCACAAAATAACACTCATTACAAAGTTATGCATGAGGGACGGATGGAGCGGTTCAGCCGGCCTCCCAAAGACTACGTCATTGTCACAAAATGGCGGACGAGGGTCGACACAAGATGCGGTGAGTATAATGCACCACACTTCTGGGTCTAGAGTGGGTGGGGGGAAACACGGGGAAGGGGGCCATTCACATACATAACATACATTATAAAGTTGTATAACTTTGTAATGTGTGTTATTTTGTGAATAATTGTTTAGCTCCGCACTACCCCTTTAAAGCTAGTCTTCGGAGATGAATATTTAGCACAGATATAAGAGAAGAAACTGTTGCATCATGAAACCACCACAGAGCTAGACCACTCAACAACATTACAAATTATACTGGTAAATGATTGCAGAGAGTTAACATTACAGAAAACATAAATCCCATACACATTGCTCCATATGGCCTTGTAATAAACAACTTGTTTTCTAAGCTGCGACAAACAAGAAGACGAATAAACAAGTAGTGTGCGATGATCTTGCACGACTGAGCATCTGTGGCAGCACGTTGTGAGGATGGTTTATAGGAAGACGAGTTGAATTCACAAAGTAAAATGTTTGGGGATTTTCTTTGAATTGCACCTTTAAAAATTGGTGTGCTACACACGTGTTGATATGAAGCCACATTGCATCTGGAACTACCTGGAATTCTTAAGTTAAGTTGACCTCATAGTGACCATCTAGAAATTACATGTGTTTCTGTGCTCTCAGTGAGGTCACCATCTCGGCCAGCAGAACCTGTATAATGAAGCTGCACGGACTGGGGGGGGGGGGGGGGGGAGTAATACTAACTCTAGCTGGTAATGTGATGTTGAGCTGATATATCATGGGATGGATAGAAGTCAAGATGGTGACTGATCAGGGGTCACATGGCCCAGATTCATTAATGAAATGTGTGGATGCAGCAGAGCTAGGATAAAACAGATGACACTGCCAGAACAATAGTGGCGAGTGTGCATTATATGGGCAACAAAAAATTCAGGAGTGCTTCTAATCTGAACTAAAACTGATTTTTTTTTTTTATCCACAACCCACACAGTTCCCTTATATCTGGATTCTCATTCCCCACCGTCAGACGTCTCCAAGATTTCCGACCGCATCTGTATAATAAACTTTGCAAAAGCTCCAAGGCGAAAACCAATTTCCATTTATAACGTCTTAAACCACAGCTCAGAGTCTAAGATTTTATTTTTATTCACATTTTACGTCTTAGATTTTACCATAGTAATTCGATAGTAAAGAAGCAGTTAAAGGAAATGGAAGATGGGACAATGTAAATAGAGGAACAGGAACAAGTTTATAGTCAGGAAAAAGAATAATAAAAGCGGCAGATTATCACATATTCCTGATTATAGAGAAGTAGGACGGGTTCTCGCTGTTCAGTCTTCTGATGGAATTTAAATTATTGGTTTGTGGCTTAAAGAGTACCTGTAATGAAAAAAAAAAAACTTTTGCCATGTTATCAGGCATGTCAGAAGTTATAGATCACAGTGGATCTCAATGCAGAGACCTGCTGTGATCAGGAGATATAGCCGAGGAGACAGCTCGGCAGTCATGCCATTTACTTCCCGGCTGTACGGCGGCGATTAAGTATAAGTCTATAAGACTACCTAGATGGAATAAGTGGCCAGCTGGTGAGTGGACTGCACTGCTGCCACGCTTTTTTCCCCATTGTGATCAGAAGATATAGCTGGGATCACTCCTCTTTAACCCCTTCCTGACACTGCCAACTTGTGTTTGTCTTTTCTTTTTTTTTTTTTTTGTTTTACAAGAGCTCGTTTTTTTGCAGGACAGGATATATTTTTTAATTTTTTAATGGACACTTTTTTTTGGTAGGGGGGGGGGTAGGAAACTAAAAAGAACTAAAAAAAAGAAAATACAATTCCTCCATTGTTTTATTTGTTTGTTTTTTACTTTTGTAAATGTGTACATTGAATTTGCTGTGTTAGGGCTCTTTTTTTGCAAGGTGAGCTGCTGTTTTTACATTTTGTAGAATATTACTAGGGGTTTCATCATCCTCTCCTTCCAGCAGCCTCTAGTTCCTCTTTCCCTTCTTGCAGCCCTTTTTATGAATGTTCAGAGACCTCCTCCGTCATAGTATAATAGTAAATAGAAGCCAGGCAGGAGGGGGATGCAGCTGCAGCTTCTCTGGGTCTGTAACCCAGCATGCATCTAGTGTAACATAGTAAATAGAAGGCAGGGAGGAGGAGGATGCAGCTGCAGCTTCTGCTAGCATGCTGTGAGAGGGGAGGGGTAGCAAAGGAGACTCTCTATTTGCTTATCACAGTAAGCATGGAAACAGAAAATACGGTTTTAAAAGACAGAGAAAAAGACCCAAAAAATCCAGGTGTTTGTGCTTGACTGGGCATCAAAACCAAGATTTCATTCATAGTATTATTAGTAACAGCTATATAATGATATATACCACCTGCCATTCAGTGTTCCATCTGTATTCGGTATTGTCTGTAACCTTCCAGTTCGCCATCCTCATGCTGGAGCGCTTGGCAGAAGCAGCTGGTATAACAAGCAGAATAAGCGGTGTAATTATATTATACTATATATGCCAGTAACTTCACATCTGCTACATCTGACCACGTTCCAAAACATTTCCAGGTAAGCGCCCAACAGGTTTCTACACCCTTTTGCGGTGGAATGTTTCTTTTCTTATCCATAGACTTTAAAGAGTCACTGTCGTATTTTTTTTTGCAGAAATCAATAGTCCAGGCGATTTTAAGAAACTTTGTAATTGGGTTTATTAGCCAAATATGCCATTATCTGCATTTAAAAAGCCTTTTCCCAGGTCCCCCCTCTCTCCTCTTTTCCATCCACTGCAAAAAATAAGGAAATTGTGACTTGTTCCATCAGACGTACCCAGTCTGTTCTAGGGAGAGGGGAGGAGGGAGTTAGCCGACAGCAGAAAGCAGATAACAGAGGATTACAGGCACAGAGCTGGGTGACAGCTGTAATCAGAGGTCAGAGAGGTCAGTGCTGACTGTCAGAGGAGATAGAGGGTGAGGTATTTGTAGATTAACTCTTTGTTGTCCTGTTTTTGGTCTTTTATTTAGCTCTTTCCATAGGAGAACAATGAAGACAGGGGGGGAGAGCTTCAAACTGCTTTTTCATGATAAAAATGCATTTTCGGGCTAATAAACCCAATTACAAAGTTTCTTAAAATTGCCTGGACTATTGATTTCTGCAAAAAAAAAAATCACGACAGTGACACTTTAAACAGCAGTACTGCCAAAGCAAGACAGGGGGCGCTTACTGTCTACATTGTACATCTGTGTAATTAGAGTCCCAACCAGTCTACTAATAAAGCGGTTGTCTCCTTAAGACAAACCATTTCGATGAACACGTCTCATGGATGGCACAGGGGGTATAAGCCTCCCCTGCAGAACAGGGCACCACAGATGATCAATGAGACATGGATAGAGCTGTTATATGGCTTCTGTACGCTAATATAGTATTATATGAGTATTATATGGTGACACTTACTTACAGTATATTGTTTTTGTAGTATATGTGGAGGTGGCAGTACTGTATGGGTTACAAGGCCTACGTGGCAGGAGTAGTAGTAGTGAATATCCTTTAGGTTGCCATGTGACTTATCATAGGATAGACTGAGAAGTGGGATCTAAGGCTCCACCAGGTCTTCATCCTTTAACCTTCGTACAATGATTTGGACCGCCAGGTGGATAAACTTAGAGAGTTCTCCAATATCAAGAGCTTACATCTTCCTGGCCAGATGGAGTAGCTAGCGGGCAAAGTCCTACAAGCCAATGTCAGGGCAGGCAGTAAACTAATATAATCAGGACAGGCAGCAGAGAGCACAATGAAAACATCTTTGTAGTCATTGGTGATCAAACCTATTGTTAAGTCACTGAAAATTTTTATGGTGGTCCTTAAAGGGGTATTTCCATCTGAGTTTGGATAACAAGCTGATTGCTAGGGGGTCCGACCACAGGGATCCCCACTGATCCTGAGGACAGGGACTCAATGACCCTTCACGAATAGTAAGGTTACAACAGCTGGACCCCCAACGACCAGCTATGGATAGGGATAACAAGCTGAGATGGGATTACCCCCAGGGCTGTGAAGTCGGAGTCTGAGCTAGTTTTGGCTGGAGTTGGAGTCGGAAAAAAATGTACCGACTCCAACTCCAGCTTTAAAATTTTTTTAAAAAAATGTAGAATTGAATTTTGATATGAATTTTACAAGTTTTGCTCATGAATATATATTATGAGCAACATTCTAATAGGACACTGGCCCTATTACATAAGGGTGGTCGGGGAATATATCAGTAATTCGACACTGGCCCTATTACATAAGGGTGGTTGGGGAATATATCAGTGATAGGACACTGGCCCTATTACATGAGGGTGGTCATAGAAAAGTTGTCGGTCACTATTTGGCAGTTTGTTTCTGAGCTGGAAGAGTCCATTGTGTGGGGGGAGATCTGTGCTATTCTCTTCCTGGATGCTGGATGACTGTATATGAGCAGCAGTGTAATATGAAGAGGAGGAGGAGGAGAAGACATAAGTAGTGTAGCAGTAACCTCTGTAGTAGTGTAGCAGTAACCTCTGTCCTCAGTGTGGGGTTTTCTTTCTGGGAGAAGATTGTGTGTTTTTCTTCAGTGTTCTATGGCTGCAGCTGTGTGTGTGTGTGTGTGTGTGTGTGTGTGTGTGTGTGTGCTATGGCTGCAGCAGGCTGTGTGTGTGTGCTATGGCTGCAGCAAGCCTAGTGTGTGTGTGTGTGTGTGTGTGTGTGTGTGTGTGTGTGTGTGTGTGGTTTGCGCTATGGCTGCAGCAAACTGTGTGTGTGTGTGTGTGTGTGCTATTACGTGCCCCCACAGTAACCTTCTATATCACTGTGTGACCCCCTTGTATATCACTATATTACAGGTATCTGGCATTGTTAGCAGTGTTTCTGTGTGTATGGTGAATATTTAGTTAGAAACATAGATGACTGTCAGCAGGAAAAGACCACCTGCTCCATCTAGTCTAGTCGTGAGTAGTTCAGGACATGGAGGCTGGAGACTGGCTGCATCCACTGCACACACAGGAGAAGCTGCTTTATATACAGTATTCCTTTATTCCCTCAGAAGTCGCCCCAGGATCATGTAGGACATTAGGGAGAAGCTGCTGAGCCAGTGTGAGAAATAACTCCCCTGGTATATGACTGGCCATTTATGAAGGAGCAGGAGCCAGAGTCGGGAGTCGGAGTCTGAGTCAGTCCTGATAAAATTCAGGAGTCTGAGTTGGAGTCGGAGCTGCAGCTTACCGACTCCACAGCCCCGATTACCCCTTTAAGTACAGAATACTTCAACACTGCTAAACTTAGGACCACACCTTGTTGTTAAAGACGTTATAGCTTGTAGAAAGAAAGTCTCTGTGTCAACCATACCCATGTATCTGTCCACTACCTCACCAACACACTCGACTAAACTGGACCAGACCCTAGGGGTTGTGTGTGTAAGTATAGAGAGCAGAGATAGGTAGGAAAAGGAGAGCATCTCCCATTGGTCAGCACAAAAACAGTAACCCTATAATGACTACAGCTGTGCAACATATAGGGGAGATTTATTAACCCCTAGACGACCCTGGACGTACAGTTACGTCATGGAAGTCTGTCACCAGACGACCCTGGACGTAACTGTACGTCCTGGGTGTTTCTCCGCTATGAAGCAGGTGGGGTGCGGGCCGGCTGCAATCAGCAGCCGGCACCTCACCGTTAATGACAGGCTGCAGCGTGTCATTAACTCCTCAAATGCCGCAATTAAGTGTGACAGGGGGAGCCCCCTGTCACTTACCGATCGGGACCCCCGCAGTGTGACTGTGGGGGTCCTGATCATTGAAACGGACCGCCGGAGGTCTCTCACCTTCCTTCCGCACGGTCCGATCGGCGATCTGTTTCACTGAGCCTGTTTCAATGAGCAGATCGCCGATCACACTGATCAATGCTATGCCTATGGCATAGCAATGATCAGTGTGTACAATCAAACTAATGTATGTAGAAGTCCCCCAAAGGGACTTCAAATGTGTAAAAAAAAAAAAGTTAAAATCACTATTACACTACCCCAAAGCCCCTCCCCCAATAAAAGTTGAAATCACCCCCCTTTCCCATTATATAAATAAAACATATAAAGATAAATAAACATATAATATACCGTAGCATGCGTAATTGTCCGATCTATTAAAATATAACAAGCGTCATTGTGATTGGTGAATGGCGTGCACGAAAAGAAGGAAAAAGTGCGCAGATTACCGATTTAATGTTACATTATATATAAAAAAAATTTATAAAAAGTGATCAAAACATCCGATCTTTACAAATATGGTATTAATAAAAACTAGAGATCATGGCGGAAAAAATGACACCCCACACAGTCCCATAGGTAAAAAAAAATAAAACCGTTCTAAGCATCACAATAGGCCCATTTTATTAATAATTAATTGCCAAAAAAAAAGATTTCATTAAAAAACATATATATAACATTAGAGAATCTGTGTAAACCTGCATATGGTTGTGTTCAGACTGACCTATAGATTAATAGTATCATGTCGCTTTTACCATATAGTGCATTACGTAGACACAGGAACCCCCCAAAGGTTACCATATTGCATTCTTTTTTACGATTTCACCAATTTATATCTTCATAGAAAATAACTTTGGAATTCCGTGGTTGAATGAAAGACGCCATTACTAAGTACTACTATTCCTGTAACAAATAAGCCCTTACACAGCCTGTAGATAGATAACTGAAAGTGCTAAAGCTCTTAGAAGGGGAGGAGGGAAAAACGAAAACACTAAGATCAAAATTTGCGCAGTCCAAGGGTTAAACATGGTGTAAAGAAAAACTGGCTCAGATCAGATTCCACCTTTCATTTTCCAAAGAGTCTGTGAGGAATGAAAGGTGGAATCTGATTGGTTGCTAGGGGCAACTGAGCCAGTTTCACTTTACACCATGTTTGATAAATCTCCCCCATAGAGCTTAAGCACAACACTGGCACCTTGTGGTGAAACTAAAGAATGCACCTTCATCACTACTGAAGGGATAACTTTCTGACCAGTGCCTAAAACACTTAACTTTGGGACAGCACATTTACACTGTCCTATAATAACATAACACAGGGCCTATCTAACATAAGGTTGGCACTGGTTAATCTTCTAGGAGCTGTCAGCTGGTTGTACATGTTCCATGCAGTGTTTGTACTACATGCCGGATATTTAGATGAGCAGACATATTATAGGTGGTCGGGCCATATCTGACAGGATGAAAGCTGCCATTTTGACTAATGGAGTAGGTACTAAATGAGGTAGCCATTCTCTAAGACAGAGTTCTCCAACCCGTGGCTCCCCAGTTTTTGAAAAACAACAACTCCTATCATGATTGGAGGTGTAGTTTTGCAACAGCTTGGTAAACACTACTCCATAATACATTATATAAAAAGGAAACCCCTGTCTTATTTCATTGCACCCCAGGCTACCTGAATACTGTAGATACAGACTATGTTGGGTACATTGCGGCCCCTCACACTGGATATGCCCAGCCTTCGGTAAGGAAATACACAGCCCTTTCCCATCATTTCCATATCAATTCATTTCTTTGCTCAGGGTCTCCCGCCTGTATGTAAACTAGGATAATACTCCGGAATAGCAGATATTGAAGACGTCTCCGGCATCAATCTCTAGCACAATTGCTTCCTCCGACATCCATCCCATGATTGGTTCCCATTTTCACAGCTTGTCGTTGGACGTGTCCCGTCACTTTTGCAATGTGTCGTATAGATTTACAAAGCAAATCTTTCATCTCATCCCTTTCTACATGGTGGCGTCTAGATGCAGCTTGTTCAGCAGAGCAGGGAGGCTCATCTGTGTTTATTGTGGAGAACAGATGCCTATTTTCTATCGGAGCGTGTCCTCATTTTACACACAGTAAAATCCCAGGCCAAGCGTGGCTACTTTTTTTTCCTCTCTAATCACGAAAATCTCTGTGCTGCTTTTTCAGCCTACTTGCAAATATATGGCAGTAACCCATTTGGCATTGGGGGGGAAGTGGATTTGGCACAAGGCAGGAAGCTCTCAGTGCAGAGACGTCCCCTCCGCATAAGTCTTAGTCTTCGAGTTGCCTCTCGCTCCTTTGCCACAGGCTCATTCTATCAGTAGCAGATGCTTCTTGTCCGATAAGCCAGACAGAAGAGAATGACTCTTGTGTAAAGCCTGTGTAGCCTGGGTACCGCACCAGCTAAACATGTACAGGTTGCGCTATGCCAGCTGTCTGGTGTCCAGGATTTCTGTGCGCTTCTTTGGTGTCTTTGTGTTTCACAGGGTCTTATTATTGAAGTGCTACGGAGAGTAGATTACTTGGCTGCCACAAGCCAGAATAGTGGTGTCAGGTGGAAAACAAAATATGCCAGCAAATGCGTAATTTATAGGGGCTGAACATCAAACATCTATAGCGTGGGAACATTTTACTATGAGATCGGCTTTATTCTGAGCCCTTCTGCTTCCAGTTACACAGCTATAGAGTGAAATGATAAAATTCTGGTTGCCTCTAGGGGGAGCCTCCGCATACAAATGTATACAGCTCTCATAGAGCAGATCTATCTTCATTGGACGCTACTGTTGTGCTGCAGAGCAGTTGGCAAGTGATCATGAGGGCCCTATTGCTCCCTGTAGCTAAACCCCTGGTAAAAAGTAGAGAACTTACTCCAAATTTAGTCCCCTGTGGTGCGCTCCGGCATTCCCCCAGGGCATATCTTTCTGTAGAGGACTTGCTGGAAAAGCTCAAAGAGGTATCTTTTATGTTAGTCAGTCTACCCCCTAACAGGTCTCTTAGGGCCCTATTAGACTAAGCGATTTTTAACAATAAACGATCGCAAACAAGAGCTACCTGAAATCGTTCACCATATTACACAGAACGATATTCGTTCCATTGTTTACTCCAGCTGATTCCAGCAAATAAATAAACGATGTGGAATTGCACTGAACGATTAGCGAACGAACGTGGACTTACAGTCAATGAATGTGAAATTACAGTGAATGATTAGCGGACGATTAACAATTTTAGGTTCAGCTCAAAACATGCGATCAACGACACATAAACAATTTATCGATCATTGCCTGCATTCACAAAAACAATTATCATTTAAATTCAGATTTATAATGATTTTTGGCACGATAATTGTCCCATGTAATAGGTCCCTTAGAGAGACTTGACTATGGACTGTAAAAAAGAGAGTTCGTGGAGCCTCATTAAAGAGTATCGAAACACGGGACTAGGCAGATATCCCTCTGGGAAGGGCCCAGCCAAGGGGTGGTACCTGTATGGAAACCACCAAAACCACCATATTAAGTGGACCTATAAGTTAATGTAATGACAAGGGGAAAAACCAAGGCCAGCTGTTTCAGGGTGTAGCCTCTCATCAGTGTGGAGCAGGATTCTGGGAGCAATGCACCTAGGATTCCACTGCATTTAACCAGCAGTATTATCTTTGGCTGGTCTCCCTGAGAACAGTGATCTGTTTCCCATATAGCTCTACTAGGCATTGCTTCCACCTAGCCAGAATCCTGCTCTACACTTATGAGGGGAAACACCCCGAAACAGCTGTCTGTGGATGGATACCTGGCCTTGGTTTTTCCTTTGTCATTACAGTGACTTATAGGGCCACTTAATATGGTGGTTTTCGTCGTTTCCCTACAGGAGCTGCCCCTTGGCCACACCCTTCCCAGAGGGATATCAGGCTAGTCCAGTGTTTCGAGACTCTTAAATGAGGTTCCACAGACTCTGTTTTTTGCATATTCGTATTTCCCAGGGAGCAATTCACCTAGGACTTCACTGTATATTGAGCGCTTTAACCAGCAGCTGACAGTGTTATCTTTGGCTGGTCTCCCTGAGATCAGTGATCTGTTTCCCGTATTACCTATGGACTGTCCACAAAGCGACCAATGTAATTCAATATCCTGTTCAGGGATACTACTATAATACACCTAGAAGTGCCGGAAATGTAAGATACCTAGTCAACATGGAGTTGCGTGAACTCGACCGCCCGTTACTGCTTTGCTACAAGGTCAGATGTTGCCATTCGTCATACAAATTATTCTTTTTACAATTCTGCCATTTGGCAGGAGAATTCTTTTAGCTTGTATGTATTACAAAGTGATTAAAATGTGTGGATATCTAAGATGCATTCTCCTTAATCTTTACTGCCAAAACCAAGCTTGAAATGATATCTGTATGCTAACTTACTTGTTTATGCACAATAAAACATTGTTTAAGAAAAAAAAAAAAAAAAGATGGACCCAGGGCTGGCTCCAGGTTTATGCAGGCCATTGAACCAAGTGGAAAACCATTTTATTTTCACATTTATTTATAATAAAGTTTAATTAAAAGGGCCCCTCTGCTGCCACTAATGGCTGTGTTGGGAACTGCAGGGCTGCTCATGCATGTTGAAGTGTAACTATCTTCTTTAGCAGGCTGCCACACTCCCGAAGCAGGTGTGTGCCAGTGACAGAATTGTTTTGGCAGCACAGTTGATTGCATTGTATTCAAAGGCACTGCTGGAAGAAATCTGTCTCCGGCACACGCCTACATTGGAAGCATGTTCAGATTGTGACAAAACCACGCCCCAATTGCCACTATTGTTGGAGAAATGGAGTAGGGCATTGCTTTGGGCTGCATTTGGAACGCATTCTGAGTTCAAATATGTTAGGTTAAAGGGGTTATCCAGCACTACAAAAACATGGCCACTTTTGCCTCACTCTTGTCTCGAGTTTGGGTGGGGTTTTGAAACTCAGTTCTATTGAAGTAAATGGAGCTTAATTGCAAACCGCACCTGAACCAGAGACAAAAGCAGGGGGGAAAAGTGGCCATTTTTTTGTAGCGCTGGATAACCCCTTTAATGAAGGGCAGTGGGTTGGCATGGCTGGTACTTTCCCTTTTAATTCCTATGGTTTCAGTAACATACCTACCTAATGTACTTACCTAATTTTAGGCCCTACTAAAGACTTGATTTTCTTTTTATGATGTTCTGATACATAAAACCATAAAAGAGAGCGTACTGACTTTTCCTCTCGATTGCGTCTAATACGTGCGGTTTGAGAAGTTTCTAGAATACTTGCACAATAGCTACCCTTTATAGGACCCAACAATAAGAAATCATTATCAATGTCAATAATTGAAGATTATACGGGGGGGCGGGGGTTGTATAATACGTTCAATCAGTTCTCATTCACTAAATACATTTTGGAAACTAGAATGTGGATTTTGCACAATTTTTTATTATTCCGTGTTTCATTGTGAATGATCTAAGAATATTCCTTGAACTGAATGGTACTGTAATTTGTGAAGACATCACTGTTAGCGGCTTATAATACACTCTGACCATGTGCTCAGTGATGCGCACAACATTAGTCATCACGCCATATTCCATATTCCATAGTCCACTAGTCAGTTCCTAAACTAACTAAATAGCGTTTCAACAATTTCTCCTCAAAGCGAATGAATGCAAAGAGGGAATACAATGCTTCTTCTTATTAGGAACAGAATAGAATTTGTCTCCGATTGGCTGTAAGACGCGTCAATCTAATTTTGAGTCAATAAAAGGCTTCTAGAAGAAGCCGAGATCACTTGAAAAGTACATAGGACACCTGACAAAGAGGCAAGGAGGTATTATCACCACCCGAGACTGATGGGGAGTATTCTCGCTAGTATATACAATGAGTGGCCACTAAATTAGAGCCCTCCATCTGGTATCAGGTTGGGTCTCCTTTGGCTGAGAACCATAGCAATCCTTCCTGGCATAGCTTTTACTAGGTGATTAAATGACTGCAGGAATATTGGCCCATGTGGATGGGATCACTTCTCACAGTTCAAATTAGATGGAGGTCCTGGCAAGCTATGAACTGCTCGTACTACCTCCTGCCAGTGATTTCTATAAGATGAATATCTGGGGACTGTGAAGGCCAATTTGTTATCATATTCGTGGAGCCAATCCGTGGTTACGTGACCCTTGTGCCATAAGGATAACCACAATGCTTACATAATCCCTACTGTCCAAATGTCCATCCACAGATATCAGAGGAGCCTGATGTGCCTACAAAACATTTCCCCAACCAGTATACCACCTCTACCTGACAGTAAGAGCTCATCAACTCAAGCTGCCTATGTCAAAGCCTGACCCCATTGGTGCCACAGAAATCTGGATCCATCTGTGCGTCCATGTTTCCCCTCCAAAATCTCAATCCATCTGACCAGGAAATTGTCACCTGAGACTCCACAGATGATGTCAGATGAAATTTTACTGCCTGAACCCTTTGTTCTCAGAGAGATAAGGCACCACCAGAGTTGGCCTATTACACAGGTCATTAAGAGGAGCAAACGAGCGCTCTCAGCGCTCGTTTGCTCCTCGTTCCCCGCTCGCTGCCGCCGCTATTCGACGCGGCTGCAGCGAGCAGGTGAGTGCAGGAGGGGGCGGCGGGGAGCTGCGGGGGGGGGGGGGGCTGCCCGGGTGATCGCTGACCATCCGGGCAGCCCATAGGATATAGCAGCGTCTGCTGCCGACGCTCCTATTCAACGGAGCGACGGCAGCAGATCTCTGCTATATCAGTCGCTTGTTTTTCAACATGTTGAAAAACAAGCGACTGCAACAATCAGCCGACATGAACGATGTCGGCTGATTGTTGCACTCTATTCCACGGGACGATTATTGTCCGTAGCAGCCGATATCGGCCGAATACGGGCGATAATCGTTCCGTGGAATAGGGCCTTTACCCTTCCCCAAACATTCATGTGTATAGAGAGGACAGGAGAGAAAACTGTTACCCGAATAATCAGTTGTTGAAGTGTCATGTCCGGAGTAAACTAGGCATTGGTCTACAAATACAATTGCTACAGTGGAGATGCTTTTGGGGAAAACAGGGATACGGATCAAGGCGGAGGGAAAGCTGAATGGAGCAAGTACAGATACATTCGTAATGAAAATGTGATCCAGAGTGCTCTGGACCTCAGGCTGGGCAGAAGCTTCGCCATCCAACAAGATAATGACCTTAAGCATACTGCCAGGACAACACAAGAGCAGCTTAGGGACAACTCCGTGAATATCCTCGAGTGGCCCGAGCCTTGAACCCAATGGGACATCACTGGAGAGACCCGACAATGGAGCCCACCAATGGTCTCATCCAACCTGACAAAGCGTCAGAGGATCTACAGAGAATAATGGCCGAACATTCCCCAAGTCCAGGTGTAAACCTTGTGGCCTCATAGCTAAGAAGACCAAAGGCCTGATTCCCTGCCAAAGGGCTTCACCTAATGCTGAGTAATGGGTCTAAATACTGATAGAGATGGGAGATTCTTGTTTTTCCTTTTCAAAACATTAGCAAAGATTTCGACCATCCCGTCCTCACTTATTATAGGGGACTGGGAGCAGAACGATTAGGAACAAGCAGCAACATAACAAAGTGTGACAAAAGAGACCGTTGCTGAAGGCTGCCTAAATGTCGATTTGTAGATTATATTCCTGCTTGCTTTGTGCAGACAGCAGGACGCTAACATGTAACTTCCATCATATTCTATTCCTGCCTCCTTCAGAATATGGAGGTGTAACCAGGTTGTTATCGGATTGTGCTTACTAGAACAATGCTGATGAGTAATATCATGACGCAGAAACTCTTTCCATTGTATTGAATACAGCAACATAATAAATCACCGGATAAGTAGGTGCTGGTAAAAAAAAAAAAAACACATCCCTATATGAATGAGACCCGATAAGCCACTTCATAATCCAGGATATAATATTAAAATCATCCCTTATGATCAGGAAGGCGGCTGGTAATGTTATATATTAAAGCAGCAGAATGAGAACAATGCGCAGTAATAACCCACTAGACATTTTGTATCAACATGCAATAACTCAGCAATAAGTGGCCGCTCTCCAAATGTGAATGGTGGTGGGGCTGAGGGGACCTGAGCCCGGATTTCACATCAGTGCAGATGTAATGACATTTCTTAGTGTCAAATGGAATATCTGATATTAAAGGGGTTATCCAAGGTTAGAAAGACATGGCCACTTTCTTCCAGAGACAGCACCGCTCTTGTCTGCAGTTCAGGTGGAGTTTGTAAATAAGCTCCATTCACTTCAATTGAACAGAGTTGCAAAACCTACAGCCAAGCTGGAGACAAGACTGGTGCTGTCTCTGGAAGAAAATGGCCATGTTTTTGAAATGCTAGATAACCCATAAAACCGGTTTTAATTATTTTTTATACATCTATATTGTGTTTAATAGGTGGTATAATGAACCTAAGGCTATGTTTACACATGCATTTAGTGTTAATTAGCGTTATTTTGCCCTAAATTCCCAATTTTAAAGTAAATTAGCAATTTTTTAAAGCAGTTTTGATGGAATTGCTGCAAAAATATTGATATTTTATCGCAAACTGTGCATTTCGCCACAAAATAGAGCTAATTAAACACACATTAAATGCTATGTGTAAGCATTTAGCCTTACTTAAATTAGAATTTACTCCTCAGAGGTACTTTTTGTCTATTAGTATCCAAACACTGTACCTATACCAGAGCTAACAGAGAACGAAGCACCTATACCAGAGCATACCAGGAATGGTGCTATAATATCAGAGCCAACCAGGAACGGTGCAACTATACCAGAGCATACCAGGAATGGTGCTATAATATCAGAGCCAACCAGGAACGGTGCAACTATACCAGAGCCAACCAGGAACTGTGCAACTATACCAGAGCCAAGCAGGAACGATGCAACTATACCAGAGCTAACATAGAACAAAGCACCTATTCCAGAGCATACCAGGAACTGTGCTACTATATCAGAGCCAACCAGGAACGGCGCAACTATACCAGCGCCAACCAGGAACGGTGCAACCATACCAGAGCCAACCAGGAACGGTGCAACCATACCAGAGCCAACCAGGAACGGTGCAACCATACCAGAGCCAACCAGGAACTGTGCAACTATACCAGAGCCAACCAGGAACGGTGCAACCATACCAGAGCCAACCAGGAACGGTGCAACCATACCAGAGCCAACCAGGAACGGTGCAACCATACCAGAGCCAACCAGGAACTGTGCAACTATACCAGAGCCAACCAGGAACGGTGCAACTATGCCAGAGCTAACATAGAACAAAGCACCTATACCAGAGCATACCAGGAACAGTGCTTCTATACCAGAGCCAACCAGGATCTGTGCTACTATATCAGAGCCAACCAGGAACGGTGCAACTATACAAGAGCCAACCAGGAACGATGCAACTATACCAGAGCCAAGCAGGAACGATGCAACTATACCAGAGCCAACCAGGAGCGATGCAACTATACCAGAGCCAACCAGGAGCGGTGCAACTATACTAGAGTCAACTAGGAACAATGCAACTATACCAGAGCCAACCAGGAACGGTGCAACTAAATCAGAGCCAACCAGGAACGGTGCAACTATACCAGAGCCAACCAGGAGCGGTGCAACTATACCAGAGCCAACTAGGAACGATGCAACTATACCAGAGCCAACCAGGAACGGTGCAACTAAATCAGAGCCAACCAGGAACGGTGCAACTAAATCAGAGCCAACCAGGAACGGTGCAACTATACCAGAGCCAACCAGGAATGGTGCAACTATACCAAAGCCAACCAGGAATGGTGCAACTATACCAGAGCCAACCAGGAACGGTGCAACTATACCAGAGCCAACCAGGAACTGTGCAACTATACCAGAGTCAACCAGGAACTGTGCAACTATACCAGAGCCAAGCAGGAACGATGCAACTATGCCAGAGCTAACATAGAACAAAGCACCTATACCAGAGCATACCAGGAACAGTGCTTCTATATCAGAGCCAACCAGGAACGGTGCAACTATATCAGAGCCAACCAGGAACGGTGCAACTATACCAGAGCCAACCAAGAACGGTGCAACTATACCAGAGCCAACCAGGAACGATGCAACTAAACCAGAGCCAACTAGGAACGATGCAACTAAACCAGAGCCAACCAGGAACAGTGCAACTAAATCAGAGCCAACCAGGAACGGTGCAACTAAATCAGAGCCAACCAGGAACGGTGCAACTATACCAGAGCCAACCAGGAATGGTGCAACTATACCAGAGCCAACCAGAAACTGTGCAACTATACCAGAGCCAACCAGGAACTGTGCAACTATACCAGAGCCAAGCAGGAACGATGCAACTATGCCAGAGCTAACATAGAACAAAGCACCTATACCAGAGCATACCAGGAACAGTGCTTCTATACCAGAGCCAACCAGGATCTGTGCTACTATATCAGAGCCAACCAGGAACGGTGCAACTATACCAGAGCCAACCAGGAACGGTGCAACTATACCAGAGCCAAGCAGAAACAATGCAACTATACCAGAGCCAAGCAGGAACGATGCAACTATACCAGAGCCAACCAGGAGCGATGCAACTATACCAGAGCCAACCAGGAGCGGTGCAACTATACTAGAGTCAGCTAGGAACAATGCAACTATACCAGAGCCAACCAGGAACGGTGCAACTAAATCAGAGCCAACCAGGAACGGTGCAACTATACCAGAGCCAACCAGGAGCGGTGCAACTATACCAGAGCCAACTAGGAACGATGCAACTATACCAGAGCCAACCAGGAACGGTGCAACTAAATCAGAGCCAACCAGGAACGGTGCAACTATACCAGAGCCAACCAGGAATGGTGCAACTATACCAAAGCCAACCAGGAATGGTGCAACTATACCAGAGCCAACCAGGAACGGTGCAACTATACCAGAGCCAACCAGGAACTTTGCAACTATACCAGAGTCAACCAGGAACTGTGCAACTAAACCAGAGCCAACCAGGAACGGTGCAACTAAATCAGAGCCAACCAGGAACGGTGCAACTATACCAGAGCCAACCAGGAATGGTGCAACTATACCAGAGCCAACCAGGAACTGTGCAACTATACCAGAGCCAAGCAGGAACGATGCAACTATACCAGAGCTAACATAGAACAAAGCACCTATACCAGAGCATACCAGGAACTGTGCTACTATATCAGAGCCAACCAGGAACGGTGCAACCATATCAGAGCCAACCAGGAACTGTGCAACTATACCAGAGCCAACCAGGAACGGTGCAACTATACCAGAGCCAACCAGGAGCGATGCAACTATGCCAGAGCTAACATAGAACAAAGCACCTATACCAGAGCATACCAGGAACAGTGCTTCTATATCAGAGCCAACCAGGAACAGTGCAACTAAATCAGAGCCAACCAGGAACGGTGCAACTAAATCAGAGCCAACCAGGAACGGTGCAACTATACCAGAGCCAACCAGGAATGGTGCAACTATACCAGAGCCAACCAGGAACGGTGCAACTATAGCAGAGCCAACCAGAAACAGTACAACTATCCCAGAGCCAGCAACAATGTATCTATATATAACCTATAATAATTGGATAAATAATATAGTGGTCTATTTTCCACCCCGGTATTGCGGCAGTCCTTCATGTATATGCAGACACCTTGGCATCCCTATGTCACCCGTCTCACATTGGGATACAAATAGATTTAGTGTTGTGGGGCTGGTGCACACATTAGAGCATGGCGGAGGGGAATGTGCCGCAGGAGACCGTCTCTGCTCGCCGCGCTGTTACTAATCTGGAGATAATTTCTGCACAGCGAGACGCATTGTTTTTGCTTGTGATGCAGAAAAATGAGAAATAGCGAAACAGATTATTTGGGGAATGTTTACAGACTCCTGTGCTGGTTATTGAATCAGCCTCTCCGGAGGTTCATCGTGGATCATTTACATACATAATATAATCATTGTAATTATAGTGTCTGGGCCGGAGTTTCCTATAGGGACTGTAGGTCTGTGTCTATAGGCAGCCCTAGGGGTGGGAAGCTAAGAGTTACACTAAAATGTATTTATATGTAAATGAAGTATATGAATATGGTGATTAGGTATTCTTAGCACTGTGAGACTTAATGGAGGAGAACCCACTGGCTGTGCAGCTGTTTCACAACTACAACTCCCAGCATGCCCTGACAGACTGTAGCAGTAACATCTGCTTAGCCACATGTTGGAAATCGCTGTCATAGATCCAAAAGAAGGCATAACCGAAATGTACGTCGGGGTGGGGGCTGCTGGTGGACTCTACCTCATTGCCACTCTTGGTAATATACCTCTAACTTTGTTTACAGTTACTACGTTTGTGATATAAGTATTTGTAAGGTGTATGTTTTCTCGATTTAGCAGATAGGATACTACTCTCATTTGCATTACACCTTTATGAGTTACCACCATCACCCCCTGCTTGTATGTTCGTTGTCGTTGTGTGTTTTTTAACCTCTTTTCCAGAAGTGGTTGATTGTTTCATTCCTTTCTGCTTTTTGTCATTTCATGTGTGTTTTTTAATAATTTATACAATAAAGATTTGTTTATATTGATATCAGTTCGAGGTTCAGTTGTGTTTTTGTTGGTTTGCTATATATATATCCAGCCTGGCACTACTATGCATGAATAACACCCCCATACTGTAACTGCCTGCCTACCCACCAGCCTTCTACTGCATGTGATATACTAAATCTATCTGTCTCCAGCCTGCTAAAGCATCATGCATATGCATCCAGTCCGGCACTGTGTATATATATATATATATATATATATATATATATATATATATATATACAGTGCGGTGCTCCAAGCTGCATATATATGTATACACACACATGCAGTGCCAGACTGGATGCATATATATGCATTAGCAGGCGATAGATAGATAGATAGATAGATAGATACGATAGATAGATACTGTAGATAGATAGATACGATAGATAGATACGATAGATAGATAGATAGATAGATAGATAGATAGATAGATAGATACTGTAGATAGATAGGAAATAGAGATAGGAGATAGATAGATAGGAGATTGAGTATGTGCAATAGCATGCTGGTGGGTAGGCAGGCAGTCACAGTATGGTGGTATCAGGTCTGGTATAGTAATGTTATATCTCGTACAGTATGGCGGTATGGCTGTATGCTTTAAATGTGCATTGTCTGAAGCTGTTACCTACCAATCCTGTGATAAGAATCGCTACAGACAATATGCAGATCATGTAAGCAGTTAAAAACCGCATAGAAAAAAAATTCAGACAATGCATGTGGCCGAAACCATGCGTCCATTTCTTCCCCAGTAGTCGGGAGGGGGCCCATTGGAAAGTTTGCTATGGGGCCCAGTCATTTCTAGTTACGCCCCTGGGTAGTGCCCTGTTGTCAACAGGCTTACAGTAGGTAGGTTTCCCCTGTAGATAGGCCCCAGTAGGTAGGTTCCCCTGTAGATAGCCCCAGTAGGTAGGTTCCCCCCTGCGGATGGGTGCCAGTAGGTAGTGCCCTGTTGTCAACAGGCTTACAGTAGGTAGGTTTCCCCTGTAGATAGGCCCCAGTAGGTAGGTTCCCCTGTAGATAGCCCCAGTAGGTAGGTTCCCCCCTGCGGATGGGTGCCAGTAGGTAGTGCCCTGTTGTCAACAGGCTTACAGTAGGTAGGTTCCCCCTGTGGATAGGTCTTGAGGACACACATACAGTTAAAAGGGCATGACTCATGGGCATGGCTAAAACTGTCTAACCATCCCCTGTAAATGAAAGGTTAACTTAAAGCTGTGAACAACTGATTCCTGGAATAAGTCACTCTTATAGTTGTCCCGCCAACAACACTAATTCCTTTTACCCATATGAACTATATCTAGAATGTTCTTTACTATATCATATAAGTCATTGACTTATGTTTCACACGTTCCTCTTCTCTTTTAGTTTGCCCCCTTCCCCCGATGGTGGCGCATGGAGATTACATCTGTCACCCTCAGCCCTGTGAACGGTATATACATGGGACTGTGATCGAATTTTACTGTGACCCCGGGTACATGCTTTCCAATGATTACAAGTACTTCACCTGCCAGTCTGGAGAGTGGTTCCCATCATCTCCGCTCTACTGTGAGAAGATGGGTAAGTTGCTTCTAAAAGTAACATCAGCGTTTGTTTTTTTATACCGTCAGATCCAGGTCCATCATCCAGTGTATTAAAATCTGTCTCCAATATTCCTATTGCTGCTACTCTGTCTTATAGCTTCTAGCAATCGAGGATGGACACCCTTATTTAACTATTTTCCTTTGTTGTCGTTGAGTAGAAAGATCCTGGCCAAACAGCCAAGACACGATGCTGACAACATGGAAGATTGTGGCGTTCACAGCGAGCAGCGTCCTCCTGGTCCTCCTCTTGGTCATCATTGCCAGAAGTTTCCAGACTAAGTTCAAGACCCATTTTCTTCCAAGGTGTGTACCTGGGCCTGTGTGATCTGCTTCCAGCTATAGGAATGTAATAATCACTCAGGATTAAGGTTGAGCGGAACTGTTCGGGTTCAGCAATGTTCTCCGAACCTGGACACTTACCGTTTGATTCCCTGCAACTGGATGCTGCCAAGAAAACATGGACACAGCCTATGGCCTATGGCTGAGCACATATTTTTGAGGACTCCCTGGGATGGCATCCAGCTTCTCTAGCCACTGGGAGTCTTGTTTAGAGAACGTAGCAGAGTCCGAACAGTTTAACACTACTCGAAATGGATATCTTCTACATGGGGGCATATTCAGTGAGATGTTATGGAGTGAAAGGAGTTTGGTGTCATTTATGTCTATTAGATGATGTTAGCTGTCATGGTGCATTTGCAGTTCTATTGGCTACTTCCTTATTTTAGCCTCACTTTATGTTAGCATCCCCTTCTGGTTCAGGGTCTGCACAGAATTTGCTGTGGTGCATTGTGAATGATGGCAGCAAAACTCTAAATGTATCTGGCTTAGCAAATTTTGAAAGACAGATATGAAACTGATATGAGAGATAGATAGATAGATAGATAGATAGATAGATAGATAGATTTCATGATAGTGTTCATGATAGAGGAGGACTGGTGTTAAGTCTGTAAATATAGTATGTACAGAAACTCCATATCCTCAGTAAAGGACCTGATTGGTCCTCTGGACAGACCTAGGCACCAACAGTGAGCTGTGGGCCAATCGATAACTCATGTTAAATCAGAGGGTGGTGTGGTGCTCTCCCCATCATGGAGGCACCCCGTGTCAACAGGCTAGAGATATCTGGCTATCCCGTGTTTTGAGACTCGCAACCGAGGCTCCACGGACTCTTATTTTGCATATGTAAATTTTTGGGGGCATCAGTGGAGACTCTTGATTGAGTACTTAATTGGAATTTTTTCGCTGTTCTCCTTGAGTTCAGTGATAACTGTGTTTTGTTGGTTGATTTTTTATTGCCCTAACTAGCCAGAATCCTACTCCACACTGACGAAGGGCAAAAACCCTGAAACGGCTGTCTGTGGATTGAAGCCTGCCTTGGCAAGCCCTTGTCATGATGGCAATACTCGCACCTTGAGTTGGACATTGACAAAAAGGGGCCACCCTGGTGTTTCCCTATTTATGTTCCAATACTCGCAACCGAGTGGGACTTAAGGGGTTATCTATCAGGGTGGTGTGGTGCTCTCCCCACCGTGTTTTGAGACTCGCAACTGAGGCTCCACGGACTCTTGTTTTGCATATGTAAATTTTTGGGAGCATCAGTGGAGACTCTTGATTGAGTACTTCATTGGAATTCTTTCGCTGTTCTCCTTGAGTTCAGTGATTACTGTGTTTTGTTAAATCAGAGGAAAGACTACGGGACTAGAGAACTAGTGGGGATAACCCTACAAGATCCCCTGTGCCATATGACCTACAGAGCTGTTAAACCATGGTTTCTAGTAGGGATGGTCTGAACCTGCCAAGGTTCGGGTTCGTACGAACCCGGACTCTCGGCAATGATTCCCGCTGTCTTAAACCTCTGTGGAGAGGGTGGCTACAGCGGGAGGACCACCTGGAAAACCGGGATACAGCCATAACCATAGGCTGTATCCCAGTTTTCCAGGCGGTCCCTCCCGCTTTATCCACCCTCTCCACGGAGGTTTAAGACAGCGGGAATCATTGCCGAGAGTCCGGGTTCGTACGAACCCGAACCTCGGCAGGTTCGATCCATCCCTTGTTCCTAGCAAACAATGCAGGATCTTTCTTGGGATAGATAGATAGATAGATAGATAGATACATATGAGAGAGAGACAGAGACAGATAGATATGAGATAGATTTGAGATTGTAACAAAGTTAAGATGGTTTAAAAAAGACAAGAGTCCATCAGGTTTAACCTAGAGAAATCCTACTGTGTTGTTCCAGAATAAGGCAAAAACCCCTATGAGGCAGATGCCAATTGTCCCAACACTGGGAGAACATTCCTTCCCGACTCCAATGGCAATCAGAATAATCCCTGGATCAGTGTTTTCTCACATGAAATTTAATGCCCATAAATGTGAGACGGATGTAGTTAACATTGATTTAACAATAATATTTCATTCCTTCCTGTAGAAGTCCCCAGGACAGCTCAGCTGAGCCGGACTTTGTGGTGGTGGATGGCGTCTTGGTTATGCTTCCTTCCTATGATGAGGCGGTCAGCAGTGGAGTCAATGTCACCCCGCCTGGCTATATGCCCTCTGCTGGCCAGAGGAGCCCATCTAACACAGAGGAATCCCACCCCCCTGCTTATCCTGGTAATCCTAACACGGACAGTTTATGTGAGGAGTCAGAGACCTTCGACAGCTTGTTGGAATCTTCTGACCTCCATCACACATTACATTCTTCTTCTATGACACACATAAGGACCCCGGGCACACAGAATATGAACAGTGAAACAGCAACCACAAGTCCCAGCATCGACATTGCAGATGGTAAGTAAAACCATTAAAGGAGACCTGTCACCCCCGTGCCGGGGTGACAGGCTCCCGACCCCAGCTACATCCCCTTATACTGACCTCATCTGGCCGAGTCCCGCTCCCGGAGCCGGTCCCGGGACAGAGATATCCTGGTCAGAAGCGCACGCGCTGTGGAGATGGGTCCAGCGTCCATAGAGAATGAATGGAGCCGTGTGTGCGCTGCAGAGATAAGTCCGGCTCCATTCATTCTCTATGGACGCCGGACCTATCTGCACAGTGCGCGCGCCGGCTTCTGACCAGGATGTCTCTGTCCCGGGAGCAGGGCTCGACCAGATGAGGTCAGTATAAGGGGATCTAGCTGGGGGTCGGGAGCCTGTCACCCCGGCACGGGGGTGACAGGTCCTCTTTAAGGGCCACTCCAGTGAAAAAGGGTTCCTTAGGCTCTTGTCACGGTAGCCCTGAGTGACAACTGATCCACCCAGACTATTGGTACTGCCACCCACAGAAAGGTGAAAAATAACCCAAGGTGTGTGGTGTGTGTGTGTGTATGGGTGCTGGTGCATACAAAGTATGACAGGGTCCCAGTGTTGTAAAAATTGAAAGCTTTACTGTGAAGTTTTTCAGTAGTACAATACACTTTTATAAAATAGATAAATCTTTGATACAGACTTTAGTGCTTAAACTCGTGGTGCTTAAGGTGGTGCTTGGAGAAGTAGAGCAGAAGAGAGGTAGTTGTAGTGGTGCTTGGAGAGTTGAGTAGAGGAAAAGTGTCTGACCACCATGTGCCCTACAGTGTCGAGTGACCTGTCTTGTCAGGGTACTACAAGCCCCAGCCGTGGTTATCTGGGTGTAGCTAAATGTCCAGGGGTCCCAGTTACCTGCACTGTGAGATACAAAGACCTTCTTTTTGGTAGCTTTGTCCAATCCAAGCTATTTCCTCTTGTGTTCAGGATACTGCCCTGTGCTTTGTAGACGTGTTCTCAGCATGGGTTAGGGTGTTCCTGGACTAGTAAGTAGTGGTTGGAGCCGGCTGCAACAGAATCATCCAAGCACATGGCATCCTTTCTTTTCTACCACCCACCAGTGTATACCTGTTAAAAAAATGTTGTTTTAGACCGAAACGTCCATTATGGTATACTATTCAAGGATTCCATGTGATGTAAAGAATACATGTGGCTAATTCTGGAGCCAACTCACTGTGTATATACATATTTTGTAATAAAATACGATCATGTGAAAATGAAAGAAAATAGTTATCTGGCATGCAATTAATATTCTATAATAGTGTTCTGAAGTTCTAATAGCACCCAATAGAGTGCGCAGATATACTATTAACCATTAACTGACCACAACCACATCTTCTTAAAGGGGTATTTCGGGCCACAAGTAAAATTTTGCTGCAGGCAGGGACATGGGGGGAATAAAGACGCTGAGGAAAATACCTGACCAAGCTGATGGATCACCTGCTGAGCCAATCAGTGACTGAAGCGGCGTACCTTCCCAGTCACTGATTGGGTGACCGGGTGATTCATCAGGCTGGTTGTGACGTCGCTAGAACAAGAGACCCGTGAGCCCAGTGGGAGGTCCAGGAGGGGTAAGACAGTGCCATGGGGAAAGGTAAGTATAGTGTCTTTATCTCCCCCCCCACCACCACCACCACCACCACCCTGCCTTCAGCTAAGTTTACTTGTTGCCCAGAATACCCCTTGAACAGTGTTCATTTTCTTCCTTTCCAGAAATCCCACTGATGGATGACGAGGAGGAGGAGGTAGAAACATAAGGACAATACTACAGACAGTATCTTTCCAGTGACTCCTTTTGTCCGTCTTGATGATTTCTCCTAAACCAAGCTCAGATATTTTGGTAACTTTTTCTTCCATTAAATCGGCAATAATATGGGACATGAACCGAGACGTTGGACCTCAGTAAACCTTATGGATTTCAAACCTGAACGGGCAGAAGGTGACGAGACGCATGCCCAACACTCACGAGGATCGTTTTCTACCTGCATTTCACCAAGGAACTTATGTAGTGACTGTGACGTTCCCCTTACGGTGATGGAGATAAAGGCAATAAGGACCTGTCTGAACCCAACCTCGTTCTTTTCCCTTCTTGGTTCTTCAAGACAGATACAGGAATTCTTAGATGGTTTCTATCCTGTAGATCCAGTTAAAGTGGTGGAGACCTTGATATAGTCCGCAGGTACCTGTAACTACATATGTGCCTTCCCCCCCACAGATCCCTTGCAGTCAAACCATGAAGTCTCCCTCTAAGTTATGCTCTTGTCACTTTGCAAATAAACACCGCAATCTGAAGATCCCAGGTCACCACAGCCACGGCTTTTGGGGTGGAGTGCGTTCTTTTGTCTGGGTGACAGGTTCTCGATTGACAGTCCCATAACTGTCAGTGATTAGCCCTCTGTCTTGGTAAGTACAGAGGGGAACATCATAGTTAGTGGTGGAGCTTGATGACAATTTGAGTTCCTTTTACAGGGGTTGACTATTGGGCAAATGAGCATTTATAGGAATGCTCAAGGCAACAATTGGGTCGAGTAAAAGAATGGGAAGAATGTGAAAATGTTCTTTCATCGGCTGATTGCACCAATAAAATCGGACGCACATCATCGTGTATAAATGGGATCTGTGGCCGATAATGCTGAGTGCCAATGATCAAGCGATCCACCACGTGGCCTGGCTGCTCAATCAATTGAGCCACGATGATAGGCAGTGTTCACACCTGCCATTTTTGCCGTGATTTCCAGCTAAAAAATATCACGTGTGAACACAGTCTAAGGTCTCTGTAAACAGGTGTGTGGTGTATGCTCGACCGGTCACTTGCCAGATGGTACTGTGCGATGCCACTACTGTGGTGGTTGGTCGGAGTATAGCTCAGCCGGATGGTAGGTTGTTGTGACGCCAGTGCCGTTTGGGCACATAGTTATAGCTTTTATTTTAGATAGGCTATACCCTTTCCCCTGTGGTTGTTGACCTGCCGGGCTGTGAGGGGGTCCTTTGGGTACTTTTCACGGTGGTCCTGAGTGGAGCTGTGACCCACCTGGGCTATCGGTACCGCCACCCACAGAAAGGGGAGATGACCCAAGGATAGAGCAGTGGCTGCGTAGGTGCCGGAACAATAATCACTGAGCCCTGTTGTTATAAATAAAATCTTCTTTAGGGTGCCTTCACACGTAACTAGAGATGAGCTAACCTGGTTTGGGTTCGAGTCGATCCGAACAATCGGCATTTGATTAGCTGGGGCTGCTGAACTTGAATAAAGCTCTTAAGGTTGTCTGGAAAACATGGATACAGCCAATGACTATATCCATGTTTTCCACATAGCCTTAGGGCTTTATCCAACTTCAGCAGCCACCGCTAATCAAATGCCGAAAGTTCTGGCTCGGATCGACTCGAGCATGCTCGAGGTTCGCTCATCTCTACACGTAACGGATCCGCAGCGGATTTCACGCTGCGAATTCGCAGCGAAATCTGCTGCGGATCCAGTGCCATTCTTCCCAATGATAGCACATACTCGCAGCGGAATTGACATCTGCTGCGGATCCGTTACGTGTGAAGGTACCCTTACTGTGAGAAGGCTTTGTACAATAGCTGATAATAGACTGTAGATGAGACAGAACAGAATCTGCGCTAAGAGCCTTTGGAGCAGAAGACCTTGGTTGCGTGCTGAGAAGTAGAGTGAGCCGAGAATAGGAGAGAGAATTTTGTGCTGCAAGTTCAGAGTAGTGGAGAGGAGTTTGTGTTGTGAGTCCCAACCCAGGGTAAAAGTGTGCTCTGCCGGAACTTTAGAAGTAGTAGAATACTGGAGAATACTTGAAAATAGAAGTATACTTGTGCCCGTGTTTCGAACTTTGTTGTCGTGATACCACCTGTTACCCTACAGTGTCGGGTGATCCATCCTATTAGGTAACAAGATCTGGGGCTTGTGTCACCCTGAGTTGAGCAAGGTGGCCAAGTTTACCTGGTTACACCTGTGCTGTGATCAGATTACGTAACCTTGTAGCAACTTTGTTCTATCCGGATCAGTTCCTCTTGTTTTAGGATACTGTCCTGCACTTTTAGAAGTGTTTACGGCATGGGTTGGGGTGTTTTTTGACTTGTCCTCTCTCAAGTAGTTTAGCACTGCATAGTTAGACCAAAGATAACGTCTAAAAGAAAAGCCTCTCCGTCTCCCATGTACATCCGTCCACTACCACACTCCTGACTAGACTACACTGGACACATTGACTGGAGAGAGGACCTGGCAAAGCCAGGCCCCAGCTGGACTACAGCAGGGACCGTCTTGTCTTGCGTCCTCTCTCCACCAAGACTTGGGTAAGACTTACTAAGTGTGGGCATGCACTTCCTCTTCCCATGTGACAACTTCCTACAGGAGGTGTAATGTCCCCTGTGAGTGGTGAAGAAAGTGTAAAGAGAAGAAGGAGAATAGGTAGGTGAAGAAGAGAAGAGATCTCTTATTGGTGCACAGATCATAGACTTGCCTTCAAGTCTTCAATCTCTAGCTGCAGCCCACCATACTATGGACATGCCTTTGTCCACCAAGACATAAGAATATTCTCACTGTTCTAGCTAATTATAAAAAGTAAAAAAAAAAAATAAAGGAACAAAACTGCAAAAGTGTGAATTTGACCTAAGTAAAATAAGTATGAAATACCCGGCCTGTGTTCTCCATATTCACTATGAGCAATGATTTATCTCCTGAGCAGGCTTCCCGCTTTTACACATATACACAGAGGAATATATCAATGTGTCACAGCGGTAATACTAGGATAAGACGTTCCTAAAAACGTCCGACTATATTTCCCTGTAAGAGTAAAGTCACACAGTCCAGATTTTTGCAAGTAACATCCACATCAGGATACAGTACCAGGCATGTGGATGACACTTTATACCCCACCCATATTTTTACTTATGAGGTGTATACATACTCTGGGTTCTGTAAACAGGAGAGGTCTGCTCTCAGATCTGTAGATCAGTCTTACAGTAAAAATGGAGGTTGTGGTGTTAGAACACAGGAATGTAAGTGGCTGTAGTTTTAGGTGGTTTGGGTTCCATATTTATACAGGAAGTCTGGGGCCTCCATTATCATTAGGGGTATGGGGGATTCTCTATTTATGGCAGGTATGGAAGGTCAGCTGTGGGGGCCTATGTCTGAAGGGGTCATTATCATATCTACTATTTGTCATTCAAATTTAAAGGTGTATCTTATTAAAAAAAAAAAAAAAAAAAAAAAAAGCCGGACATAAGGGTGGGCTCTGAATGGAACCTTCCTGTTTTCCCTTTTCAAAGGCCAGCACACTGGGCCAAGGTTAGAACCTGAGCCATTGGCATTTGAATCCCACTGTCATCCCATTCTGTGGTGAAGGTGGAGACAGCCTGAATCCCGTCTGGAAAACAGGGATAGAGCCTATGACCTAGGCGGGACTCAGGCAGTCTCCACCTTCCTCACGGAACTGGAAGACCATGGGATTCAAATGCAGATGGTTCTGGTTTCTCGGCCTGGCTCTTTCATCTTTATCAGTAAGTAGGACTTCTAGCTCAATGAATTCACAAGTAAGACTAAAAGATCTATATCATTGGATGGATAGTAATGTTCTATATTAGATTAAATGTACAATACACAGTATAGGCCCCAAAACTTATTGTATTCAGAATTTGACTCACAGCTTAGACTGCTCAGTACTTCTCTATAATGTCCTAAGTGCTGCTACTTAGGGTGTGTGCATATAGAGACATAGAAAAGCAGCATCCCCTCTATGCCTGTTCTGAATCTGGGATATTATAGAGGTCAGGCTCTGCCCATTAGCTCAGGGACAATTGAAAATTAGGGATGGAGCTTGAAGAAGGTAAAATGCAATATACAGGTTAAATAAAGACCCAGACATAGTGCTATTCCTCAATACAGGCATTCTTTTTTTTTAATGCTGAAGTCACCTATCCTGCAATCATGACAGTAATGATAGATATTCTTATAGCCCTGTGGAGCACATCTGAAGTCAGCATATCCCGATAGGGGGGCCTGAACCCTGCTGTTCTGTGGATCACGGTCAATTAATCCATAAAGGAAGACGACAGCGGAAATGTCAGAGACAACTAAATCTACTAAAATACAAGAGCTACAAACTGTGTCCCCCAACACTAGTAATATCTATGGCTTCTACAGATATAATCTATATAAGCAGCTGAGAGACTGTGCACATACATTACTTATCCTGAGTTACATCCTATACTATACTCAAGAGCTGCACTCACTCTTCTGCCGGTGTGGTGACTATGTACATACATTACTGATCCTGTACTGATCCTGAGTTCCATCCTGTATTATACCCCAGAGCTGCACTCACTATTCTGCTGGTGAAAGTACAATATACATATAGATTGGTTATCTCCTTTTTTATGCTTTAAGGAATAATGCAACAGATTAATTTTCAGTACTAAGGCACACAGTAATAAGGACGTATACTGTGTGCTGTATGATGTTTTAACATGGGAGCCTATGGATACTAATCTATGCCTATGTAGTGGCATCAGGCAGGGGGTGGTCCTGGTGACAGATATCTCTAATAGAGATGAGCGAACCTGGAGCATGCTGGAGTCCATCCGAACCCGAACTTTCGGCATTTGATTAGCGGTGGCTGCTGAACTTGGATAAAGCCCTAAGACTACGTAGAAAACATGGATATAGTCATTGGCTGTATCCATGTTTTCCAGACAACCTTAGAGCTTTATCCAATTTCAGCAGCCCCAGCTAATCAAATGCCGAACGATCGGGTTCGGATCGTCTCGAGCATGCTCCAGGTTCGCTCATCTCTAACTGACTCATTTTGGACCCTTTTACTATGATTGTTTTCTTAGGTTTTGCTGCCATCTAATGGTCGATTTGTATAGTACATTGGATTTTACTGTATGATTTGGTTTTGCTTTTCCTACTTCGCCATGTCATTCATCCTACAAGATAGATATCACGCCTGCCAAATTTCCAAAATAACACACTAGTGTGTACAGTGGTTAGGTAGGTCGTATGTGTCACAGTAACATCCACATGATACCAGGACACAGGTTGAGTGATCCCAGGTAAGTGACCCGCACACACCTGGCCATCCACATAATGGAAAACATGACCCATCAGATGAGGCACCTTCTTCCATTGCTTCATGGTTTAGTTCTGATGCCCATTGTAGACACTTTCAGGGGTGGATAGGGGTCACATGGGCACTGACCTGTCTGTGAGACGCCATATACATCAAGCTGCCATGTCCTGACTACTTTCGATCATAGACATCGGGAAGATTTTCAGCTGTATGCTCTTCAGCAGCTCTTCAGTGGGATCGGACTAGACCACATTCCTCACCAGTTCTCCTGCCTTGGATAGTTTTGTTTGTAATGTCTGCCATCTGCTGGTGAAAAGTGGGTATCTCCAATGTTATATTCTTTCACCAACAGATGGCAGACAAATCATTGATAGTCTAAACAGCTGGATAAGAGGAGTCCAGCAATAAGCTGGGGAAGAAGTGATGACACAAGAAGCATACCTCCCAACTATTGCTGAGAGAAAAGAGGGACATTCAAGGCACTGTCACACCCAAACTCTTTTCCCACTGCTATTCACAGAAGTCATAGGGTAGGACCATACACTGTAGAAGCCATAAGTGAAATCATGCTGTACCGTCACACTCTTACTGGCCAAATCCCGTATACCGACTAATATTACTAAAAATAAAAGTATATAGGAAACTAATATTATCAACATTACAATCACAAAGTAACTAATACCACCAAACCATTACTAAAATCCAGTATATAAATAAAGACATATCACCATACCAAGACCACCGCCATTACCACCACATAATGATTACTACCACCATACTATTACTAAATAACATCCAGTATACCAAGACCAGTGTCCCCCCATACACTGACCGATATAGGAGGTAGATAATAGTACACAGGCTCTGCACACTATATAAGTGAATTCACTGCAGTTACATCCAGTGGCTCACAGAGGGCATTTTCTCGTATCAGTCGCTCACTTTTCCTTTCTTCTCCAACTGGCCTTGCCATCATGAAGACTTTTCCTGGTCACAACTCATGTCTCCCAGACATATTTTAGGCTCTTCGCTCCAGCACCAACCTTACCTCTAAATAAAGTCCCCATCTGTATTGTGTCCACAGTTGAATGGGCTGCCTGCAGCACCCAGCTTCATTCTGGGAGAAGCAGAACAAATAGCAGCCATTTCGGGAACATCACTCCTAGTTTAGGAATGTCCCTGGATCCAGAACGGTTGGGAGGTATGCAGGGGCGTAGCTAATGTCTCCTGGGCCCTGGTGCAAGAGGTCAACTTGGACCCCCCCTTTCCAAGCGATGCTATTGATAGATAGATAGATAAAATCTCAAGACTGATATTACCAATACCACCAGTATATAGAAAATATTATCACCACAAATATTGCCGCCATACTGTTACTGACCAAATTCTGTATACGGAGACCAATATTGCCAATAATACTAGTATACCAGTAAGAGGCAAATATTACCGCCACACCACTACCATATTGTCACTGACCAAATCCTATATACTAAGATCAATAAAACACAGTACCAGATTACAAGTAACAAATATTACCACCGCATACTGGCTAACACCACCACATACTGACGAATACCACCACTGCTACTGAATTATACCACCACATACTGACTAACACCACCACTGCTACTGATTAATACCACCACATACTAACACCACCGCTGCTACTGACTAATACCACCACATACTGACTAACACCGCAGCTGCTACTGAATAAAATCCACTGTACAAAGATCACTATCACATACAATCTCATACAGTCATATAGAGGGGGACCCAGCTCTACGCAGGCTCTTTACACCATATTCATTACAGTGCAGATAGATTTAGTGACTCACAGGGGACGTTTTCTCTGATCAGAGTCCTTACCTTTTCATTTTCTTCTCCATCTGCCCTGTGCTGTTATGGGAACTTCTCCGAGCCACAAATCCACGAATCTGCCAGACAGACATATTCCTCACCATCCTCATCTCTATACTGTCACCATCCTCATCTCTATACTAACTGCACATTTGTATTGGCCCCTTTACACCCTCGTTTAGTGGGTAGGCTGACTATGTGACCCCCTTATAGTATATGCCCCCCTCTGTGTGGTCCACTATAATAAAAGCCATATTGTATACACCCCCGTGTAGTCCCCCTTATAGATGGCCCCCCAGGTATTCCCCTTATAGATGGGCCCTGCATGTGTTATCTCCCTTATAGATGGCCCCGTTAGCCCCCATGTAATCCCCCCTAATAGATAGCCTTCAAGTTTCCCCTTATAGATGCCCCCCCAGGTAATACCCCTTATAGATGGCTCCCCTCAGGTAATACCCCCAGTGGCGGTCTTTGGCACCAAGCACCCCAAGCGATCGCTTGGGGCCCCCAACATCCAAGGGGGCCCCCACGCTCCGCTCTTGTGCTCAAGACCACTGGACAGGGCCGCTGCCCCGCTCGCTGCTGCCATCTGAACTGTAACTATGAGCACTCGTAATAAGCGCTCATAGTTACATGCAGCAGCACTGACAGGGCGGGAGACATTGGCTCCCTTCCTGTCAGTCACTCTTGTGGCCGCAGGAAGGGTTTTCCCTGCGGTCACAAGTGGCAGCCTTGTCCTTGTGGTGCCGGCGCTCCAGTGACATCACTGGAGCATCGGCGCCAGGACAAGGGGAGTGCGGCCTCTTGTGATCGCAGGGAAAACCCTTCCTGCGGCCACAGAGTGAAGAGAAGAGGAGACGCCCGGACCCAGGTGAGTATAAGTGTTTGTTTTATTGTGTTATATACTATATGGGAGGAGGAGCACACAGGGGTCTGTTTAACTGGGGAGCGCACATCGGGGGTCTATATTAATGGGGGGAGCACACAGGGGGGGCTATACACTACTGGGGCTTTACAAAGGGGTCTATATACTACTGGGGGCAGCACACAGGGGGTCTATATACTACTTGGGGCAGCAGAATGGGGTCTATATACAACTTGGGAGAGCACACAGGAGGTCTATATCCAAGTGGGGGAGCAAACAGGGGGGCTATATAGTACTGGTGGGGCACACAGGGGGTCTATATACTACTGGGGGAACATACAGGGGTCTATATTCTACTTGTGAGGAACACAGGTGGTCTATTTATAACTGGGGGAGCACACAGGGGTCTGTATACTACTGGGGCAGCACACAAGGGGTCTATATAATACTTCTATATATACTTCTGGGGGAGCACACGGGGGGCTATATATAACTGGGGGAACACACAGGGGTCTATATACTACTGGGGGAAGCAAACAAGGGGTATATACTACTGGGGGCAGGACACAAGGGGTATATACTATTGGGGGCAACACACAGCGGTCTATTGTTTTGGAACGCGTGTCGAGGGGGGGGCCCCAGACATAACTTCGCTTGGGGCCCCAGAAATGCCAAGACCGCCCCTTAATACAACCTATTAGATGGCTCCCCCGAGGTTATACCCCTTATAGATGCGCCCCCCCCCCCAGGTAATACCCCTCATAGATAGCACCCAGTCTGTGCAAAAAAGACAAAACACAACAACTCACCTGACAACTTACTCCCCCGCCGTGTCTCTCTCCTCCTGCAGTCCGGTCTGGCTGTCGGCTGGCACGCGGCTCCTTCGGTCTGGCTGTCGGCTGGCACGCGGCTCCTTCGGTCTGGCTGTCGGCTGCCGCGCGGCTCCCCCGGTCTATCCCGTCCCGTCCCCGGCAGCACAAGCATCAGTGAGGTTAGTGTGTGCGCTGGGGATGTTACTTCCGGCACGGGGGTGCTTGTTATAGACGCACCCTGCACTGGAAGTACTTCCCCGGTGCACACTGACCTCACTGATACATGTGCTGCTGGGGACGGGACAGACGGGGGAGCCGCGGGTTAGCCGGGGGGGCCATCCCAGCCTCCTTCTTGTGACCGCAAGCAAAATCCTGCTTGCGGTCACAAGAGGGAATGGGAGGGGGCAGTGTGGTGTCAAGGGGGGGGGGCCTCGCGGGCCGCCGCGACCACGGTAGCTACGCCACTGGAGGTATGCAAGACAGAGCTTAAGGAAGCATGTCTGGTGTCTAAATTCACTGTTGACTTTAAGGCCAGGATCTTTGGGTTCACCTAATACTGTGTATTATTTACACTGTATAAACTTAAACCAGTCTTAACACGCGCCAACACTGGATCATGCTATATGATAAGTTAGAAGCCGGATGGGTTAGACACTTGATCTGACATTAGACCACTTAGGCCTCCTGCACACGACTGGAATGCTCCCATTGACTCTGAATGCTGGAGTTTGTGTTTGGTATTGCAACTCACATCTATTGAAGTGAATGGAGCCAAGGTGTAATACTACACGCAACCTGAGGACAGGGGCAGCGCTGTTTTTGGTTGAGAACAACAGTCCCACCATGTACCACAAAAAAAAGATTACGTTAGGCCATGTTCACATTGTATAGCCCATGACAGGGCACGGACAAAGCATAGGCAGGGTAGGCAACCACCTAGGCAAGGGGTAGGGAACCTTGGCTCTTTAGCTGTTGCAAAACTATAACTCCCATCATGCATAGACAGCCAAAGGTTTAGCTTTGCTTTGGCTGTCCAGGCATGATGGGAGTTGTAGTTTTGCAACAGCTGGAGAGCCAATGTTCCCCACCCCTGACCTAGGGCGTCATCTGGCAGCAGCAGGTAGGGACACATTGAAGTTAAAAAAAAAAAAAAAAAAACAATCGCAGGCCTTCAATGGACAAGTAAAAGTGTGGCATTAGTTGTTTGAATGAGCGCCAATCCACCAGTAAATCGTCACACCGCTCTCTAATAAGGTTATTCCATCAGTTTTATTACTAATACAACCCATAAAGAAATCTAATCTCTGCAAAAAGATTCATTCACAATAAACAATCGCTAGTAGTAATATCAGACCATTATAAGGCATTCGGTTTGTAAAAATTAAGAATTTAACACAAAAAAAGTTTTGTTTTTATAAAATGTTAAGGAAACAGAACAAATGGAAAATGTAGAAAGTAATGGTTCAGTTGCTGAGAAGATTCATATTACAGAGACACATTTCCCTTACATGTATATAAAAACTGGTCCACTACAGTGCTGTGGGTCAATGTGAGGAGAGTGGCACAAATCACCACTAGAGGGCGCTCTCTCCTGTATAAACTATCCGGTGTGTTATCTGACTTGTCTATGAATAGAACAAAAGATCAGAACAAGTAAAATTTCTGTAAATCTCATCCATACCCAGTTATCACCTATGTGCGGCTCTCTACATGTTCTGTAGCAGGGTGCAGGTCATGAACCACTGCAAAATTACAACTCCCAGCGCAGGTGTTGCTAGGAGTTATAGTCTGACAGCAGCTGGAGGCTTACATTATGTATGGGGAAGGGGCGCACCATAAGTGTTGTTAAATGTGTCTTATTACTGTATGTGTGAGGGGTGGATGTGTCTCTCCCTGTATATGGGGTGGGGGGTAATGTGTCTTGCACCATATTACTGTATATGTGGAAGGGTGGGTGACTTGAACAGTACCACTATACATTGGGGGGGGGGGGAGGTGGCTTGCACTACCACTGTATATGTGGGGGATATGGCTTGTACTGTGTCACATTCCTGGCACCAAATTAAAGGAGAAGGCCAGCCATTTTGAAAATCCAGCAGGGGCAGGGGGGAATTTGATGAGTAGGCACTTACCTGTCTCCGTGCCCACGGTGAGCAGTGCGACCGGCCTCAGGACCCCTGCTGGAAGGCATTTTCCCCCCAAGTTGTAATGATGTCACATGCCTGTTCCGATTGACTGGCCGCTCAGCCTATCAGTGATTGGTGTGGTATCTCACCCCAGGTCACTGAGTCGGGTTGTGATGTGTGCAGCACTGAGATCCCGAAGCCCGGCAGGGGTCCCGAGGTCGGTCCCGCTGCTCACTGCAGGCATGGTGACTACTGGTTATAAAATTCCCTCCTGCCCCTGCCAGATTTTCAAAATGCTCGGACTTCTCCTTTAAAGAGGGGGGTGAGGTGGGGGGGGGGGGGGGCTTAAACCGTATGGGTGAAATGTGGTTTGTGAAAAAATTGTGTGGAGCATGAGGCGAGAGCATGAGACGAGGGGGATGTATATGTTTAGTATGTCCCCACCTGTGTATGGGGGGCACCCATCTTACCCTCAGTTCTTCTGTCTGCAAAATCTACAACTTCCACCTTCTCCGGGGTACTGTGCCACCATCTTCAGGAATCATCATAAGAATTACTCAGAAATGTATCCAAGACTTTTCTATAAATTTCTACAAAAAATATAAGTGCTATAAGAGCAAGTTGAGGTTATGTCTGTCCTTAGCGGAGCGCCCGCAGCAGCAGCGGCGTCAACAGTGAAGATACATTCCGTCATCTAGAATTTAAGACGTCATCACTTCTGTTCCACTTTCCCTACAAACTGCAGGATATCTTTAGCCAGAAGCTCCGGCTCTTCAAAGGCTGCAAAATGGCCGCCCCGGGGCATAAGGTTAAAGGAGACGATGTTGAGAAATTTCTGCTTGGCCCAGAGGAGGGGACAATGCAGGAGCTCATTGGGGAAGGAGGCGACACCGGTGGGGACCTTGACAGGTAGTCTGGAGGAGATGAGAAGGGAGATGGTGAATACAGCTGGAAACAACAAGTACAACATATAAGGCAGAATTGCCTTAGTTTGTGCTATCAGCTAAACATGGTGGCCCAGTATACAGCAGCTTGTGTTGTGAGAATAGCTAAAGAGGCTGGCGGAGCATGTGCCCCCTGTACGGGGATCGGAGAAAGGGACCAACAGGAGTAATTAAAGTTTAGCAGAGTAAAACATGGTGGAGGGGAGAGGAGGGGGATGCAGCTGCAGCTTCTCACTTTGTATTTTAGGGCTCTAGATACAATTTAAAGTACAAAGCTACCTGGAGGAGTGAATACACCTTCACTGTAATAATAGATAGATAGATAGATAGAGAGAGAGAGAGAGAGAGAGAGAACCCACCAATCACTGCAGAGGTTACATACTTGTCATGTTTGGCCGTGCCAACTCCTCTGCCCATGTTCTCCTTGTAAAGCCTCATGGAAGACACAATAGAGCCGGTGAGCCAGTAGATCATGATGTTGGTCAGAAGGTCATCCAAGGTGTACTTTCTGGAGGAGACCAAGAACTCAGTATCAGCTAGGCCATTAAACGTGACTTTATATAATAGGGATGCTAAACTATAATTCCCATCATGCTTAGACAGCCAAAGCATCATAGCAATTGTAGTTTTGCAGCAGCTGGAGGGCCGCAGGTTCCCCTGTTATATATATGGACCAGGACAAGCTGAAACTAGACATGAAGACTAATGCGGTACACAGCTGCTGTGTATCTAAGCATCTGAGTAACATCGTTATGTCTGTGGTGATAAGAGGAGGCTGCTGTAAAGTGATCTGTACAGCATGGCAGCTCCCTGTGGAATGACCTCTTCACAGGTCACAGAGCGCGCTCAGTAATGTTTCACATTCATCTCAAGGAGACAGAGTCTGGCTGTTACCGTCTATGTACATAAGGCTTGCTGTAAAGCATGTCACTAAATGCTGTTAAAAACAGCTCAGGCAAGAAGGCAGCCCCCATAACAATGTAAGAAAGATGAAGTAAAAAAAGATTACAGTCAGAAAAAAGATTTGGTATCTGAATCTAATCAGTAAGAGAAAATATAGGCGATACATGCCCTTCCATTATTGTGGTCACCCCTCCCTCCCCCCCATCTTTAGCCGGTGTAGCCTCTCCATCCATATAATGGACATTACGTACTTCTCTAGGCCGCCATCCTCATAATCACGGAAGTTCGGGTCTGTCCAGGTAGAAAACTTCTCCAGAATATAAGCAGCAAGTCCTACAGGAGAGTTGTTCAGACCACATCCTGTAAAGGGGGGAAAAAAGAGGGGGGGGGTCACTCTGCAGCACAGATCTGCTTGGAAGTGAGCAGTGAAATCAATGAGAACAATATGGAGGGGGGAAAAATTCAACACACATATAGTAACATTGTAAAAATAACTTAGGGAGAAGGGGGATGTAGCTGCAGTTTCTCTTTGTGTGTCTATGAACAGCATGGTGTGGGAGAGGGAAGCGGTCACTTTATTGGTTCACATAAAAACCTGCATAGTTACCAGCAGTACTCACACAGGACCTTTCCCTTACTTGTTTGGCCAATCACATGGCAGCACCTACTGCTCTTTGCTATGCCGCACTGATCAGGGTGGCACGTGTCATCGGATAACACTAATACAGGTGACATGTAGGCAGAGAGGAGGGTTACTTATGCACTGGGTTTGCAAGGTGCTATGTAAGCATAAAGGAAAGCTGCAATAGGACCACTGCAAGGAGGGGCTACATCACAAAAGCAGCGAACTACTGAAATTGATGCCAAACTAAAAGGGGGAGGGAGGGGCGGCAGCTCTGAGTACATAGTAGTAATACATATTTATACAAGGGACAGCTGCCCAGAACTTTATGGATGGTAGTAGATAAGTGGGAAATCTTTCCCTTCAGGCGCTGTGTGGATCCCCTGGAGGAGGCAGACAGGCTCAGGATGCATGCACATTGGTCCAGTTTCTCTCCCCCTGTCTGCTTGAGCAGAGTCCCAGCAGTCAGGTATGGGGGAAGGGGGGGGGGTAAGGAAGTGCTACAGCTTGCAGCTCTTCAGGAACTCGGAAAAGCCTCTTTGTACTACAGAGTAAAAGCATTTTTCTACATTATGGAAGCACAGTTGGATCTGTGAAAGCTGACAGATTCCCTTTAAGTGATCTACAAGTATGTAACAGATCACATGTAGGGAAGTTGACTATTTCAGTGAAAAGATGGACTACCAGTATATCAGCCGATGCCTCGAGGCGAACATGTTGTCATCTTTGGACTGATCTTGTCTGTGACGTTCTCTGGAGCAGATTATGAGTAGGCACACGCTGCACATTAGGACTCTATATATACCAGCGGCGGCAGGCAGGGACTTGGCTCATTGCCCTGATATTTCATTAATATTTGGCTTTAAGCAGGAGCAGATGCCGAGTGAGAACAGGATCGAAGTCTGATTCAGCTACAGATCTGCAATTAGGTGAAAGAGCCGCGGCGGAGATCTCAGATTAATGGCTTTAATTCATGAAAGCGACAACCAGATCCGGGCCTGGGTATATATGGTACTGGCGTCACTGATCCTGCACAGTCTGTCTGGCATCCATGGAGCGCACTGAACAAATGGCTCTAAACGGATTATCTAATATTATGTCCTTAAAGTGAACCTGTTACTGATAAAGCTCCTAGGCCAGAAGTAGGGAACCTTGGCTCCTCAGCTGTTGCAAAACTACAACACCCATCATGCCTGGGCAACCAAAGCTAAAGCTTTAGCTGTCTTGACATGATGGGAGTTGTAGTTTTGCAACAACAGGAGAGCCAAGGTTCCCTACCCCTGGCCTAGGCCATGGCTTTCCTGCTTGTGGAACTACTACACACAGCATGCCCTGTGGCTTTGGCCACCAACAAAACTACAAATCCCACTATGCCTTAAAATAAACAGTAAAGTCCAATGGCCTCCACTAACCCCTCCATCCTGCTCCACTCCAGTCATTGTACGACTACACCTCCCATCATACCCCGACAGCTGCGCCCTGTTGTCTACAAGCTGTTACGGAACAACCCGCTTACTATAAATGATGTTCATTTTGACCTCAAGTGGGATCAAACTTGCCGCCCCACTACTACTCCTATTATGCCCTGACACCCTGCTATAAAATATGGATATGTTAGGAACTGTAGTATCACAACAGTTGGAGTCTTTCACATTGGAAACTACTGTCGTGTTATGTCCAATGAAGCTCTCTGACACACATATATATATATATATCACACTTGATAGAATTGGTGGCAACCTGATTCCAGATCTAAAAAGGTTCCTAAAAGATGGAAACTGATTGGTTGCTTTGGGCAATCTCCACTGTGCAGAATGGACGTAGTAAATAGTGAGCGCTGTGTATAACACCACACCACATACTCCCATAGGGAACATACGCCGCAACAAAATGTCTTCCCACACAGGATGGGCGAGGTGAGATGCCTGCAAGGAACACAAGCGCCAGATAACATGTAGGATGTTTTACAACTTCTAACAGGACAGATGGCGTCAGGAGAAGCTGGATAGCTGGAGGTAGAAGACGTAATGCAAACTATATTTATCCCTGTTGGTAAATCTTTCCCATACATTACAGGAGAGCATAAGGATGTCATATCTATGTGATATACAAAGTAGTATGAAAGCCAACATGGTGTAGGGGATCTGTCCTGTGCGGTTTTATACAGTGGGTCAGAGCACACAAGGGTCACCTGTATCCACAGTGAATGGGGATGAACTGCAATAAAGCACACAACCTAGGAGAAAGAGTGGCGCTGTTTCTGCAAGGCAGCGGCCATGTTTTCTGATCTCATAAAACACCTTAAAGGAGGTGCTCCTGTGAAAAATAAGTTTTTAAATCAATTGGTGTCAAAATGTTATACAGATTTGTAAATGACTTCCATTTAAACATCTCAAGTCTTCCAGTACTTATCAGCTGCTGTATGTCCTGCAGGAAGTGGTGTATTCTTTCCAGCCTGAGGCCATGTTCACACTTTTTAAAACACCGGTCATTCTGTGATGCCCGACCGAATCCGAATTCACCATTGCACACAATGCGCTCCGGCCACACGCTCCATTGTGTGAACGGACAGGTTCTCTGCGGTCACTATTCAATGAATAGCAGTCGCAGAAAACTGACATGTCAGTTTTTCCTGTGGCCGGATTGAATCCCCGGCCGGAGCGTATACTGTGTGTATACGCTCCAGCTGGGATTCCATTCATTCAGAGACAATGTATGGTTTGTATAAATCACGGCCGTTGTTGCAAATTGCAACAACAGCTGTGATTTATACAAACCATACGTTGTGTGAACATAACCCCAAGGTGCGGTTAAACTGGGGTAAAAAGGTGGAAATTGCAAGAGGAATCCTCGCCCGCTCAGTGTGAACGCACCCTCACACAGCGCTTTCTGCTGCCACCAGGGACTGTCCAAAACTGTAGCAAATCCCCATAGAGAACCTCTCCTGCTCTGGACAGTTCCTGACATGGACAGAGGGGGCAGCAGAGAGCACCGTGTGAGACTGGAGAAAATACATTACATCCTGCAGGACATACATCAGCTGATAAGTACCTGAAGACTTGAGATTTTTAAGTGAAAGTAATTTACTAATCTGTATAACTTTCTGAAACCAGATGAGTTAAAAACAAATGTTATTTCTCCGTAGTACCCCTTTAAGGACTCCCAGTTTTCTCACCTGCAGTATCTGGCTTGGTGGATTGGATGTGCATGTAGCCGCTCTCCTTCATGGTGTTAAAGAAAAACTTTTGCGCAATGGGAAACATCCTCCTCACATCCTCGTCCTGAAAGCCAAAAAGCCCCGGGAACCAGCGACCAAAAAATATGGAGAGCAGCACAGGCAGACTGGGGCTCAGCACGGCGACCATGTTCAGATGCAATCCCTTCACGTTACTAAAAGGGGAAAAAAAAAATGTAGAAAAACATTTCCGTAAATATGGAAAAAGAAGAAAAATGAGGGCGGTCACTCACCACAATAGTTGAAGATAAATCCTTTATTCATCCAGGAATGAACATAGCAGGGAAGGGGGAAGGTGAAAGAACGGGTGCAATCAGACAATCTGATTGTCTGATTGCACCCGTTCTTTCACCTTCCCCCTTCCCTGCTATGTTCATTCCTGGATGAATAAAGGATTTCTCGGCAACTATTGTGGTGAGTGACCGCCCTCGTTTTTCTACTTTTTCCATGTTGGACTGTATGCTTTGGCGTTCAGCATTTCCACTAGCCGTGCATATCATCCACGTTACAGCTTGCCACTCATTGAATCGCTCACAGGACTGTGGAATTAGTAGTGCCAGCCGCCCAGCTCTCACTCTACTTGATTTCTGTAAATATATTCTCCTGCTGTTTACAGCATTTTTTTCAGCAGATTAATGTGAATTCACCTACAACCAGTAGGACATGAGCCGATGCGTACCCCTTACCTCAGTCATCTGCCACCTCCCTGTAGACTGATAATACTTGGCCTCTAATGATATGGAATCAGCTGCAAGTGACAGATAGCGGGGGTCATGAAGAATAGCGCACTAGTGTTACCTGGGAGCAATCTGGGAGAGGATTGTGCAGATCATTGACCCCCAGTCTCCTCCCTGCGCATAAAACTCCCGGAAGCCCAACCTCCGCATCAGCTTGTAGAAGATCCGAGCGACCGCGACAGAGTCACATCCTGAAAGAAGGATACAACAAAAATACATTTTTCCCTTTAAGTCAGGGAAGGAGAACCTGCAACCCTCCAGCTGTAAGAAAACTACAATTCCCATCATGCCTAAACAGATAGTTGTGCAGCAGCTGGAGGGCTGTACGTTTCCATTCCCTGTTTTAAATACATTTAAATACATAAAAATGTGTTTGCTCTATGCAGTTTATCATTCACATGCAGGAATACATTTTAGTATGGAAGGAGTAAGAAGACACCTAAGTTACAGCAGTCCTTTACTTCCTCCCGGTTGATGTCCGTTGCAGAAGGACATAACAATAAAATGACAGATAGAGATAGAGATAGATAGCTATAGATAGATAGAATCTTAAGTCTCTTAGCCAAGAAGGGATTTACAAGTTTTGTGCATCCATGGAGGAGATCTGCTAGTTCATACAGTCCTGTGATTGCAGCAGCCTCTACACCAATTCAGTCAAATTCTGCAGAGCAAGAGGATTGTGACCATAGGAGTGTACTAACAGGGAATATGGGACGAAACAAGAGGGGCAGGTGTAATGTGAGCTAGCAGGCTTGTTGACACAGTGACCATGACTGTACTGCAGCTCTACTGTGGGTGTAACATGGTGGACAGTGATACTTTACCCATTAGTAAATAAGGAAAACCTACGTAAGTGGTCCTATAGCTAATAAATTGCTTTCTATACACACCCACAGTACCTTGCTTGTGAGAAGCTTCTGAGAAGCCATACCCAGGAATGGACGGACAGATAACCTCAAAGATATGCTCATCGCTGAGGCCGTGGCTGGCAGGATCGGTCAGGAGGGGGATGATTTTGTAGAATTCATAGAAAGATCCAGGCCAGCCGTGAACCATGATAAGAGGCTTCGCCTTCCGACCCGCGGGGAGGTTTTTCGGCTTTACATGGAGAAAATGGATATTGATGCCTGGAGGAAACATACAAGAAGTTGATCTAGAGAGAGTCTTTGGTAACATCCCTTTAAGAGCGACTTTGGTCCCATTCCTTTAAGAGTTAATTTGGCCCTGATAACTGATCTGACAACAGGTTAGCCCAGTTTACAATGGCAATGACATCACTTCCCAAAGTTCACATTGCTATAACAAACACAGAAAAAGGGGAACAGAGTTCTTCTACCTCCAGCAAATAATAAACCCAAGCCAGGGTCGTCATGCCCAGACAGCCAAGGGCCATAACTATTACAGAGATCATATTTAGATCAATAAGTTGTCTGTAGAACAGGACAGGTCCTTCTTTTGTGTCCCTACCAATGGAAGTGAATATATTCTAGAGAGTTACACTGTATGAAAACTCTTTTAGGGTGTGTTCACACCTACAGGATCTGCAGCAGATCTGCAGCAGATTTGATGCTGTGTTCAGTTATTTAAATGAAATCTGCTGCAGAAAATCAGCTGCAGATCCTGTAGGTGTGAACGCACCATTAAAAGGGGTATTCCCATCTCAACTGTTATAGTTAAAGGGTTATTCCACTCAAGTAAAATACATGTTAAATCATCCCCCCTCCTAGAAGCTAACAATTCATACCAGTTATTACCTTTTCAGTCTCCTTCCCCCAGTTCTCAGCTGCTTTCTGCTGAAGACACAGAAATCTGTGCTTTTCTCTCAGTCTCTCCATCCTCCCTCATGTAAACAAGTCCCTGGCCGGCTGTATCTGCATGGTTTCTGTGGGGCCAGGAGGGTGAATCACAGTAGAGTCACAAGTAACTTAACCTTAGATTAACTCTCCCGCTTTACACAGTACAGAGACAGCTGGCCAGCAAAACTATTTACATGAGCCATCTCAGAAGGGAATGGGGAGGAGGAGCAGCTCCTGTACAGTTTTCTGTGTCTTCAGCAAAAGAAGCAGCTCAGAACTGGGCTAAAGAGACAGAGACAGAAAAGTTAGTAACAAGTATGGAATATATTGTCGGTCTCCAGGTCGAGCAAGCAGTGGGCTGATTGGTGTGTGTATAGATATTGGCCCTGATTTATCAAATGGTGTAAAATTTAGACTGGTGCAAATTGCCCACAGGAACCAATCACAGCTCCTCTTTCACTTTACCAGAGCTAGAAGCTGAGCAGTGATTGGCTGCTGTGGGCAGTTTGCACCAGTCTAAATTTTACACCATATGATAAATCTCCCCCATAGTGTATAAATGCTGTATAATATATTATATATACAGACCACTGCTTTTAGTGCAGAGTGGTGGTCTGTAACCTAGACAACGAGCTGTCAACAATGGGAGGAAAATAGCAGCATATCAGGAGAAGGTGGCAAATTTGCTAAATGAAAGTATTTGCACAAATATGCACGAGTCCTACAAGTATAAGGCTATGTTCACACAACGTACGTTCGGTACTAATCACGGCCGTTGTAGCCACAGGGCGTGAGTAGTGTGGAACTTACGTTGTGCTGAAGGCTGAGGGAATCCTGGCTGGAGTGTATACACATTGGGGGACATTTATGAAGTCCGGTGTTTTTTACGGCGGGCTTACAAATGTCCCGCAGCTCCGGAGCTCAGGGGATTTATGTAGAGGTGCATTGCCTCTCCATAAATCCTGTATGCACAGAGGCCATCCGTGCGAATAATCTCAGAGCTGGCGTAGGTTTCAGCATAATTTTTCCCTTGGAAAAAATGATAAATGCGGCACATGCAGAGACCGCGCCCCCCTCTGCGTGCTGCCACACACCCCTCTCCGCCCCACTGGTGAAGATGGAGCAGATTGGCCCAATGCGAATAAAATATTTGCAAAAAGACCTTTTGTGAATACTTTTCCGCTAATTGGGCCAATCTGTGCCGAAAAAAGGCATTTTCGCCTTTTAATACATCTCCCCAATGGTATACACTCCGGCCGGGATCCCTAGTGGCGCCGCGAGAAACTGACATGCCAGTTCACACAATGGAGCGTGCGGCTCCATCTGCACGCTCCATTGTGAGCAGCGGGGAATTTGGATGCGGCCGCATCCAAATTCAGGTCACGGAACGGCCAGTCTCTTACCATGTCTGAACATAGCCTAAAGGCCCTATTCCACGGAGCGATTATCGGCCGTGGAATAGAGGGCAACGATCAGCCAAGATCGTTCATGTCGGCTGATCGTTGTGTCGCTTGTTTTTCAAACATGTCGAAAAACAAGCAACTGATACGGCAGCGATCTGCTGCCGTCGCTCCGTGGAATAGGAGCGGCGGCAGCAGACCGCCGCTATCCCTCATGGGCTGCCCGGACGATCTAGCAATCACTTGGGCAGCTCCCACGCACCTCCCCGCGGCCCCTCCCGCACTCACCTGCTTGCTGACGACACATGGAATAGTGGCGGCAGTGAGCAGGGAACGAGGAGCAAACGAGCGCTAATAGCACTTGTTTGCTCCTCTGCATCGCTCCATGGAATAGGGACTTAACTATGTTAGCTGATCACAGACATTGAGTTGCATTTACAAGAAAAAGAAAAAAAAGTTGCATTCCTGCTAAATGGACTTTGCCCTCTTTGATTTTCCAGAGAGATTAAAGTATGTGACAAATATACACATCAAAGGAGATGACCGGGAAATGTGCCATAATTAATCCTGGTTATTTCTAGAAGCAACGTCCTTCTGTAACTAATTCTGGGGGAATCATATTTAATTAAAAACCTACACATTTCCCACGTGTAATATTCCCACTGGACCAGGGGAAGAAACTAGGGCAGGAATGACAGATAATTACGGAGCGGGACGATTGCTCATTAACCAACAAGTGGACGGCGAGCTCAGAGATAATAAATCTGACATCAAGATAGGATCTGTGTAAAAGGTAAGCGCAGTTTAAAGGGCCATGACATCACGTTCTAAAGTTCACATTGCTATAAATATGTGTGTGTGAAACGGTTTAATATACAGTGATATAGGTATAGCTCCAGCCATCTTACAATGTAACACACATGATACTATGATAGCTAAGTCAACAGGGAAGGTAGAAAGTGAAAAAAATAAAAACTTGTGGGTTGGGCCACAGCATCTGTGTTGAGGGTCAGTTCACATGTACAGACTCGCAGCGTAAATCTCGCTGCGAGTCTGTCAGGTCCTGGCAGTTCACTGTCACTACATACTCGCAGCTGTCTGAACGACCGCTGCATGTATGCAATTCTGCCGGCCCCTTAACCCCTTCAGCTCCTGCTCTGTATACATTACCTCTCGTCGCTGCACGGGGTCCCGGCGTGCTGCTCTCACGCCCGGCCAATCAGTGTGGCTGCGGCTGGGCAACACACTGATTGGCCGGGCGGGAGAGCAGTACGCCAGGACCCCGTGCAGCGAGGAGAGGTAATGTATACAGAGCAGGAGCTGGGCGGCAGCAGAAGGGGTTAAGGGGCCGGCAGAATTGCATACACGCAGCGGTCGTTCAGACAGCTGCGAGTATGTAATGACAGTGAACTGCCAGGACCTGACAGACTCGCAGCGAGATTTACGCTGTGAGTCTGTACGTGTGAACTGACCCTTAGAGTTTCAACAATCTGGAGTCAAAGTCATCAAACCTAAATCCAATTAATAGGATATCGATTCTTAAGAGTCCTTTTACACACAACTATTTCATGGCCGTGGTGGCCACAAATGAGCACCGATCAGCACGGCTCGTTTGCTGTGCCTTTACACGGCAGGAGAAATCTAGCAGATGAGCTGCATGAACGATCCATGTGTCATTCATGCAGCCCTGGAAACTGACAGAACAGTTATGTATATAGGATATGTCCGTGCTGACAGTTTTCAGATCACAAGCAGCAGTCTATACTTACCAGTCACACTGCTTGTGAGACGCTATCTGCCTTCCTGGTCCTCACTTCGGGCGAATCTTCAGGTCCCTCCTCAGTCATTCTGGAGGAGGCAGCGGCCTGAAGATACAGCCGGTGGACCAGATTCCGGATCACAAGCAGCGTGGCTGGCAAGTATAGACTGCTGCTTGTGATCTGGAAACTGACAGCAAAGATTATATATAAATATTATATTACACACACATATACATATCTGTTCTGTGGGCCTCCCTTTATCTTTCGCAGCCACAGAAACCAACCCCTGTTTATATAGGAAGATGTGCGGCCAATAAGGATAAATTTATTTGCGGGTACAAAAGATGCGTACCAGCCAGAAATCGGGCATTTGCCCTGTCTTCAGCTAGTCGCTCCCCCTGTTACACAGCCCATTATTAACTCATTAGTCTTTAATACGTTTTTCCGCTTTCCAATTGTTCCAATTTCCAAGAGAAGTCTGGAAGGAGACTGTACTGTGTCTTTCCAGACACTTAAAAAGTCATTAGATTTGGGTTAGGCAAATCAGATTTCCATCAATAATTAGAACAAGCAGGGAGAAGCACTCAGCTTGTATCCCCAGGTCAGCTAGATAGGGTGAGGGGGAGTCAGCACCTAGACCCTAAGCTATTAAGACTTTTGACAAGAATATATAATTTTTTATTTTTTTTTAAGTGACAATTAGTCAACACATTTTATGCTATGCCAAGACTCCCATAAGACTGCAGCATTAACATGACCTCCATGTGTAACTATAGGGGGTAAAGACATGATGTCAGGAGCAGGTACCTTCAATCTTGGTCTTGAAGTGTGGATACTGGTTCAGGATTTCCAGCTGCTTTTTCCAGTTGAAGCGTTCTCTCCAGTAGGACACCACCTTCCTGAGATGCTTGGAGTTGAAGCCATAGTTGAAGCGGCTGCCCTCCAGAGGCTCGGTGTACCTGGTCTCATCGATACGACGGAACAAGTCCTGGGAAGAGACACATGATTAGAGTGGTCTAAACTATGTATGTCCACCTATAACATAAAGCAAGGGGTATTCCTATAGTATCACAATCCTCCTGTTTATGGTGAACGTCCACCCAAGATGACCCAGTACACAAAAATCACAACCGCCTTACATTCAGTTCTTCATCAGAGGTTTCAATCTTGAAGGGGAGGATTTCTTCACTGTCGTCTTCTTGTCTGGACCCGGCGCCCCACCAGCCGTCCCCCATGGCCAGGGTGTCATCTTTTGTTCTAAACACAAAGTGGTAAAGGATCGCCCCCACTAGGAGGGCTGCCAGGATCTCCAGGAACATGATTTCTGCAAGAGAGGACAATAAACACTATAAATGACATGTCCTTGTGAGCGGCCTTATGACTGGAACCTTCTCCTAATTGTCATCGGGGGCCTTAGTATACGTGCATCAACAAAGAGCCAATCCGTGGATCCATGCTTTACCTCAGGGGATGGAGAACCTTTAACCCTACAGTTGCTGCAAAACTACAATTCCCATTATTGCCACATAAATTGACCACCATTAAAGATTATCGGAACGAATTATTGATCTGTATATAGATGGATATTAGAAGGTAGAACCACCAAACAACGATCCATCGCAGCAGAGCGCCATCACCTATGGGCTCCCAGGGAGCCCCTCCTACAGATTCCTGAGACACCCACGCCCGCACTTACCTGCTTGCTTTCAACACATGTAACAGGGAACGAGGTGCAAGCGAGCTCTGACATGACTGGTCGTCGCTCGCTTTCTACCGCTGATCAGCCCTTGCACTAGGGGCCCTACTCAGTGTCCTAGACCAAACACATTGTCTCATGCAGAAATCAAGTAATTGTCCAGTATAAGGGTGCCTTCACACATACCGTATCGCTGCATATTTGTCGCACAAAACTCGCATGAAACTTGCACGAAAGTAGCTGCGTTTTTTGTGGTGTTAAACTCTCCTGTGAAAATCAAAACTCGTATGTAAAAATCGCACCAAACATGCATCAAAATCGCACCAAACACGCAGCAAGAATACACATACATGGACTTATAGCAATCAGTATCACTGTGGATTTATGTGTGAGAAACTCGCAGCGATAAATCCGCAGTGATACGGTATGTGTGAAGGCACCCTAAAAAAGAAGAGATATATAAATCACTGTAAACAACTACAAAGGGCAAAGTGCGTGGTTTGTACAAAGTGGCCAAAGGCAACACACGCGTGAACCTACAACAGAAGGTCAAGACCAGCACCCCACTTTTGTAAACAGTCTATCAAGTGAAACTTTCCTTCAATCTCTGTATCTAAGGTGACTTATCCCGCACGATCTCTATTACCTGCTGGTCTATACAATCTGTTGTCTTTAGGAACCAATCAGAATTGAGATTATGGACAATGGGGGGGAAATTTATCAAATCCTGTACTGGGGAACAGTGCCCATAGCAACCAATCAGCTTTTTAGGTCTTAAAAGGACTTTTTTTTTTTAAATGAAAACAGAAATCTGATTGGTTGCTATGGGCAACTGCAGGATTTGATAGGTCTCCCACAATGAGCATGACTGGTTACTAAGGGCAACACAAAGGGGGGGGATTTATCAAACATGGTGTAAAACGAAACTGGCTCAGTTGCCCCTAGCAACCAATCAGATTCCACCTTTCATTTTCCAAAGAGTCTGAAGAATGAAACATGGAGTCTGATTGGTTGCTAGGGGCAACTGAGCCAGTTTCACTGTACACCATGTTTGATAAATCTCCCTCATTGATTTTTCTCATAGTTACAGTGTAGACAGGCCCCATTTTGGACAGAAAAGGACGACCTAGGTTCAGAAAAACATTGCTTGTTCCAAAGCCAAGTATACATTCATCATGGTGAGTCTCCTTTAAGAACGAGGAAAGTCAATAAAACACCAGGCTCACAATAAACCTACAATAGTATCAGGAGCAAACATGGTCGCTCACCACCTTTGTTTACATTTCACGATACAAAGGAAACGTCCAGGAAATATCCCTGTGAACATGAAGTGAGGAAATCAGGATCCGTCAACAGCCTGAATGTTTTATAAGACGATTATGACCCTAGGCTTGTATCTGGAAAATATACATTTACAGCAGGTTCTATTAGAAGAAATAGCAATTGGGTGTGTTTCAGGATAAATCTACCACTAGGGGGCACACATCAATTAAGCAGCAAGAGTTTTATGCAGTTTACTATTATACTTTGTGTTTAAGAGGTTATTTAGGATGAGAAAAGGCACAGCTACTTTCCAGCAATAACAGAACCACAGTGACAGTGACACTTTAAGATCTCTGCTTGCTGTCATTTAATATAAGCTGGCTAAACACTAGATATATGTTGGACGATATAAATGATAGTGTGTCCCAACATCCCGACAGAGGATATCATGGAGAGAAGGATTAGACATGTTGGATCCCTTTGTTCTTGGGGAAATAAGCCAGGAAGAAATATGCCAGAAACTTATTTATCTCTCCCCATTGAAAACACGTACATGCTCGGCTGAGATGAGTGTGCATGTGTATATTGTAGATGGCTAACTACTGATTGTTTAGCTGACAACCATCTTATGTGCAGAGCCAGCTTTAGGGCAGTAAGCTTAAGCCGCTGCATATGAATAGTATTGGATTTATCTCCTCTCTGGACACAATCCAAGACATTGTCCCGAGTGCAGGAGGACTGTAGACAAACTGGACCATGATCCTGACGAGGGGGGAGATAGAATAATAAAACCACTATAAATCCTCTCTTATCCCCTGACATGTAAACTGATGGGTGAGGATTCTTTTTCAGCTATTTTTAGATGTTCTTGGTGCTAAAATACCAAAAAAAGAAGGGAAAAAAAAAAAAAAAAAAAAAAGTACACTAAACTTCAGATCAGTCTCACTGTAATATGTCCTACCAGAGAAGTGGGGGGGGGGGGGGGGGGGGGGGAGAATGAGGCCATAATGAAGTGACTCAGGGTCTGGGCATGTCCGCTTACCATAAGAGCCAGCGAGGTACAAGGGCAGATAGTCTGCCAACCTATACCCTGTAATGTGGTGGGCTCCGACTGGTGGCCCTCTGGATGCTGCAGAACTACAACCCCCAGCATGATCAGACTATGAAAGTGAACTGCTTCACACTATCTGTGACACAGGACCTGATATAGATTATATATTATAATTTTATATTATATATATATATATATATATATATATATATATATATATATATATATATATACACAATTTCACTGCACAGACACTAGGGTATCTCCTGCTCTCTGTAGGGGAGGCTCCTGTTGGAATGACACCAAATGTTATGGATGAACAATACATTTTTTTATTTCATTGCAACATTGGCACAACATGTCCTTGCTCCGAATCGGAGGGCCTAGATGTCCGGCCACGGCCCCCGCAAAGTGACTGCCAGCTATTGTCTGCCCTGCGAGGTCACAGAGGATGCCCCAGCATATTGTTACATACAGGATAGCACCATTCACTTAGTATAGGGCAGGGTTCCCAAATATGTGGCTCTCCACCTGCTGCAGCCCTTGGCTAGGCATATTGGGAGTTGTAGTTTTGCATCAGCCATAGGTTGGGGAGGACTGGTACAGGTGTTACTCTTTGCGGCCATTATCTTTTACAAGGCCACGCTATCATCAGCTTCACCATGTACAAATAACTGTACAATATCGGTGCACGGCCCCCAGGACACAGTAGCTCAGTTCTGTTTAAAGTGTCACTGTCGTTTTATTTATTTTATTTTTTTTGCAGAATTCAATAGTACAAGCGATTTTAAGAAACTTTGTAATTGGGTTTTTTTGTCGAAAAATGCATTTTTATCATGAAAAAGCAGTTTGAATCTAACCCCCTGTCTTCATGGTTGTCTATGGAGAGGGGAGGGGTGGAGGGAGATGAGGCACCAAAACAGGACAACAAAGAGTTAATTTACAGCTACATCACCGGGCTATCTCCTCTGACAGTCAGCATTGACCTCTCTGACCTCTAAATACTGGCTTTCACACATCTCCCACTGTGTAATCCCTTGTTCTCTGCTGGCGACTAATCTCCCTCCGTCGTCCTCCCCCCTCCCCTCTTCATAGAACAGACAGGGTTGTGTCTGATGCAACAAGACACAATTTCCTGATAATTTGCAGTGAATGGAAAAGAGGAGGGAGGGAGGGGCACCTGGGGAAAGTCTTTTTGAATGCAGATAATGGCAGATTTGCCTAAAAAACCCAATTACAAAGTTTCTTAAAATCGCCTGGACTATTGATTTCTGCCCCCCCCCCCAAAAAAAAAATACGACAGTGACTCTTTAAAAAGCGATTTCTCAGCTAATATAGTTATACTTATGACACAAAAAGTGCCAATCTGCGATGTAGCCTCAGTATAAAACTATATGAAAACTTTAATAAGCACTTTGTATATACACCGCACTTCCTACCATTAATAAGGAAAAAACTCACAACATAGTATACTTAAAAATTATGGGCATAGATAGAGTACACCTTTAATGAGGCCTACAAGTCTAACTATATTGTATACTTAAAAATTATGGACATAGATATAAAAAAAAAAAATTATCTATTTTATTAAATAAAATATTAACACATATTAAAAACAAGGAGAGAAAATATTATTGTGCTACTTGCCTATATGGCTGACATAGGTCTCCATTACTTCCCCCCCCCCCCACCTAATACTGTCACTATCTAGTGAAGCGTTTCCCAACCGGGGTGCCGCGGCACACTGGTGCGCCGTGAGAACCTGCCAGGGGTGCCGCGGGATCCCGGTGGGAAATGCGACACTGTCCCTTTAATATCCCTAGAAGCTGCGTCTGCGCAGCTTCTAGGGATATGCCGATCGGTTTGATGTTCCGCCCACTCACACAGTGAGCGGGCGAAACATTCAATCGAGCAGAATATCGGAGCTGGACCTGTCAGCGTCCTGCTCTGACATTCAATCCCATAGGCCGCGGCACTTCATGCCAGCAGCCTATGGGACGCCGGGACGTGACGTCATCACGTCTGCTGGAGGTTCAGTCCCCGCGGCTCACAGGATGGAGCCTGAAGAGGAGGGAGAGCTGCTGCCTGCAGCCACACAGCGCCGATTAGGTGGGTAGGATGTTTTGTTTGTTTAGTTTTTTTTTTTAAACTATTGGTGCATATTGGTATACTGCAGGGGGCATTATTAATATATGGGGGCATACTGCTCGGGGCATTATTAATATATGGGGGCATACTGCAGGGGGCATTATTAATATATGGGGGCATACTGCAGGGGGGCATTATTATTATATGGGGGCATACTGCAGGGGCATTATTATTATATGGGGGCATACTGCAGGAGGCATTAATATATGGGGCATACTGCAGGGGGCATTATTATTATATGGGGGCATACTGCAGGGGCATTATTAATATATGGGGGCATACTGCAGGGGGCATTATTATTATATAGGGCATACTGCAGGGGGCATTATTATATGGCGGCATACTGCAGGGGGCATTATTATTATATGGGGCATACTGCAGGGGGCATTATTATTATATGAGGCATACTGCAGGGGGCAATATTATATGGCGGCATACTGCAGGGGGCATTATTAATATATGGGGGCATACTGCAGGGGGCATTATTAATATATGGGGGCATACTGCAAGTGGCATTATTACTGTATGAGGGCAAAGCAGGGGGCATTTGTACTCTGGCCTCATGGCCATAGTACTTCTCATTGTACACCTTTATATTGCAGTATATGAGCCACACAATTATCAGCACCATATACTGTGGCGCTATACAGTGCACATCACCACAGTATATGGTGCTGATAATTATGTGCTCATATACGTGGGACTGTATGTATGAGTTTACATGGGACTGATATGTATAATATGTACTGTTTTAGTGTCATTTTGTGCCATTTTGGTTGGTGGTGATTTTTTAAGTATAAAAAGTGTGCCGCGGCTCAAAATAGGTTGAAAATCACTGATCTAGTGTCTACACATATCAAGAATGCTCAAAACATGTCCAAGAACTCTCCCATCGTGTTGTGACTGTCCTGGTGTCCAGACTCTAGTGATATAGGTTTACAATTTCCATCCCTGTATTGTGGGTTTGTCCTGTTATGTTGCATTCTGGACATTTTTTTCTCTCCTTGTTTTTAATATTTGTATTCATTATATTTTATTTAATAAAATTTATTTTTTGTGGATATCTATGCTCATCATTTTTAGGTATACTATATAGTTATATTTTTAGGGCTCATTAAAGGGGTACTCCCCTTTTTTCACAATCGTTGGGGAAGGGGGTAAGTGAATTACATGCACTTACCTCCCCGCTTCCAGCTGCCTTCCGGTCTGAGATGAGACTGGACCATTCTGCGGTTGTAGCGGTGTCCCACTTCTGCTGCTGAATGGCTGAGCGAGCCTGAGACGCAGGAACGTTCTCCACTTTCTATACACACAATTTATGCGCCCTCTGCCCAGCCGGGCGTGCATCTACAGTCAGGGGGGGCCATTACCTTAGGGCCCTATTCCACTGGACGATTACCGTTCGCATAATCGTTAACAATAAACAATCCAAACAACCGCTATTACGAAAGACCTGAAATCGTTCACCCATTTACATGGAAAGACAATCGTTACTTATTCAATGCGAACAATTTGCGAACGAGCAACGATAAAAATAGGTCCAGGTCTTATTAAACAATCAACGATTTCTCGTTCGGTTGTTAGTTGTTAACTACTATTCAAACGATTATCGTTTGGATTCGAACGATGTAACGATAATCGTCCGGTGGAATAGGGCCCTTACACCAGGTCTCAGGGCAGACAATCCGATGACCCCCCCAGCTTGTCTCATAGTGACTCTCTGCCGACCTCACCCACCTGTCAGGGTGCAACAGTGAAAACCACAGTGCTAACCAATGCTTCAGTCATGGACCAAGACTGATCATTAGACTTAGAAAAATATGGCCGCTTTTTCCAGAAACAGCGCCACCCCGGTCATCAGTTTGGAAGTAGTTTTGCAACTCACTTCCATTGAAGTAAATCAAGTCCAATTGTAATACCACACACAGCCTGAAGACAGGGGTGGCGCTGTTTTTGCAATAAAGTAGCTGTGGTTTTTTTCAGTACAGAATGAACACATATGAGAAACAGGGGGGGGCTAGAGGACAATTAAAGGGGAACACACAAATCTACAGAAGGAGAGAATAAGAAGGTCCCCCCCACACACACACACACACACACACACACACACCTCCATTGTCTTACAATATATACAGCTGTATAGTAGGATGAATAAACCATATACTGTGCAAGGTGTGAACACAGCCCTGCTCGTTTATCAGGGAGCCCAGATATTTCCTAAAGATCAGGCAGCGGGTGGGATTTCACTCTGCCCGATCTGTGTAGGGTTATACAGCCGCTACCTACTGCAAAACGTATAGATCATCGGCCGATCTGATCGTGCATGATAACTGGAGAAATAGCAAGATGCGATGTGCGCGATCAGACAGCAGAATACACGGTACCACAAGCGGTAATAGTCACCTGTGTGAACAGCGCCCTCCTCAGGATCAGCGGTGTGCGGCAGCTCCCTGGGATCAGCGGTGTGCGGCTGGCAGATCCCCAGTGATCGGTCTCCAGCTCCGATCACTGATCACTCCTCTCTGTCTGTTACATCCAGGGGCAGAGCGCACAGGGAACAGGCAGGAGCGATGCATGACGGGACTTGTAGTCCAGGAGGGTCAGATTACTGTGTACAAAGGTTATATACACAGCAGAGAGGAGGAGGAAGGGCTCTGTAGCAGAGAGGACTATGCCATGTGCACAGGAGAGGAAGGGTACAAAGCCACAAGGAGGCCATGCTGGGAGTTATAGTTCTACTACAGGGGATCCACAGGTTGAGACAGGCCCTCAACATAACATGCTAATAGATGATAATAATATTATTATTATTAATAATACTACTTCTGGGTCTCTTGCAGCCAAGGAGTCTGGACCCCAGCGCCCCCTACTGGCAGGACCCCATAGGGACAAATATGGTGCCTGTAGACCTATATGTGCCCATACTGTACCTCCTACATGGCATGTGATTGCAGTGAGGAGGGGTTGGATGAGACCTTATTCCATTACACTGCTGCACCATACAACTCTATGATAGTGTGGTGTGACTGGGGATGAATGTTTTCCAGCGGAGCACCCTTTAAAACAGGAATGGGAAACCTTCAGCCTTCCTGCTGTTGCAAAACTACAATTCCCATCATGCCTGGACAGCCGAAGCTAAAGCTGCATCGGAATGGCGCCAAAGAGGAAGGTAATAGCCATACTTGCCTCCTCATCATCGCCAGACCAGTAAGCAGATATAACAAACCTTAAAGGGGTTATCCAGCACTACAAAAACATGGCCAATTTCCCCCTCTCGTCTCCAGATTGGGTGGGGTTTTGAAACTCTGTTCCATTGAAGTAAATGGAGCTTAATTGCAAACTGCACCTGAACTGGAGACGAGAGGGGGAAAAGTGGCCATGTTTTTGTAGCGCTGGATAACCCCTTTAAGCTGTGCTAGCCATACCCAGGCAAGTAATCAGGAGGGTGGCAGGACACGGTGTACCACAGACAGGCCTGACCCGGGGTCACTGCCAGGATGATATACATTGTATCTGAGGTTATTTGTGATGCTCAATGATGTGTAAAAGCAGGGGAAGGTGATCAGCCATGTTGGATTTCATTCTCATGGTATGTGAACAGTATCACACATGTAGGGCTTAGATACTTTTTCTGGGCTGGTGTATCATAAAGCAGAAGCTTTACAGATTTTATCTTGTACGACAAGCTTAGATACAGCAGCTTAGCATAAAAAACATTACACTGTGTCATACATTAGAGGAGAAGATACAAAAACGCAGTGATAAGCTTAGATACAGAACCTCATCAGACATTATCACATACACCAAGCTTAGATACAGCATCTTAGCAGACTATCACATGTGGTAGGCCTAGATACACCATCTCAACAGACAGTATCAGACGACAGGCTTAGATACACCAGCTCAGCAGACAGCCTCACGCATGATAGGTTCAGACACATAGTATCACAGACCTAGATACACCAGCTTTAGCAGACATCACACAATATGCTTAAAGGGGTACTCCAGCGAAAAGCTTTTTCAGTAATTGAAACACATTACAAAGTTATATAACTCTGTAATATGCTTCAATCCCCTATCTGCCCCCCTTCCCTGTCTTATCCCCCACCAGGAAGTGACGTAAATTCATTCTTACCTAATGACCGTTTACCCCAGACTGCTCTTTGGCAGCCATTTTATGACAATGACATCATCAAGAGGGAGGCGGGTCTTAGCCCTGTTAGGCCAGCCTTCCTTTGTCAGATGACTCAGATTGCTCAGCTCTGATTGTCTGAACAAGATGTAAGCCATCTAACAGTTCTACAGAGTCAGTTAGACATCACAGGAGACAAAGTGCATCATGGGAAATCCCAAACCAGGAAGTGAAGAAAAAATGAAGACACCAACTGGAGTTTCAGGGACCTGCAAACAGCGGGAAATTCAAATGGAGACAGACTCAGGAGGGATGGTGAATGTAAAAACTATGTTTGATTGTTTTTGTTTTTTTTAATCAGCGCTGGAGTACCACCTGTAAATCCTTGGCTCAGCAGCAGTACCACACACAATCAGCTTAGATACACAGGACAGTATCACATATGACAGACTTATGGTGCGTTTACACAGGCAGATTTGTCTGACAGATTTTAGAAGCCAAACCCCGGAATGGATTTGAAAAAGGGAGAAATCTTAGTCTTTCCTTTATGACCCGTTCCCTGTTTATGGTCTGTTCCTGGCTTTGGCTTCAAAAATCTGACAGATAAATCTGCCTGTGTAAATGCACCATTAGTTCCCTGGCTCAGCAGCATAGTATCACACATGATAGGCTTAGATACACAGCTCAGCAGCATAGTATCACACATGATAGGCTTAGATACACAGCTCAGCAGCATAGTATCACATATGATAGGCTTAGATACACAGCTCAGCAGCATAGTATCACACATGATAGGCTTAGATACACAGCTCAGCAGCATAGTATCACACATGAGAGGCTTAGATACACAGCTCAGCAGCATAGTATCATACATGATAGGCTTAGATACACAGCTCAGCAGCATAGTATCACACATGAGAGGCTTAGTTTCAGGGCTTAGAAGACTGTATCACATACAACAGTAATAGTAGGCAGCAGTTGTGCAGCACACAGCCCTGTATGTGTCTGGGGTGGGGTAGGCATTTCCTCTAGCTCCGGATTCTGTATTCGCTGCCGCCATATCTGCTCTGCCATCCACTGTGCTTCCCATAGCAGTCACATGGTCAGGGTGTAGCCCGCCGCCTATCAACAAGCTTCTTACTGTACATGTCATGTGCAGCGTGTTCTTACCTGATAACAGGACAACCTCTTCATGACATTGCCAGGCTTTACAGTAGAGTAGAAGTCCTATAATGCACAAAGCCTCCATTGTCAGATTTTCTTTCATGTATAATTGTGCAACCAGTTTTATTGTTCCAATGTATTTAGAATAAAAAATGAAGAAACTTTGCAAATAGCCTTTATTACAAATCTATGGAAGAAGGAATATATAGGTGCAGCTCACAATCTCAGTATCTAAATGGGTCGAGGTGAAACTAAAAAATGCCCTTACCTAGAGACGGGTAAAAAATTCAACAGCAGAAAGACATATAATATTTAGTCCCCTAGACCACATAAAGTTCCAACTTTTAGATATGACAATTTAATAAATAAAATAGCAATATAGATAAAATTAAAACGGAGATCTTATTTCTAAAACATCATAAACATCATATAACCGTAGGAGTACGGAATCGGAAAAGACTGATGGATAAAAAGTCAATGTAATACCGCTGGGTGCTGGCCAGTAGTTGCAATCAGCATTAGTTCAATGTGTTAGTATAAAGGTTGCTTCAAGCCTCAGATAAATATGCTTCTAGTTGTAGCTATTTTTGTTTCTGGGTCACAGTTGTAATCGTACCGGCCACAGTTAGGCCCCCTTCACACGTCCGGAAAATCTGTCCGGATTTCCTATCAGGAAATCCGGACGGATTTCCGGACTCATAGGCTAACATTGGACACGGACACCCTTCCGGATTTTTCCGGAAGGGTGTCCGTTCCGGAAAATAGGACCGGATTTTTTAGATCCTGTCCTATTTTCGTCCGGAAATCCGGCACGGACGCCCCCATAGAAGTCTATGGGAGCGCCGGAATCACGGGCATTTTCCTGATGTATATCAGGAAAGTGCCCGTGATTCCGGAATGGTAGAGAGCCAGGACCTCACCACGGGGCCGACCGCCCGCCCGCTCTGCTCGCCCGCTCTGCTCGCCCGCTCTGCTCCGCTCGCCCGCTCTGCTCCGCTCGCCCGCTCTGCTCCGCTCGCCCGCCCGCTCCGCTCGCCCGCCCTGCTCCGCTCGCCCGCCCGCTTGCTCGCTCCGCTCGCCCGCCCGCTCCGCTCGCCCGCCCGCTCCGCTCGCCCGATCCGCTCCACCCCCCCCCCCTCCCGGAAACTCACCACCGGCCCGCCGCATGCTCCGGACCTCCGACCGCTGCCGCCGCCCGGATCTCTGCACTGCACTCTGCCCGGACCTCAACCTCGCTGCCCGGACAGAGCAGGATCCAGGACAGGTGAGATTACCCTTTTGAGAATTACTACTCCCACCATGCTTTGATGGAGTTGCCAGGCCATGATGGGAGTTGTAGTTCTGCAGCCTGTGGCCATCCAGGTTGCAGAAGTACAACTCCCATCATGGCTCTGCTGGCAGGCCATGATGGGAGTTGTAGTTCTGCAGACTGTGGCCATCCAGGTTGCAGAAGTACAACTCTCATCATGGCTCTGCTGGCAGGCCATGATTGGAGTTGTAGTTCTGCAGACTGTGGCCATCCAGGTTGCAGAAGTACAACTCCCATCATGGCTCTGCTGGCAGGCCATGATGGGAGTTGTAGTTCTGCAGACTGTGGCCATCCAGGTACACTAGGGGCTGTGTGGGTACCTGTGATTTATGTTGGCATACTAGACCATCTCATCAGGAAATCCTGAAGGTTTTTCCTAATGGTTTCCTGATGGTAAAAACGGATTACTGTCAGGAAATCCTGATACTATCCTGATGACATTTGAGGTCTCCTGATCAGGATTTCCTGACAGTAAAAACTGACACGGACGTGTGAATGGGGCCTTATTGCTGGACATGTAGTCCTTCTGGTGATCGTGTATCTCACAGCTCCCGGCACCTGGTACTGGCAATCCATCACTGCTATTGCTTATCACTGCCACTGGCGAAGGGGTTAATCATTATAACCTTGAAACGCGTTTGGGCGCAATCTATGAACTATTCTAACCTGCAAGTCATACCGCTACTGGGGGGCCCCCCACCATTCTTCCCACCCGACCAACCTACGGCAACTATCTGTTATCCCCACCAGCATCTCACCCTGGACAGAGACATCCAAGGTGAGAACGAGGCCGCGATACAGAACGAGGCTGGATAACGGCGCGCGAACGCTAACTGAACACCACGAGGACGCGCTGCAAAAACCTCTCCAGCCCAGACCGAAGTGATCTCAACTGATAGCCTTCGCAAGAGGGAGAGAGCCACGACAGCAGCCATCATCTCGATCGGGACGGGTGAGCGGCGTCACAGACGCCATTTTTCATATCTAAAGTGTCACAATATCGCTACAATAAGTGTGATTCAACTCTACCTGGCCACTATCGAGTGTCTCGCTGTACCAGGTGCCAGGAGCTGTGAGATACACGATCACCAGAAGGACTACATGTCCAGCAATAACTGTGGCCGGTACGATTACAACTGTGACCCAGAAACAAAAATAGCTACAACTAGAAGCATATTTATCTGAGGCTTGAAGCAACCTTTATACTAACACATTGAACTAATGCTGATTGCAACTACTGGCCAGCACCCAGCGGTATTACATTGACTTTTTATCCATCAGTCTTTTCCAATTCCGTACTCCTACGGTTATATGATGTTTAGGATGTTTTAGAAATAAGATCTGTTTTAATTTTATCTATATTGCTATTTTATTTATTAAATTGTCATATCTAAAAGTTGGAACTTTATGTGGTCTAGAGGACTAAATATTATGTCTTTATTACAAATCTCCTACCGTTTTGTGTCTACGGCTACTATAAAGTCTTGTGTCTCCATGGTTAGACTACAAAAAAATCCCATGTAGTCTGATCCAGCAGGGGGGCGTTCACTTAATATGACTAGGCATTAAATCTGTAATGAGTTTTGCATATCAGGAGCCATTGTCTATAGTAAATCAATGCAACTTCTATATCAGTGTTCCTCAACCTGTGTCTCTCCAGCTGTTACAAAATTACAACACCCCCAACATTCTCTGAAAGCCTGACCCCCCACCACCACTAACCTGTGTCTCTCAGCTGTTACAAAATTACAAGGCAGCTATATAACATCTATACTTACTGTATCCAGGTCCAGACTCCCGAAGGCAGCTATATAACAGCTATACTTACTGTATCCAGGTCCAGACTCCCGAAAGCAGCTATATAACAGCTATACTTAACTGAAATCCAGGTCCAGTCTTCTGAAGGCAGCTGTATAACAGCTATACTTACTGTATCCAGGTCCAGTCTCCTGAGGGCTGCTATATATAACAGCTATACTTACTGTATCCAGGTCCAGTCTCCTGAAGGCTGTTGTATAACAGCTATACTTAACTGAAATACAGGTCCAGTCTCCTGAAGGCAGCTATATATCAGCTATACTTACTTGTATCTAGGTCCAGTCTCCTGAAGGCAGCTATATAACAGCTATACTTACTGTATCCAGGTCCAGTCTCCTGAAGGCAGCTATACTTACTGTATCTAGGTCCAGTCTCCTGAAGGCAGCTATACTTACTGTATCCATGTCCAGTCTCCTGAAGGCAGCTATACTTACTGTATCCAGGTCCAGTCTCCTAAAAGTGCCTATTAAGTCTTTGTTGTCCTGTTTTGGTGCCTAATCTCCCTCCACCCCTTCCCTCTCCATAAGAGAACCATGAAGACACGGGGGCGAGATTCAAACTTCTTTTTCATGATAAAAATGCATTTTTCGGCTTATAAACCCAATTACTAAGTTTCTTAAAATCGCCTGTACTATTGATTAACAAAATGTAAACGACAGAGACACTTTAGGTTATGTTGTTACACTGTGATTGCTCCATGCAGGTGAGACCACAAGGGCATATGGTACCCAATAGCAGCACAAGATTGCCAGCAATATCATTGCATAAGTTAACACACCCTGGACTAGGTGTTCATTTACTATATTAGACCAACTTTCTTCCCCAGTATCACAGCACTATGGGAAGCTTCAGTCCCTGCCTAATCCTCTCTCTCAGATCAGATTTTGGCAGCAGATCCCGGGCCTGAGAAAGTGTCACTTACCCCCCTGATCATCACAGGTGACCGGGTCAGATTCTCTCTCTGGGTCTCATTGTGGAGTAAATAAAAGAGCGGATTATAGAAACTCTCCAGAATGTGACACCGACCCCAGAGGACACAGCGGTGGATTACAGGCACCTTCACCAGCGCAAAAAAAATGGCCTGTTGTGTGGGAAACGTGAATGTAAAACCGACACCAGCAAATTCCACAGAGGTTATTATCATCTGGCAGGCGGTGAATAGAACCAGTGAAATCTATCGGTGCGGTGAGAGTCGCCTCTTCCCTTGTGTCCAACACTGCACAAAGTGAACGCATTCATCTGTACAGAAGCATTCACTAATAAGGGGGCTTACAGGAGCCAGGTGGGCTCTGCGCTAGGTAAAAACACAGTAGTAGGGAATTCTAACAATACAAACACAATATAAAAGTAAAAAATAAATTACGCTATCAGAGGTTGTATTAGGAGCCAATGTCGTAGATTCAGCCGACAAGTTCAATAGGGTCCAAAGGGCACAGTTGCTATCTGCCACGCAAAGGATGTGGCACGTGTTTTCTTGAGCAGAACACAAAAGTTGTCCAGAGGTGACCTTAGTCTAACTAATAAATTAGAAACATACAACAGTAATATATGTATAAATACAGACACACACACACACACATATATATATATATATATATATATATATATATATATATATATATTTTTTTTTTTTTTTTTTTTAATATTTCTATACTGTAATAAGGTTATTATTATTTTTTAACAACTACAGAGCCACAGGATGGTGATCAGGCCGATCTATATATATATATGATCACCAACCTGTGGCTCTCTTGTTGTTAAAAAAAATAATACTAATCTTATTACAGTATAGAAATATAAAAGTAAAAAAAAAAATGTACTTGTAAAAATTAATCTAACATTTCAGCTGCTGAAAGGAAAGTGTAAAACTAGTGCACGGTGGCATTAAATTAAAAAAAAAATAAAAGATACCCAGCCAGATTTCCTGCAGCTGCTATTCCAATGCTCCAGGTACCGTGTTGCTCTCTGGTGGTTCCAGGGACAGGCCATCAGTAAATCATTGACCAAGTAGGTCACTGCTCCGGATAGTTGATTGGCTAAGGGGCTAGGTCTGAGGGCACATCACAGATAGCAATGAATTGCGGAGACTAAGTACTGGAAGGTCAGTTGCAAGGAACTAGGGTATTTGAGTATCACTTTGGGGTATTTTTATGCCACCCTCAGCCAAAACAGCCAAACAAAAATTAAAAAAATAAAAATAATAATAATTAAACATAAATGGATGGATCAGAATTATTTGTTCTTGTGTAGTACCTCCTCCCACCTGCAGGTGCCAGTATTGCTGCACTGATTTACATGATACCAGAAAGAATGTTAATCAATAGGTAATCCCCACATTGTGAGGCAGCAGATTATTATACAGGTATATGATACACTATAATTACACACCAGCCTATTCATGTTCCAGGCTATGGGCCCCATTGTGTTTTAAACTATACATGTGTGAATGGGGGGGGGAGTAAATTAGAAGGAATATTTCATTTAAAAAAAAAATGCACCACATATAAAATTATTACCCATTACCTAAGGCAGCATCTCCCTCAGCCACCAATGGGGGGAACTTCATTGATGTCAATTATTAGAGCTATATCACCTAATGTACTGTCAGCTCCCCCTAGTGGCAGGGGATGACAGTCAGCAGCAGGTAACGCAGGATCATACTATATACCAGTGCTTCTCAATTCCAGTCCTCAGGCCTCACCAACAGGTCATGTTTTGAGGATATCCCATACAAAGATCACCTGTGATAATACCTGATGCACTGAGGATAATTATATCACCTGGGAAATACAAAGGAAATCCTCAAAACATGCCCTGTTGGTGAGGCCTGAGGACTGGAATTGAGAAGCACTGATTTATACTAAGGATTTCCTGTGACACACTGGCCATTGCAAAGCTACAAACCCCATCATGTCCTGACCGAATTGTAGTTTTGCAGCAGCTGTGAAGCGACTGGTTGGGAACACTACTACACATTACCTGCCACAGACCCAGTCAGCAGTATGACCATTGCATATTTTTCTGTTCAACATCAAATGAACATCTTCAGGCTGAACAGCAGCCACATCTCCGATCCTTATAATAGCTTCAGTAACCTCCAATGAAAACCTGTAGACTCGCTCACCTGTATTCAGGAGTATCACATTAACCTGTCCCCCTCTGCCTACCAATCAGCTCACACAGGGATAAGCTCAGCTATACACACAGACCACCCACCCCCCTCAGGGAAGGAGGGCTGGCTCATCAAAAATAAGACCCAGCACCATTTATATATCACTCTGCTGTACATCCACCGACAGCTGCACTTCTAACACTAGATGGGGTTCAATGGAATTAAACCTTATGGCTCCTGTACTGGGTGTATATACACAGGACCACGGATCTCTCTGCGACTTCGGCAGCACTCTACCACCAATAGGTGGCACTAGAGAGACAGCTTTCTGTCTGGAGGAGAGTTAGGCCAAATTCACACAGACGTATACACAGCGGATTTCACGCTGCGAGTTCGCAGCGAAATCTGCTGCGGATAGCTCCCCTGTCACTTCCAATGTGATTACATATTCACAGCGGGATTGTCATCTTGCTGCCAGTATGCAAGTCCCGACCCCATTAACCCGCTGCGGGCCCAGGACGATACATTACCTACACCACGATACAGTCGCATCTGAGGCTCCTGGAAGTCCCGCGCAGCCAATCAGTGCACGGCCTCAGACATGACAGAGACCTGGAGAATTTTGGGGCCTTTTTTTATTTGTTTATTTTTTTTTTTTTTTTTAGAGATTATACCATGTCACAGAGGCCTTGCGGTGCCAAAATGTTTGTGTTAGAGTACAAACACACACAGCAGATACGCAGCAGATATGCAGCAGATACGCAGCAGATTTGATACTGTGTTCAGTTATTTAGATCTAATCTGCTGCGTATCTGCTGCGTATCGCAGCAGTAAATACGCAGCGTATAAGCCATGTGTGTTTGTACCCTTAGACAAGTTGACGTTTCCATCCGTACCATTCTGGGGGACATGTGACACCCTGATCATTTATTAAAGACACAATTCAGCACCTGTTTTTTATTAAAAAACAATTGTGTACGCCGTTTACTATAGGTCGGTACGATTACAGTGATATCCATTTTATATAGCTTTTGTGACAGTTTATGGCATTTATACTTGCATATTGTAAGAGCAGTAATATTTTTATTTTTTCGCCAATGAGTTATGTTATGTGGTACACCTTTTGGGTACATGTGAGGTTTTCATAGCTTTTCACTATTATTTTTAGGGGGTGGGATTAACAAAAAAAAAAAAGTTAGTTTTTTTTATGTTTTGCAGCGCTAATCGGGCAGGATAATTAATGTAACGGGTTAATAGACGGACACATCGCATCACGGACGCAGCAATACCAAATATGTGTATCTTATTTATAGGGGATGATTTATCTGACTTATTCATTGTGTGTGTGTGTTTTGTTTTTTACTTTCACACAAACACTATATATATATATATATATATATATATATATATATATATATATATATATATAATTACAGCACATGATCTGTGCTGTAATGCATTATATAGTGAATGAGCTATCAGCATTACAGCTGACAGCTCATTCAAACGAATAGACCCCTGCCAGGGGCCTGATCGTTATACCATAGCAGCCCAGACGCGTGGGGGTCAGAGGGAGTGGATCTCCCTCTGGATGGCCCATAGACGCTGTAACACAGCCTCCTCCTGATGCCCAATTGCCACTTACAGCATAGGCCACCAATGTCTGATCAATGGGCTCTGAACCAATCAACTGCTTGGTGGAGCAACACCACCAGCACCCATACAGAGCAAACAGTACTGGATGCTCTGTGCCATCTACTGTGTAGTGGTGGGATAGGACACTGCAGCTCAGCTCCCATTCACAGCAATAGAAGCTGAGCTGCAAGACTCTCTACGACTACTACATGGCTTGTGGCACCACTGGCAGAATATGGATGCAGCAGATGCACCAGTCAGATATTGGCAAGGCCTTTAACATTATAACCCTGGAAAGACACCGAGGGTAGCTTCACACACACTGTATCGCAGCAAATTTGATCTAAATAACTGAAGACAGCATCAAATCTGCTGCAGATCCTGTACATGTGAACGCACCCTAAAGCGGATTCTTGACTATGGACATACCAAAAGTATCTGATGGCTGGGGGTCCCACCTGCACCTATGTCGAGGTTAACAACCCCTTGAGGAAATGGAGGCCAAAAACCAAAAAGTCACATTATTTGCTTTCCTGCAGTGCTATGTATGTGGCTGGGAGGCAGTTTGCTGCACTAAAAGCCCCCCCGCCCTTCTACCATTCAGTCCATAACATCACAATCCTAGCAATGCTAAAGCCTGTCTATACGGCCAAGCCCCAATCCTAGTTTTCAGTCACACACTCCAATACATAAAAGCATCAACTACTTAAGATTCACATTTATTGAAAACCCATAAAAATATTCCAAACTTTCCAGTCAATGCCAGCTGGAATAAAACTCTCAAATAGGTCCAGGTCCCATAGTGTACAGATGGTGAGCGTGAATCTTTGCAAGGTCCTGACTACATACGTATTCTTGTTTGCAACAAAAAAAATATAAATTATACGTTGATTGAGTAACGTTTAATGTTCTGGAAATCACCCTGGAAACAAACTCTTTGTAAGGCATTATATGAAGGGGGGGGAAAAAAAAGATTTTCTAACATCTCGCCCCTAATTCCTACTTACTCTGGGGGGTGAAGCATCCACAGGAGAATTCCCATATCCTGATCTATTACCAAAAATAAATAGCAGCTTTCACATGAAAGCATAGAACTTCCAGACTTTCTACTATTGCGGATAAACGGGACTTTTTTTTTTTTAACGATAAATAATTTTTTTTAATTTTTTTTTTTACTCATTTTTCCTTTTTATATATCAGTCATTTTCTCCTTCCTCGTGGAGCACAGAAAAATAAAGAATAAAAAAGTAAAAACAAATTGACGACTTTTCTCTTTTCCCCAGCTCAGTCGGTTTCCATGGAGGTGCTGCGGGATTCCCTCGCAACCATTAGTCGCATCAACTGACTGTGGAATTTCTCGATCTTCTTCACGTCCTGAGCTTGATCCGTGCTGTAGAGTAAACACTGGAAGAGAAGGGAAACTATAACTCATCTATACAACCATATACTTCAGTTAAAAAATGACCCCCATATGTCTCCATGGTGACAGACTACAAAATCCCTGTGCAGTCTGATCTTCCATCTGCCTCCCTATTGTCTCAAGAATAGAAGACAGGGGAAGTGGAGTTTCTGGATCACACAGTAGTGCATTCTTGCTTAGTGCGCTGCTGCTTGTGCTACTCCAGCATCCACTTCTCCGGTTCTCCCGTCCAGCCACTGTATCTTCAGGCTGCCTCCTCCAGGCCAAAAGAGGCAGGGCCTGAAGACACAGCGACTGGGTGAGAGCAGGATCACAGACGCACTGTAGAAGGTAAGCATCCACAGCTGTGTGATCTGTAAACAGACAAACACCGCTCCAGTTACTGACTGGCTTGGTCGGCTGTGACGTTGCAGCCGGAAGGGCCGGGTACATGACCTACCCAGATTCCAGCCAAACATTACATTTGGTGGCCATCAGCAGGACCCAGGAGCGACGATACGGAGGTACAGGGACTGGTAAATTTACATTATTATTTTCCTGCGCCCAGTGCAGCCCCACCCCACCTGCCCCCCTTTTTCCTTTTTTTCAGTTTGCTGTATTAGAACAATAAAAATGATTACTGCAAAATAACTCATAGCAGGACGGTAAGTTCTTGTACATCTATGACTTATCTGCACTGATGTAGATGAAACTACAATAAAATTTCCAGAATATCGTTAACATGGAACAGTAATCCCCTCAAGGTGGCCTTATACTTATAATAGCGATCAGCCAAGCAATTCCACCAACAGCTCTCTTTACAGAGGTCTCCATACACATGAATACACAGCCCAGCCAAATGTTTGTCTGCTCTCCATAGAGGAAGGAGGTGGTGAGCCATAGCCTGACAGCTCTGGCAGAGGCTTATTCCTCTGAAAACAAAAGGATTAGAGAGTTGAAAATCAACATGTCTGAGCATTAGAGACCTGGCAATGTCAGATCATCGGGGATTAGGGTAGATGATAAAGCAGTAGTATTTTCACAAGGGACAGCTGTCCAGAACTGTATGGACAGTCAAGAAATAAAAGAAGGAAGCCCTGATTTACTTTTCAGACACAGTGTGAACCCTCTGAAGGAGTCAGACAGGCTCAGGATATATGCGCACAGTCCGGCTCTCTGCTGCACAGTAAATAAGCAAAGCTGCACCCCCACTTTCCTGCGTTCCAATCTGGGGTCTCAATTACTGGAGACAGGCTGACCCGCATAGGCAATGAACAGCAGTTTGTAGAGAAGGAAGACTTATAGGCCAAGACCTTAGAGCTGTTGTTCTGGAATAAGGAGTCATTTTGGTAAATGAAGAGACTTACAAATATGTTACAGATTACAATGGTTATTCACAAGGTGGAAAGGTTTGTATTCCTTCTTGATTAGAAACAATGTGACACAAGAGTAGACCAAAACAAACCAAGTCCTTTCTACAATTCCTTTTAGTTCAGTACAGGATATAAGTTCTGCAGGGTGTACAGTGCAGGAGTCAGACCCTATATCATCTATAGTAACTTATACTTACCACTACATCATCTGTGACTTTAATGCGTAAACTCCCATCACAGTGTCTGTACTTCAGCACCACCCGGACCTACGGAGAGAAGGAGGTATTAGGCTCTGACTATGGACCCATACATTTAACTGGCCCATTCACACATCCATGATATTAAAGGGGTTATCCAGCACTACAAACACATGGCCACTCTCCCCCTACTGTTGTCTCCAGTTTGGGTGGGGTTTTGAAACTCAGCTCTATTGAAGTAAATGGCGCTTAAGTGCAAACTGCACCTGAACTGGAGACAGCAGTAGGGGGAAAAGTGGCCATGTTTTTGTAGTGCTGGATAACCCCTTTAAATTGGTCTGTGACAACTAAAGATGCAGATCCTATATCATGCATATGCTGCCCAAGCCTACAGACATGTGAATACAGCCTCAGTCTAGGCGCAGTAATGAGCAGCCAGACACAGGAAGGGAAAGCATCAACTTTATTGCACGAAAACTATTATCCTAGGAAACCTCTTCACATAATAATTTTAGTGCAAACTCCTCTGCTGCCACCAACATTTCTCTTGAGAACTGCAGGGCTATCCAAGCTTAGAAAATCATGGCCGCTTACTTCCAGAAACAGCACCCCTTCTGTCCTCAGGTTGGCTGTAGTTTTTGAAGCTCGGTCCTATTAAAGTGAATGTAGCTGAATAGTAATACCACACACAACCTTAGGACGGGGGTGGAGCTGTTTCCAGTAGTTGTGTTTTTTCCTAATCCTGGATAACCCCTTTAAGTCTCCTCAATCTTGAGGTCTCAGCAGTTGGACAATACATATAGCCATACACTAATATTGTGGGATACCCCTTTAAGAGGCCATGCTAGGGTCACATGACCAGTCGCCCCCCTACATAAGATCCTAGGGCTCCTACATGCCTCTGGCTATAGGGGGTGCTCTCTATCTGCAGCCTAGGGAGCCATCTTCTCTTTATCCCAAGGCTCAGGGTATTTAGACTGGGAGTAATGGCGACTACATAATAGAATTCACCAAATCCTAGTCACACCTCAGTGACCACTATAGCCGAGCCCCCCGCTCCCCAGCCTCACACCCCGCTCTCACCTTCATGGGGTCGGCCTGGTAAAGCTTCTCGGCGGCCCGGCTGAACTCCTCCCAGGTGCGGTGGTAAGGCATGATGAGGCCGCGCTCGCTGGATGGCTCTAACAGTCAGGGAAGCCGGGAGCACACATCAGCATTCCCGAACCACATCAGCGGCGCGTCTGATTGGCTGTCGGCTTGACCTCCGACCAATCACAGAAGAGTACTTCCGGGGCGCCGGAAACTTTGTGGTATCGGGCTGAGCAGACAGTCTTTTATCTGAGACTCTATGATAAAGATGCTTCTCGCCCTTTAGTGGTAGATAGAAGCAGAGCACAAATACAGATTATGAATGGAAGGCAGCAGGCTGCGCTTTACACTGTTGTCTGTGGGATTAAAAAGGACAAAACACAATAGTAAAAAAAAATCTAGCCTATAGACTGAAGCGTCATGTAGACTATTGAAAGAAAGCTGTATTATGGGTGAGAGACACAAGCAAACAGTTCAAGTAAACAGAACCAATATCACCATAGGACTCTATGGTCAGCAGGGTTTGGTTCACTTAACTTCACTGCACTATGGTACATGGGGCAGTATGGCTTGATCAATTCATACACAAAATTCTGATGTGTTTTTTATTTAGCCTAGGGGCATTAGTATCAGCCATAGGTGTGAGGTGCAGCACTCTTTTTCTTCCCTGAACCGCATTTTGTTTCTCTCTTTTCTCCGTGTATTGCACTCCTCCTGGTGAGACCCACATGACCGCAATTAGCAGGAGACACCTGAGTGCACATGGTTTTAATCCCTCCTGTTTTTTCCCATTCTGTTTGCTGCAGCTATGGTGAGTGTAATTCCTTATCCAGACTTGTGCTGCTTGGGGGCGACCTTCTCCGCCGGCGGTGCTGGCCGGGTTCTGGTGTGGTGTTTTTGGGTCTGGTCCTGTGGCATGGGGGTCGCAGGGCCGTCCCATGGCCCCCGTTCCCTGGCTGTGCGTGCCTGCGGGGTTGGTGGCCACTGACTGGCACGGTGTGGACTTAGTGTAGGGACCCATGTGTATCAGATACCTGCACGATGGTACATGGGGCAGTATGGCTTGATCAATTCATACACAAAATTCTGATGTGTTTTTTATTTAGCCTAGGGGCACTAGTATCAGCCATAGGTGTGAGGTGCAGCACTCTGTTTCTTCCATGAACCGCATTTGGGACCAAGCCTGTTTGGGCCTTAATGACCAGGCTCATTTTTCAAAATCTGACCTGTCTCACTTTATGCGCTTATAGCTCAGTGATGCTTTAACGTATGCTAGCGATTCTGAGATAAACATATTCGTAAACATATTTCACTTTTTTAGGGGGCTTAGAAATATATCAGCAAATTATCAAATTTTCATGAAATTTCCAAAACTGATTTTTTTAGGGACCAGTTCTTTTTATGTTGATTTTGGAGGCTTGTATACTGGAAACCCCCATAAGTGACCCCATTTTGGAAACTAGACATCTTAAAGAATTAATCTAGGGGTATAATGAGCATTTTAACCCTACAGGGGCTGGAGGAAAGTATTCACAATTAGGCCGGAAAAAAATGGAAAATAGAAATTTTCCAATAATATATTTGTTAAGATTAAAGTATCTTGTTTTCATAATAAACATGAGAGAAAATGCACCCCAAATTATGTAACGCAGGTTCTCCTGAATACAACGGTACCCTATATGTGGGCGTAAACCACTTTATGAGCACACAGCAGGCCTCAGAAGGAAGGGAGCGCATATTAGCATTTCCAGTTCAGATTTTTCTGAAGAAATTTCTGAGTGCCAGGTGTGTTTGCAGAGCCCCTGTAGTGTCAACAGAATAGAACCCCCCCCAAAAGTCCACCCATTTTGGAAAGTACACCCATCAAAGAATACATCTTGGGGTGTGGTAACCATTTTGACCCCACAGGTATTAGAGGAAGGTATTCAAAAGAAGACAGTAAAAATGAAAAAATAGAATTTTTCCAATAACATGTTTGTTTAGTTTGAAATTTCTCAATTTCACGAGAAACAGGGGAGAAAACTCACCCCAATATATGTAACGCAGGTTCTCCTGAGTAGAACGGTACCCCATACGTGGGCATAAAGCACTGTGTGGGCACACAGCAGGGCTCAGAAGAGAAGGAGTGTCATTTTAGTTACAGGCAATATGTGGGTGTTTACTGGCTATCTGAGGTGGCAACAGGCAATCTGGTGGGGTTATGGGCAATCTGGGGTGGTTACGAGCAGTCTGTGCCAATCTGGGGTGGTTACGGTCAATCTGGGGTGGTCACAGGCAATCTGGGGTGGTTACGGGCAATCTGGGGTGGTTACTGGCTGTATGGGGTGGTTATGGGCAATCTTGGGGTGTTTACTGGCTATCTAGGGGTGGTTACTGGCTATCTGGGGTGGTGATGGGCAATCTGGGGGTGTCCACTGGCTATCTGGGGTGGTGACGGGCAATCTGGTGGTGTTCACTGACTATCTGGGGTTGCAACGGGCAATCTGGGGTGGTGACGGGAAATCTGGGGTGGTGACGGGCAATCTGGACTGGTTGCGAGCAATCTAGGGTGGTTGCGAGCAATCTGTGGTGGTTACAGGCAATTTGGGGTAGTTACAGGCAGTCTGTGGCAATCTGGGGTGGTTACGGGCTGTCTGGAATGGTTATGAGCTATCAGGGGGGGATACGGGCAATCTGGGGTAGTGACGGGCAATCTGGGGTGGTGACGAGCTGTCTGGGATGGTTATGGGCTGTCTGGGATGGTTATGGGCTGTCTGGGATGGTTATGGGCTGTCTGGGATGGTTATGGGCTGGGGAGATTACAGGCAATCTAGGGTGGTTACAGGCAATCTGTGGTGGTTACAGGTAATCTGGGGTGGTTAAAGGTAATCTGGGGTGGTTACAAGTAATCCAGGGTGGCTACGGGTAATCCAGGGCACTTGACTTTGGTGACAGGCGTAAAAAAGTGCCGGCACCATTTGGAACAAGCGATCAGTGGTATATAGTATATACCACTGGTCACTGGTACTGGGACCACACCGGGTGGTCACCGATCATTGCCCCATGCTCTCTGCCACCTCCGGTGGTGGAGAGAATGAAGCTTTGATCATTTTTAGGAATCCATCACTGTGAACAGAGTATGTTCACAGTGATGGCGGCGGCCATCTTGGATCAGATGGCCGCCCAGGGAGGGGAGGGTCAGTGGCCAGGTCACTAGGGTTAATTCTGGGGACAGGGGGGGGGCATGTTTTCATCTCCTCTCACTGTGGATTCACGGTGAGAAGAGATGAAAGCGTTCAGCTAAACTGGCAATGTCTGTTACCGGTGGCCGCCGTTATACTGATAATAACGGCGATCGCCGGTGAGGGGACTTGCCGGGACTGACCCCACACTCTGCCCCAACCCCTCAGCTACCTTCGATATCTGAGAGGAGGGGGCTGCGGGCATTACCGGCGCTGCTGCACTATTCTGCACCATCGCCATAAAGAGCTGATGGCAGCAGAATAGAGCCCATTAGTGATCGCCGTAAAAATCCGTATCGGCGGTCACTAATAACATAATACATGTATTCTCTGGGTCACTACGGTTACGGCGATACCACATCTGTATATTTTTTTTAACTATTACCACTTTGGCTCAATAGAAACTATCTTCCTAGCAAAAACCCACAAAAACTGTCGCCACATTGCAAGATCCATAGCGTTCTTATCTTTTGCGTGACAGAGCTGGTTTTGGGCTTATTTTTTGCGGGAAGATCTGTAGTTTCTATTGATACCAAGTTTTATATGTATATGACTTTTTGATCTCTTTTATGACGTATTTTCTAAAGTGGATTGATAAAATACAGCTATTCTGGTACTGTTTTTTTTATTTTATTTTTTTTTTCACAGCGTGTGTCGTGCGATATAATTATTGATATAGTTTTATAGATTGGGTCGTTACGGACGTAACGATACCAAATATGTATAGGATTTGTGTTTTTGATCACTTTTATGTAATGTTTTATAGTGTATGGGGAATGTAATGCATCTTTATTATTGGGGGGGGGAGGGGCTGTGTTGTGTTTGGGGTTAAAGGGGTTATCCAGTGCTACAAAAACATGGCCACTTCCTTTTAGAGACAACACGACTCTTGTCTCCAGTTCAGGTGTGGTTTGCAATTAAAGGGGTTCTCCAGCAAAAATCTTTTTCGTTCAAATCAACTGATATCAGAAAGTTATATAGATTTACTTCTATTAAAAAATCTCAAGTTTTCGCATATGTATCAGCTGCTGTATGTCCTACAGGAAATGTCCGTGTCAGTGCTCTCTGCTGACATCTCTGGCTGAGACAGGAACTTTGTCTCAGTTTTCTATGAATCCCCATAGAAAATCTCTCCTGCTCTGGACAGTTCCTGTCTCGGCCGGTGATGTCAGCAGAGAGCAGTGTGTCAGGCTGAAAATAAAACAACATTTCCTGTAGGACATACAGCAGCTTATAAGTATGGGAAGACTTGAGATTTTTTTGATAGAAGTAAATAACAAATTTATATAACTTTCTGATATCAGTTGATTTGAAAGAAAAATATTTTCACTGGACAACCCCTTTAAGCTCTATTCACTTTAATGAAACTGAGCAGCAAAACCCTGCCCGAGCTGGAGACAAGATTGGGTACAAGATGGGGAACCTTCGTCCCTCTAGCTGTTGCAAAACTACAATTCCCAGCCTTTGGCTGTTCATGCATGATGGGAATTGTAGTTTTGCAACAGCTGGAGGGCCGAAGGTTCCCCATCCCTGACTTAAACCATGGTGTCTTGCAGCCGTAATCCACCTCATTAGGCTGCTTTCACACTAGGTCCTGCAGATTGTGTCCTTGGATGTATATGTATAGGCTGCTTTTACATGAGCGGGTTACATGAGTATTTTTGTGTACATATTACAACCCGACTGCACTTTTATAGGGAACATGTCACCCGGCATTGCGGTGCAGAGCCCACCCAACGCGACCTGGTCCCGGTCACCGGGACGGAGATATCGGCGCCGGAAGGTGAGCTCGCGCTGCATGCAAATTACCAGCGATAAGTCTGATGCCCATAGAGAATGACTAAAGCCATCATTCTCTATGGGCGTCAGACTCATCTCTGGAGCGCGCGCGCATGGCGCATGGACCAACTCCATGTTGGGCAGTGGTGTGGCCAAGGTAACCGTATGATGCCCAGCAGGTATCATGTGCAATTCCTATTCTAATTTATAGGACTTTATATGCACTAAACTGGCTGGGTCTCATGCAGTTTCCTCAGAAATATAACTGTCCAACAGGGAGCTGCGCCAAAGCCCACCTTATCATCACAGCAACATTGGAGGGACACTTTATAGTAAAAAAAAAAAGTATAATGTGTGGTATGATTTTTTTTCTGGATAGGGCCACACTACTGCATACAGCAGCAAAACAAATTGCAACTTTGATGTTTATCGGTGAGCGCAGGCTAAGAGGGCGCTCTTTTGACCTCTGTCCAGTGAATAGCAGCCTATGGATCCATTTGAGAGAAGCTTTTCCACAACATACAGGGAACAAGCCTTATAACCATGTGAAGGTGCCATAAGGCATCATGCACACATAACTGTTTGGTGACATTGGTTATGTGTACAGTATGGCTGCATTGTCTGTAATAATTTTACAATGACATTAGTTATATGTATAGTTTAACAGTATTGTCTGTGCATGCTGAATGCGGGCATTGCTTACGTATATAGTATAACAGTATTGTCTGTGCATGCTGCATGCGGGCATTGCTTACGTATATAGTATAACAGTATTGTCTGTGCATGCTGCATGCGGGCATTGCTTACGTATATAGTATAACAGTATTGTCTGTGCATGCTGCATGCGGGCATTGCTTACGTATATAGTATAACAGTATTGTCTGTGCATGCTGCATGCGGGCATTGCTTACGTATATAGTATAACAGTATTGTCTGTGCATGCTGCATGCGGGCATTGCTTACGTATATAGTATAACAGTATTGTCTGTGCATGCTGCATGCGGGCATTGCTTACGTATATAGTATAACAGTATTGTCTGTGCATGCTGAATGCGGGCATTGCTTACGTATATAGTATAACAGTATTGTCTGTGCATGCTGCATGCGGGCATTGCTTACGTATATAGTATAACAGTATTGTCTGTGCATGCTGAATGCGGGCATTGCTTACGTATATAGTATAACAGTATTGTCTGTGCATGCTGAATGCGGGCATTGCTTACGTATATAGTATAACAGTATTGTCTGTGCATGCTGAATGCGGGCATTGCTTACGTATATAGTATAACAGTATTGTCTGTGCATGCTGCATGCGGGCATTGCTTACGTATATAGTATAACAGTATTGTTTGTGCATGCTGAATGCGGGCATTGCTTACGTATATAGTATAACAGTATTGTCTGTGCATACTGCATGCGGGCATTGCTTACGTATATAGTATAACAGTATTGTCTGTGCATGCTGCATGCGGGCATTGCTTACGTATATAGTATAACAGTATTGTCTGTGCATGCTGCATGCGGGCATTGCTTACGTATATAGTATAACAGTATTGTCTGTGCATGCTGCATGCGGGCATTGCTTACGTATATAGTATAACAGTATTGTCTGTGCATGCTGCATGCGGGCATTGCTTACGTCACGTATATAGTATAACAGTATTGTCTGTGCATACTGCATGCGGGCATTGCTTACGTATATAGTATAACAGTATTGTCTGTGCATGCTGCATGCGGGCATTGCTTACGTATATAGTATAACAGTATTGTCTGTGCATGCTGCATGCGGGCATTGCTTACGTATATAGTATATCAGTATTGTCTGTGCATGCTGCATGCGGGCATTGCTTACGTATATAGTATATCAGTATTGACTGTGTATACTGTATATTGGCATTAGTTATACGTATAGTATGGCAGTATTGTCTGTGTATACTGTATGTAGGCATTAGTTATATGTATAGTATAGCAGTATTGACCCCCATATGCATATATGCCATATAAATGACCCCTGCCTCTGTGCCTCTCAACCCTATGGACCCCTATAGATCAAATATGACTTCATGCAATATGAAGTGAATAAGGATTCAGTATCAATAAGTAAAGGCTGATCCCTTCCGCATTTCTGGTCCGGTGACGCAGTGGTTATGGGGTCTATGCGTCTCGCGTTGTTGTTGTTGTTGTGGTTTTTAAATGATTTTTGATCTGTCAGCGATTGGATAGGAACTTTTATGTCTCTTGCTTCCAGTATCTATTAAATATGTATTAAAACTCCTGTATTATTGAGATGAACATCTCCCGTCAATAATTCATGTGGTAAGAGTCCAGATGCTGACCTTGGCCTTTCTCATAAGGTCTGATATCTGTATATCCTCCTCTATTAATAGTCTGGAGGGCCAAGGGGTGATGACTCCGCAGCAATCACTCTTAGAATGATGATTCAACTCCTTTTCCTGCATTACTGCTATAAAGATATCTCTGAATAGATTTAGGACATGCCTTCACTTTATCTGTCATTATTCCCTAGTAATGGGTCATTCCAGGGAAAAACCAAACTCTGGCCTCCTCAGATATTTTTATCATACTCATGAATACCCCCTTTAAATATAAGGTCGCTTGAGGTAAAATTAAAGGGGTATTCCCCCCAAAATTATTTTTGTATTAATACGCTGCCCATCCATAGCTTTCCATCTTTCCAATATACAATTATTATGGATTCTGCACAGTTTTGCTGTTATCCAGCTGCATTCATCTCCATGGATTGCAGAGAATCATCAGACCTCAGTCCGACACGCTCCCTGCTCCTGGCCCCCACCCTCCGTGTCGGCATCACGTGTCCTCAGTCCCAGCACAGTGAAGTGACTGAGAACACTGATGGGGTGGCTGCTGTTAGAGAGGGAGACAGTGATCACTCACCCGCGGCATAGCCTCCTTCGCACTCATCCGCGGCACCCGCCGCGACAAGCTCCGCCCCCGCAATAGCCAGCGACAAGCTCCGCCCCTCGCAATCGCCTGTGGCAAGCTTCGCTCCCCTCAGCTCTGCTACACCTTCCCCCCAACTCACCTCTGCTACACCGTTCCACCAACTCAGCTCTGCTACACCATTCCCCCAACTCAGCTCTGCTACACCTACCCCCCAACTCAGCTCTGTTACACCTACCCCCCAACTCAGCTCTGTTACACCTACCCCCCAACTTAGCTCTGCTACACCGTCCCCCCAACTTAGCTCTGCTACACCGTCACCCCAACTCAGCTTTGCTACACCATCACCCCAACTCAGCTTTGCTACACCGCCATCTCAGCACCGGTACACCGTCATCGCCAACTCAGCTCTGCTACACTGTCACCGCCAACTCAGCTCTGCTACACTGTCACCGCCAACTCAGCTCTGCTACACTGTCACCGCCAACTCAGCTCTGCTACACTGTCACCGCCAACTCAGCTCTGCTACACTGTCACCGCCAACTCAGCTCTGCTACACTGTCACCGCCAACTCAGCTCTGCTACACTGTCATCCCCAACTCAGCTCTGCTACACCGTCACTTCCAACTCAACTTTGCTACACTGCCATCTCAGCACCGCTACACCGTCATCGCCAACTCAGCTCTGCTACACAGTCACCGCCAACTCAGCTCTGCTACAGTCACCGCCAACTCAGCTCTGCTACAGTCACCGCCAACTCAGCTTTGCTACACCGCCATCTCAGCACCGCTACACCGTCATCGCCAACTCAGCTCTGCTACACCATCACCGCCAACTCAGCTCTGCTACACTGTCATCCCCGACTCAGCTCTGTTACAGTCACCACCAACTCAGCTCTGCTACATTTTCATCCCCAACTCAGCTCTGCTACACCGTCATCCTTAACTCAGCTCTGCTACACCGACACCGCCATCTCAGCTCTGCTACACTGTCATCATCTCCTTCATTGTCTCAGCTCTGCTACTTCACCATCATCAGGCAGAAGCATTGCATGATGGGAAATGTAGTTTCCTATCTTGGCTATAGATCGTCTTTTAGAAAAACTTGTAACTCAGGAACGGCAGCAGCTAGAAAGATGGGAGACGTCTCAAAATACTCAGAGGGACTTGGTGAGTAAGGCCAGCTAGGTTTGGGAGCATTTCATTTTTTTAGCTCTTGGGGGGAATACCCCTTTAAATTTTTTGCCTAAACCCTTACAAATTACTAAATTTCTTATAAGTTTCCTCCTGCCCGGGCTATCATATTAGGAGCTTTACAACTAATGCTCTGGATGGTTAGCAGGTTTCCCATGCCCACTCATATAGAAATACTGTCAGTCCTGCTTCCCTCACCCACTTATATATAGAAAGCCTGTGAGTCCTGCTTACCCCGCCCATTTAGAGAAAGCCTGTGAGTCCTGCTTCCTCCACCCACTCATATAGAAAGCCTGTGAGTCCTGCTTCCCCCTCCTACCCATAGAGAAAGCTTGTGAGTCCTTCTTCCCCCATCACTCATAGAGAAAGCCTGTGATTCCTTCTTCCCCCACCACTCATATAGAAAGCCTGTGAGTCCTTCTTCCCCCACCACTCATAGAGAAAGCCTGTGAGTCCTTCTTCCCCCACCACTCATAGAGAGAGCCTGTGAGTCCTGCTTCCCCCACCTACTAATAAAGGAAGCCTGTGAGTCCTGCTTCCCCCACCACTACCAGTCCTCTTCATTATCTGCATGAGCCCAGCAGTCCTCAATATTCATCAGCAGAAAAAAAGCCACCAGCTGCTGATTGGCAGTTATCTATCCATGCTGTGTATAGGCAGTCACCTGTCAATCAGCAGCTGTAGGGCGGGGAAAGGAATATGGCAAGAATCCTATTCTCCTGCATATTAGGAGAATGGCTAAACAAAAGAATGTAAATACTATACCGATTTGTTCAGCATTTACTGTATGTCATTAGTTTATGCTGCCTTCTTTTAAGGCGGAATAAACCTAGTGTCAGATTCCCTTTAAGCGATCTCTTTGGGTCTGATTCTGCAGCAAGTGCCTCCCTTAGGTAATATTTATGACCCAGACATGCATCACCTTCTTCGGTTTCCATTCTCCATCCATTCCCCCACAGCACACACGTTGCCCTTCCTCACAAAAGCATGATGGATCAAAAATTCCATTGAAGTATTTTTGGATGGATTAAGTGAAATTGCTATTTAAAGGGATTATCCATCAATTAGCTAGAATGGAGAGAACAGAGACTGTCCCTGGAGGACCCAGCACATGGTGCTGCACTTACCCTGCGGGGGCGCTGCAGAAGATTTGGGCATTTTCTGCCAGCTTCTCCTGCAGATTACTGAAGGATTACTGAGATGCCCAGGGATTATTATTTTAGGAGGAATGACAAGGGTTTGTTAAATATGAAAAACCCCTTTAAGAGAGATCAATGAATGGCTTAATCTATATTCCCATACTATATTAGCGGTAATCTGTTCTGTTCCTAAAATAGGTTCCACTCTAGGACACAAACAGTAAAGTTATTTTCTTTTCCCCCTTCCTCCGCAATCTTTTCTTCCTGAACCCTCATGTACCACATCGACACCATGCCAAATGGCACTCTCCTCCTGCTCATTCGCTCAGTCTTTGTTGGGGCACTGCACAAGAACAAAGAGCAAATAAACATCCCTCTAGAAATAGCTACCTAAGGGAAGAATCTTAACCCGCTCAGGAGTCCCGGAGCCCAAACTCACAAAGGGAGCTGTTGTTCCAGATTAGTTCCTACGAGCTGAACATTCCTAAGTCACGTCACGTTGGAAAGTAAAAATTCTGGGAAGTGAGCCAACTCCGGGAGTCCAGAGTCAGTGGAGCAGCACCCAGCGGATCGGCACTGTTCTGCTTTATATCCAAATAGTTACTTTTCCAGGTGAACAAATTGGTGCAAAGGTGAAAGGGTTAATATAGAAAGATAATAGAAACAACACTGGTATAATAGTTAGTAGTGGTAGTAGTAGTAGATGTACAGTCTTGTACATAGGGGGCAGTATTATAGTAGTTATATTCTTGTATATAGGAGCAGTATTATAGTAGTTATATTCTTGTATATAGGAGCAGTATTATAGTAGTTATATTCTTGTATATAGGGGCAGTATTATAGTAGTTATATTCTTGTATATAGGAGCAGTATTATAGTAGTTATATTCTTGTATATAGGAGCAGTATTATAGTAGTTATATTCTTGTATATAGGGGCAGTATTATACAAGAATATAACTACTATAATACTGCTCCTATATACAAGAATATAACTACTATAATACTGCCCCTATATACAAGAATATAACTACTATAATTTATAGTAGTTATATTCTTGTATATAGGGGCAGTATTATAGTAGTTATATTCTTGTATATAGGGGCAGTATTATAGTAGTTATATTCTTGTATATAGGAGCAGTATTATAGTAGTTATATTCTTGTATATAGGAGCAGTATTATAATAGTTATATTCTTGTATATAGGAAGCAGTATTATAGTATTTATATTCTTTTATATAGAGGCAGTATTATAGTAGTTATATTCTTGTACATAGGGGGCAGTATTATAGTAGTTATGGAGAGAAAAGTGCAGCTGCACCTCACACTTATGGCTGATACTAAAGCCGCTAAGCTACTTTAAAAACAAACACCAGGAATTTGGTATACAATTTGATCAAACCAATACGCCCCGTGTACCACGTGCAGGTATCCTGGTTCACACGGGTCCCTGTCGCTGACCGGCACAGTGATGTTTTTTGGTTAGGGACTCATGTGTATCAGAAGACCTGCACGTGGTACATGAGGCAATATGGTTTGGCCAAATTATATACTAACTTCTGATGTTGGTTTTAAATGTAGCTGAATAAGCTTTCGTGTCAGCCATGGGTGCGATGTGCAGCCATTTCTGTCTTTTTGGCTTGTGCATATTTTATGTATTCTGTCCCTTTTTTCATTGTGGCTAGCACTCGTGCTTTGTAAGACCCATGTGATCCAAATTAGCAGGAAGCACCTGTGTACATAAGGGGAGGATCTCCTAGTATTCTCCCATTCTACCTGCAGAGGAATGGAGAGAGCGGTAAGAGCTTGTTCACACTTGTGTTGCTTGGCGTCCACTTTTTCCGCCGGTGGCGCTTGCGGGGTCCGGGGAGCCCTTTAGGGTCTGGTCCTGTTGCAATGGGGTTGCAGGGCCATTCCGTGGCCCCCCTTCTCTACTTGCGCACGTTTTGCGGGGATTGTGGTCGCTGACCGGCACAGTGATGTTTTTTGGTTAGGGACTTATGTGTATCAGAAGACCTGCACGTGGTACATGAGGCAATATGGTTTGGCCAAATTATATACTAACTTCTGATGTTGGTTTTAAATGTAGCTGAATAAGCTTTTGTGTCAGCCATGGGTGCGATGTGCAGCCATTTCTGTCTTTTTGGCTTGTGCATATTATAGTAGTTATATTCTTGTATATAGGAGCAGTATTATAGTAGTTATATTCTTGTATATAGTAGCAGTATTATAGCAGTTATATTCTTGTATATAGGAGCAGTATTATAGTAGTTATATTCTTGTATATAGGGAAAGTATTATAGTAGTTATATTCTTGTACATAGGGGCAGTATTATAGTAGTTATATTCTTGTACATAGGGGGCAGTATTATAGTAGTTATATACTTATACATAGGAGTAGTATAGTAGTTATATTCTTGTATATTGGGGCAGTATTATAGTACAGTGATCCCTCAACATACAATTTTAATTGGTTCCAGGACGACCATTGTATGTTGAAACCATTGTATGTTGAGACCAAAACTCTATGGTAAGCTGCTAACTGGTTCTAAATCCCCCAAAATAAGAAAAAAAAGGCAGCTAACTAATATGGATACAGCAAGTCCTTACATACAACAGTCAGAAAGAGCTACAAGACACTCAAATTTCTTTATATATAGATGACTGGAGTGTTTTCAGGTCCTGTACAGATCACATTGGGTCCCACAAAAATAAAATGAAGTTGCCCTCACCTGATGCCCTAAGGCACAACTCATCCTGGCACAGGTAAAGAGCAGAACAAGACATGTAGCATCACACTGTCCTGTGGAGAGGAGATACCAAACAGCCAACCAGTGCATACACTTCACTAATACTGGGGCTTTACCAGTAAAATGGCCACTTTCATTGGTCAATCAGCTAGTTTTTTTTTCCGTTCCACATGTTCCGCAGATCTTAGCTGTCTGTAGCACTGTCTGTTGAGTCTGGTCTCCAGTTATGATGGTCCAGAAAGGAACAGTGTATGTTAAAAATATTGTATCTTGAGCCAATTGTAAGTTGAGGATTCACTGTAGTTATATTCTTGTACATAGGAGCAGCATTATAGTAGTTATATTCTAGGCCTATTTTAAAAACCAACGCCAGGATGTTGGTATATAATTTGATCAAACCATATTGCCCTGTGTACCACGTGCAGGTCTCCTGGTTCACACGGGTCCCTACGTTAACTACACACTGCGTTGGTGAGCGACCGCCAACTCAGCAAAGCGTGCACATGCAGGGAAGGGAGGTCATGGAATGGCCCTGCGACCCCAATGTCACAGGACCAAACCCAAAATGCCCCACCAAAACCCAGCCGGCACCACCGGCGGGAAAGGCTGCCCCCAAACAACACAAGTATGAATATGGTATTGCACTCCCCACTGCTGCTGCTGCAGACAGAATGGGAAAGACATAAAGTACTGACATGTGAGCACAGGTATATCCTGCCAATTTGGGTCATGTGGGTCTTATGAAGGGGAGTGCCAGCTGCTAAGAAAAGGGAGAACTATAAAATACGACATGGATAGAAAGGAGCGGCTGCACATCCCACCTATGGCTGACACTAATGCCGCTAGGCCTATTTTAAAAACCAACGCCAGGATGTTGGTATATAATTTGATCAAACCATATTGACCTGTGTACCAAGTGCAGGTCCCCTGGTTCACACGGGTCCCTACACTAACTCCACACTTATTATGTCACATAAAATACATCACATTGTAACAAGCAAACAAACTTTTTCTTCCTTATCGGTAAGTACACCAGTATTCTTTACACTTTCTGGCAACTAAAAGGTTAAGTCATTAACTGATGTTAATTTCCAGTTATTTTGCAGAGAACAAAAGAAAACAGTTGTGTTTTTCTTTGTTGCTAATAAAAGTTTATACAAATCTTTATGTCCCCAGTTGTGCTAATCCTTTTATATTCTGTTCTGCTTCCTACACATTGACTGTTTCCAGATCCCTCCGGTTATTGACTCCCAGGTGAAAACATTGATCCTTGTGCTCTGGACAATGTATGTGAGTGACATGTGGACTCTGAGATACAGTGAGCATTACCGCCTATCAGCTTCATGGCAAAATCACTGTGTTATCTGCATACATTGTTGCATCTACATTGTTGTCTACTTATATAAAGGAGGCTGATGAAAATTGTAAAATGCTGTCCTCAGATGTCTTCATCAGTGCCATAGACTTCCAATGGAGCAGCACTGGGCATGCTCGACCACTGCTCATTTTAAACTCCTCCTTACTGTGGTCAAGCAGGAATGGGGTGGGGCAGCTCCAAATCTCCATTTTAGTGATCATCTGAGGTCCTGGTGGTATTTATCCTGTAGAATTGCACTACCCTGGTAACATCCTGTTTCCAAGAGTTACTGGTTGTCATATGGTTGCAGTTTTGCTACTTCCACTGACAAACTCAGTCGTAATGGAGATACAAATGGGGAGTGAATGTCAAGGCTGCTGCAGTCTCTCCCTGGCTATATCTCCTAAAACCCAGCAGGTCTCAGCAGTGAGACCTGATGCGATCAGTAACTTTTGACATTTTAAAAAATCTTTAGAACAGTTTTTTATCATTGCTGTTACACTTTTTTGCTTTTGTTTGTATTATAGCCACTGCAGCATGCAAACTGCATTACGTTAACATAGGTGTTGGAGTACTAGCCACAGTCAAAAGTTATTTTTAGTGGTCATAACAGACATACAGCTGGGGGGTGAATGGCAACGCTGCCACAGTCTCTCCCTTGCTATATCTCCTGATCTCAGCAGGTCTCAGCAGTGAGACCCGATGCGATCAGTAACTTTTGACGTGCCTGATGACATACAAAAAACAGAAAGTGCAATAGCAACCTGCAAGTGCCAGAACTTCCCGTACATACTCTCTCCAGAGTACACACGATAAAATCCTGTTCTAACTGTAGTGTCCCAGAACGGATGGTCCACTCAGTTTTATACCACCTGTTTAAAGTATCTCTGTCAAGTATTACACTAAGGGGATGAAGGTGTCATTTGTGTTTTTACACACTAGATGTCTCACGCTTTTCTATAATGTTATATATGAGCACAACGGAGAGGAAAGGGCTGGCTGTTGCAGTTTTGTTCACTGTTCTGTCCAATCACAGGTGCAGGTGCTTCACACCACTCAAGCCACTCACTCTTGTCCTTTCTTACACAGCCCCGCCAATAGAGTTAGTCCCAGTCACCCCTATAAAAGGGTAGTTAGTTTCTGGCGGGAGGTCTTTTGTAAGTGTATGGTGAGGGAGAACAAGATAGAAAAGAGAGTTCCTACTGCAGTGAAGCTCGGCCTGGCTCAGGCCAGGGCCCCTGTTGGAGATGTTGGAGTGCTAGCTATTTTTTTATTTTTGCTTTTTATGCCTAATGACATATCAAAGGTTATTTTTAGTGATAGGGACTCTTTAAAGGGGTTGGCCACTTTATAGTAAAATAGGTCAGTACAAAGTATTAGTAAGTGTGATCACTGTATATATTGACAGCAGCTCCTGTGTACCTCATAGAACTAAAATCAGACTCCCCTTCACCAGGCTGGGCTGCCCTGCTCTGTTTTGTTTCAGTCCATAAAATGGCCGACATGGAGGAGCATGTGACCAGGCCCTGTCCCCTGTGTCCTCCATAGACATATACAGGATCAGTGGTGGACACTGGGGGGCGGGGCCTGGTCACATGCTCCTCCATGTCAGCAATCTTATGGACCAAAACACCACAGAGCAGGGCAGCCCAGCCTGGAGGAGGGGAGTCTGATATTAGCTCTATGAGGTACACAGGGAGCTGCTGTCAGTATATACAGTGAGTACACTCACTAATACTGTATGCTGAGCAATTTTACTATAGTGGCCAACCCCTTTAACATGTAGATTTTCCTAGAGGGTTCGGGAGGATCCTGCCTAGCCCAGCTGCCTTCTGAGGTAGAGGGCAAGACCCAGTTTAGTTCAGACTAGCCAAGTACCTGCCAGCTCTCGGACTGAGCAGAAGTAAACTAGATGAGGTAAGGCTTAAAGAAACCCATCCCTGGGAATGTATCAAGATAACTCATGGTGTTTTTTTTTAAACATTTTCTGGAGTTCTACAGAGGATAAGCTTTACAAGGGACTCTCTCCATTCCTGGTACCTGCACAGGCTTCAGGGCACACAGGCCAGGGCTATGTCATATTGATACAGACCTGCATCCTGCGATAGGAAACTGCAGCTCAACTTTTGTGAACACTACATTCATTTACAATTCATTGGGAACCAATCAGTAAAGATCCTTTTAGAAATGTATTAATTTATGTTAATATAATGGCTAAACCTGAAAACAGGCATAAGCAAATTAGAAATTTTGTACAATTTTTGCGCAAAACACAGGAAAAGTCATAAATATAAAGTCATACATTTTTTAGCAAAACGAGACCGACCAAAGGCCTCAGAAGAGATAAGTCAATGCCAGGGGGTCACTGAAAAGCAAATTATCCACGGACTAGGAGAAAATAGTATAACATAGACTCTCTGCAGCCTGGACTGGTAGTGTGGTGTCCCACGATTAAGTGCCTTATGCACCTGTCGTAAAGTTCTCACTCCAGGTTCAGTGGTGATGAGTTATTTTACAGTTTCGCCACTAGATGCCAGTATCTTCTATATACCTATGTTCTTGTCTACACAGCAGAAGTTAGGAATGGGTTCATGTTGTACCATGTGTTTGTGCTGACCTATAGGAGGTGCTTTTTCTCTCTCAATCTATCCCTGCTCTCCACACATACTCACACCCTGAAGGAGGAGTTAATTAGCTCCGTGTGGGAGGAAGTAAGCAGGTCAGTCTAGTCTCGATACTCACGTGTATAGATGCAGCTAGAGACAACCAGTTCTTACAGTACTTTTACTATATCTACTATGCAGTGCTAAGCACTTTAGAAGGGAGAGGAGTCCAGGAACACCCTAACCCATACAGAGAAAATGTCTAAAAAGTGCAGGGGGGGGGGGGGAATGGTTGGTATTGGACAAGTCTGGTGTGGTGTCTGGTGTGGGGATGTTAATCCGGATGTTACCAGGATTAGTGGCCATACGCCTATTGGTTACCGTATGAGGGTCTGGTTCCGGCTACATCTGTTGACATACAGTAAATGTGGGAACGCGGCCTCGGACTGATAAGATATCAATATTATATTCAAAAGCTAGAAAATCATGATGCTAATTGGTGAGTGAAGATGGGGCGTCTTCAGGTTTAGTGCCTAGCGCAGCAGCAGCTGGTAATACTGCCCTGGCCACTTGGTGTCTCACTCCCCTGTCTGTTGTGCACAGCTGAAGGGAAATGGGTTACCTTGGTTTGTTTCACTGTTCTGTGTCAGCCAATCATCAGCTTGGGTGCCACACACTGTTCTGACCTGTCACACTTATACATATCACTCCTTTTAGCAGTTTCCCTAACAATAAGAGGTTAGTCCCAGTGACCCCTATATAGCAAAATTAGTTCCTGGTGAAAGGGTCTTTTGTCTAGTGTCTGGTGAAGGAGAGGTTCTAAGGGTACTATTTCACGGGCCGAGGAAGGGCCCGATCAACGATGTAAACAAGCGCCGATCTGCTAGATCGCCGCTCGTTTACTGGGCCTATTCCACGGCCCGATGATCGTTGAGCGAGGGCTGCAGGGACATCGTTACCGATGTCCTTGCAGCCCTTGCAGCATACATTACCTGTCAGGTCTTCTGCTCTGTCCTCCTCCCCGGGTCCGGTGCGTTTTAGCTTCAGAATGGCCTGTCAGCTGACAGGCCACTCAGCCAATCACAGGCCGCAGGGGTCCCGGCCTGTGATTGGCTGAGAGCTCCGTCAGCTGACAGGCCATTCTGAAGCCAGAGCGCGCGGGACCCGGGAAGGAGGACGGAGCGGAGCAGAAGACCTGACAGGCAATGTATGCTACTGCTGCTGCTTCTCAAATCGCCGGTCGCCCGCCGTGCACCGCTATTCAACCGTAGCGATGCGCGGTGGGGGAACGATGATTTTAGGTCTGGTCCTAAATGAACGATCAGCTGATGACACGATCATCGGCTGATTGTTCTCTCTATTTCACAGAGCGATAATCGGCCGTTTCGGCCGATTATCGTTACTGTGGAATAGGGCCCGAAGTCCCTCATCAGTGGCAGTCGCACCCCAGGTTGTTTAGCCAGCCATTGCTGGACAGTCAGGAATACAGAAACACAGGATAATCAGCAGGAACTCCAGGGACGCAGCATCAGGCATTGGCCGGATGGCCAGGCCTCGTATACAACACTCTCTGGCCCTTTAGTTAAGGGTTAGCTGGATACCTAGGCAGGAACTATACTGAACTCCACCAAGCACTGGACTGAAACTAAACCCAAATCTAAGCACAAGGCCCTCCCCACCCAAACTTATAGACTTCAGGGTGACTCCCTACTGATGGAGAGGAACCAGAGGTAGCTTGATATGGGATTGGACAGAACTGGAAGGAAACTAGATTGGACAGAACTGGCAGAGCTGTGATAGGTCCAAAGACAGGGAGGTGGCCGACAAACCATTTCTCCGCAGACAGACAGTTTCACAGATAAAACCCTGAAATGAAGACAATAGCAGTGCCGCCCTCCATACACATACACTGTTCTGAGACACTGCGTTTGTATTTGTTTTAGCATTGCACTCCCAGCAGATTTACTCATGCCCATTGGCTTCAATTTGTTAGGAGGTGCTGACTTATTTGTCTGCTGCAATGCTGGGGGGAACGGAACATTGGAAAAGTAATCCTGCCCTTTAAAGGAAATAGTAAGGGAAAGTTCTTGGAAAGTTTGTGAAGGAATCAGAAGTGTCTGCGCTTGATAGGATCCTTGCGACAACCACATAAGTGATGTATCTACAACATTCTTCTGAGCCTCTTTGGCAGATTTCCATGAGGATTTTCCGGATTTATATTCCACATTCTCCTATATTTACTGTCTATGTTATCACGTGTGGAAACTCCTGGGAATGTGAATGTCGCCTCTAACTAAGAATCTGTAGAATATTTGGTATGTTGTTGATAGGAGCTCTCCAGGATTTTTCTTTGATCGGTAGAACAGATTCTTGCTTGTGTCTAGAGGCCAGACTTAAAGGGGTTATCCAGTGCTACAAAAACATTGCCACTTTTCCCCCTCTCTTGTCTCCAAATTGGGTGGGGTTTCAAACTCAGTTCCATTGAAGTAAATGGAGCTTAATTGCAAACTACACCTGAACTTGAGACAAGAGGGGAAAAGTGGCCATGCTTTTGTAACTCTGGATAACCCCTTTAAAGGGGTAGTGCACAAAAAAAAAATTTCTTTCAAATCAACTGCTACCATGAAGTGCCAGAGATTTGTAATTTACTTCTATTAAAAAATCTCAAGCCTTCCAGTACTTATCAGCTGCTGTATGCCCAGCAGGAAGTGGTGTTTTCTTTCCTGTCTGATACAGTGCTCTCTGTTGCCTCCTCTGTCCATGTCAGGAACTGTCCAGAGAAGGAGCAAATCCCCATAGAAAACCTCTCCTGCTCTCCAGACTGGAAATAATACCACTTCCTGCTTGGCATACAGCAGCTGATAAGTACTGGAAGGCTTGAGATTTTTTAATAGAAGTAAATTACAAATCTCTGGCACTTCATGGCAGCAGTTGATTTGAAGGAAAAAATTTTTTGGTGCACTACCCCTTTAAGACTTTTCAATGCTGAGGGTTTGTTACAGTTGTATCAAATCCAGACAATCCTGTATATGGAGAATAACTTGGAATCTAGACTGATGTTTTTTTTTACATGCATTGATAAATTGCAACAAGTTTAGCAAGAAAAAAAAGTTTTGTACTTGTTACAATTTTTGTTACAGTGTACATTTATGCAGTGTAACCACAAAGCTGTAGTCGGATTGTCACTGATTAGTCTGGCCTCAAAGTCTAAGGCAGGGATGGGGAACCTTCGGCTCTCCAGCTGTTGCAAAACTACAATTCCCATCATGCCTGGGCAGTCGAAGCTTTAGCTTCGGCTGCCCAGGCATGATGGGAATTGTAGTTTTGCAACAGCTGGAGGGCCGAAGGTTCCCCATCCATGGTCTAAGGGATCTTCTGTTTTTCCCTCTTCTGTTTTATTTTTTATATCACTGGGACTCTACCATCATTTATACGCACCAGCACCTATACACACTAGCCACACACCTTGGGTTATTTTTCCCCTTTCTGTGGGTGGCGGTACCGATAGTTCGGCTGGGTCAGTTGCCACTCAGGACTATTGTAACAAGAGCCCAAGGGACCCATCACAGCCCAGCAGGTTACCGACCATTGGGAACACAGCCAGCCAAATAAACAAGCAGGTACCAACATCATACCTGTGTGCTGGACAAGGACTGGCATCATGACAATACCATCTTTGGCTGAGCTGATATAACAATTCCATCAACAAAACCAACCAACCACCACAGATGCAACTCAGAGGGCCTCTGCCCCGGATGTTTTAGGATCCTAGAAACACCCCAGGCCACCACACTTACTAGAGGCTTCGCTGCGCTGCGGACAGACCCCCGTACTGCACAATTAAATCATCATAATGGTGTGGGATAGATAAAGCCAAGTTCTGTCACCTTGTGACCAGTCGGTGTCTTTACAGACATTAAAAAACAACAAAATAGCGCACATTCACTTTAAAGCGACCCACAATCTGACCCCCCCAAGTACCTTCGGATAGCTGCTTTTAATCCAAGATCCGTCCTGGGGTCCGTTCAGCAAGTGATGCAGTTATTGTTCTAAAAAACAACTTTTAAACTTGCAGCCCTGTGCCAAACGGCCGTAGCCTAGAGTGTGTATGCATTAGGCTGGCACAACCTCTCTGTTCCTCCTCCCCGCCCTCTTCATCATTAGGAATGCCACAGGCAGATTTTCTACTATTCATCACCTGTGTCAGCACGGCACATGGGCAGGATCGTTAAGGCACCTCTGCAGAGGAATAGGAAAGAAGATGGGGAGGAGGTACGGAGGGGTGGTGCAAAGTTATAGCACAGATACTTCAAGCTAGGCCATTGTGCACGGGGGTGCTAATTTAAAAGTTGTTTTTTAGGACAATAACTGCATCACCTGCCAAACGGACCCCAGGACAGATCTTGGATTAAAAGCAGCTATCCAAAGGTACAAGTGGTTTGGGGAGGACAGATTGTGGGTACAGAGTCGCTTTAACATACTTGTAACAAATATCTTACAGAAGGAATATATCCACCCAGTATAAATGGCTGTCTCCTGGCTGTATATACGATGAGTACACTGTACGTCAGCCATTGTCTCTGTATTGGCGGGAGGCTTATTCCTGCGTGATTTTCTCTACAGTCACCCTGGCAGGATAATTCTTTATGTTTATTCTGAACATTCATAAGCTTCACAGCATCAAATGACAACTCAATTTTCAGCAATTTTGACACAATCCCTTGTTTATATGGAATCGGCTGCTCCGCGTTCTCGTTGGCGGTCACAACATTGCCATTCATGTAATGATGTTTTTAGTGTTTATACGTAGGAACCTATTGTTGTTCTCTTTTGTCTCTTCTCAGGTTAGAGGCTGTAATCCTTAACCGGTGGCTTCTCGGTGGAGTCTTTCTCGCGGTAGTCCTTCCTTCCTGTTATAATCTCATTGATATTGCTCATTGTGTAGAATGTTATTTATGGGGGGAGGGGCTGATGAATCCCGTATATTATGGGAAATCTTGATTCTGACAGTTCTCAATGAAGTAATAGATTATCCCAGGACGTTTACGGGTGTGTAAACTTTCGCAATTTTCTTTATTGCTTCGAAACATTTAATATGTAAAATTAAGCAACTTTGCTAACCGTCTTGATTAACCCCTTAAAGGGGTAGTGCGGCGCTAAGAAATTATTCACAGAATAACACACATTACAAAGTTATACAACTTTGTAATGTATGTTATGTCTGTGAATCGCCCCCTTCCCCGTGTCCCACCACCCCCACCCGTGTACCCGGAAGTGTGGTGCATTATACATACCTGTCACATGCCGACCACGGTCTCCGATATTCTGTTAATGACGTCATTGGCTGAGCGTAACTGTGCTCAGCCAATCGCGGCTGAGCATCTGGTGACGCTGCAGAGGACGTCCTGGCACAAGATGGTGGACGGGCGCGACACGGATCAGGTATGTATAATGCACCACACACTACCGGGTACACTGGCGGGGGTGGTGGGACACGGGGAAGGGGGCCATTCACAGACATAACATACATTACAAAGTTGTATACCTTTGTATTGTGTGTTATTCTGTGAATAATTGTTTACCGCCACACTACCCCTTTAAGAGCACAGACTTTTTTTTTTCTATTCCCACTTTCCAAAAGTGGGAACTATATTATTTTTCTAGTAACAACGCCATATGCCAAAGCTAGCTCGCCATCAGTGGGCAGTGTGTCCACCCCACATCATCACACCAGCAGAGGGCAGTGTGTCCTCCCAAATTAATTACACCAGCAGAGGGCAGTGTGTCCTTCACATTGTCACACCAACAAGGGGCAATGTGTCCTTCCCATATCATCACACCAGCAGAGGGCAGTGTGTCCTCCTAAAATCATCACACCAGCAGGGTGCAGTGTGTCCTCCACATCATCACACCAGCAGGGGCAGTGTAAAATGCAACAGTAAGATAAGTTTTGTGGCAATCTGACATTTTTATCTGAATGCATTTTTTTTATTGACTGTATATTCAAAACATTATTTGTTTCAATGTATTTTGACCACCATAACTTTCTTACTTTTCTATTCATGGACCTGTGTGGGGACTTCAGAGGTGAGATTTAGTTTTTATAAATACCATTTTGGGTACGTAAGACCTTATGGCACTGGGCATTATGTTTTTCTAATGGCGTTAACCATGTGGTATAAATAATGTTCTATATTTTACTTGTTTAGAAATCCCTAGACATGTCAATGACAATTATTATTAATAATAATAATAATACATTTTTTAAATATAATTCCGTTTATTTTTTAATGATAAAAAATAAATAAATCTTTTTCCCACTTTTTTTCTTCCCTCATTATATTCCGTTCCCCGAGTGAACGGAGCAGCAGCTTATCAAAGCACCTTGCGCTTGTCTTAAGGCTGTGTTCACACACAGATTTGGTTACAATCTTTTTACAATTCCCCCCAAAAAACTTTTTTATTTTATTTTTTTATTTTCTTCATCTGTGATCAGGAGTGTGTTTGATTTCTCCGGGTTCACGTGACACACATCTGTAGAGTATGACCAGAAGGAACAGGAGTCTGGCGGGTGTCTGATTGTGAAAAAACTCGGGATCAGTCATCTTCCTCAGTTTTATGTTCCTTGGAACAACGTTCACCGCCGCACAGAAACCTGAAACACAATCAGAGCCGTCGCCGTCCGGCCACAGACATAAACCCCTCAATTTATTACAGAGCTCAGGACAGAGCAGAATATAAATAGATGTCTGGAAGCGGCAGACCAAGAAGGTTATATTAAGACAATAGAATTAACCCATTGTTGGTGGGCAAATAACTTTTTATGACTGAGATGTATGCTCAGAATCATATCCTTCATATACTTCTAAGTTGCTCATGTCATTCATTCATGTCATAGGGTAAGTTATAATCTCCTGCTCAACCTGAAATTGGGCGTGGAGAGACGCCACTGCACACAGGGCGTTGTTGCTATGGTAACCGTACAGTGCCCAGAGGGTACAGTACACAGGATCTGTCACTTATAATAGGGCCTGTGCACAATATTCTCAGGGCCTTATATGGTTGCCATGGCAATGTAACCCCCAGCTCACAGTATTGTCTCTCCATGTCTAGTGTTGGTTCAATGCGAAATCAACCAGCAGTACATGTAAATGGTTGGGATCTGAGTTATCTGGAGGATGATGGCTCCTTTCCCATGAACGTGAATAAGCAGAAACTGCAAAAACTTCATGGCAAGGATGTACGTCATGGAGTGGGAAGGGGTTAATGTATTTTACGAAAAATGAGATGTAAATATGGTGTAAGTTACCAAGCAGCAACATAAACAGGATGATGACAGAGAGATGGCGGCACAACTGTGAGAGTATTGAGTGTTTTATGGAGGAGATGACATTACTGTATGAAGCTGAGTCAGGGAAAGTGCAAAAACCATATGTGCGGTGATATGGCTGACTGATGTGAGGGAACCGCAGGAGCACAAAGTCATAACTAACAACCCCCCCATGTATAGTGCTGATCAGAGGTAACCCCCCATGTATAGTGCTATGCAGAGGTAACCCCCCATGTATAGTGCTATGCAGAGGTAACCCCCCATGTATAGTGCTATGCAGAGGTAACCCCCCATGTATAGTGCTATGCAGGGGAAACCCCCATGTATAGTGCTATGCAGAGGTAACCCCCCATGTATAGTGCTATGCAGAGGTAACCCCCCATGTATAGTGCTATGCAGAGGTAACCCCCCATGTATAGTGCTATGCAGAGGTAACCCCCCATGTATAGTGCTATGCAGAGGTAACCCCCCATGTATAGTGCTATGCAGAGGTAACCCCCCATGTATAGTGCTATGCAGAGGTAACCCCCCATGTATAGTGCTATGCAGAGGTAACCCCCCATGTATAGTGCTATGCAGGGGAAACCCCCATGTATAGTGCTATGCAGAGGTAACCCCCCATGTATACTGCTATGCAGAGGTAACCCCCCATGTATAGTGCTATGCAGAGGTAACCCCCCATGTATAGTGCTATGCAGGGGAAACCCCCATGTATAGTGCTATGCAGAGGTAACCCCCCCCCCCCCCATGAATACTGCTATGCAGAGGTAACCCCCCATGTATAGTGCTATGCAGAGGTAACCCCCCATGTATAGTGCTATGCAGGGGAAACCCCCATGTATAGTGCTATGCAGAGGTAACCCCCCCCCCATGAATACTGCTATGCAGAGGTAACCCCCCATGTATAGTGCTATGCAGAGGTAACCCCCCATGTATAGTGCTATGCAGGGGAAACCCCCATATATAGTGCTATGCAGAGGTAACCCCCCCCCCCATGAATACTGCTATGCAGATGTAACCCCCCCCCATGTATAGTGCTATGCAGATGTAACCCCTCCCCCCCCATATATAGTGCTATGCAGAGGTAACCCCCATGTATAGTGCTATGCAGAGGTAACCCCCAATGTATAGTGCTATGCAAAGGTAACCCCCATGTATAGTGCTATGCAGAGGTAACCCCCCATGTATAGTGCTATGCAGAGGTAACCCCCCATGTATAGTGCTATGCAAAGGTAACCCCCATGTATAGTGCTATGCAGAGGTAACCCCCATGTATAGTGCTATGCAGAGGTAACCCCCCATGTATAGTGCTATGCAAAGGTAACCCCCATGTATAGTGCTATGCAGAGGTAATCCCCCATGTATAGTGCTATGCAGAGGTAACCCCCCATGAATACTGCTATGCAGATGTAACCCCCCATGTATAGTGCTATGCAGAGGTAACCCCCCCCATGTATAGTGCTATGCAGAGATAACCCCCCCTATAAATACTGCTATGCAGAGGTAACCCCCCATGAATACTGCTATGCAGATGTAACCCCCCATGTATAGTGCTATGCTGAGGTAACCCCTATGTATAGTGCTATGCAGAGGTAACCCCCTATCTATAGTACTATGCCATGACCCCCAACCCACCATGTATTGTGCTGAGCAGATGTGACCCCCCCCCCCCATTTATAGTGCAGAGAAGAAGTGACACCATATGTATTGTGCAGAGCCGACATTTTATATTAGTCTGGCTGGCTATACCCTTTCCCCTGTGGTCGGTGACCTGCCAGGCTATGAGATGGTCCCTTGGGTACTTATTACGGTGGTCCGCAGTGGAGTTGTGACCCAAGCCCCAGTCCTTGTTGACTGAGTTAAACAAGGTGGCCAAAATTACCTGGTTACACCTGCGCTGTGAGATAGAGTACATAGGCTTCTAGCACCTTTGCTCTATCCGGATCAGTTCCTCTTGTTTCAGGATACTGTCCTGCACCTTTAGAGATGTTCACGGCGTGGGTTGGGATGATCCCTGACTTGTCCTCTTGAGTGGTTTAGCACTGCATAGTTAAAAGAAGAGTTGCTTTAAAGAAGAAGGTCTCTGTGTCTCCCATGTGTGTCCGTCCACTAACACACTCCAGACTAAACTACACTGGACTTGTTCTCTTGTCCCTCACAGGGGACCTAGCTGAGCAAAGGCCCAGCTGAACTACAGTAGGGACCATCTTGTGTTGCGTGGAGAAAAGGAAGAGCTCTCATTGGTGCACAGATCACAAATAAACAGTAACCCCTTTCTTACTACAGCTGTGCAATATACAAGTCCAATAGATAAATAGTAGCGACATCAAGTGGCAAAACATTGGTATAACTTCATTACCACTTTTCTTAGAGTACAGGCTTTTGCGAGGGGTGTACAAGCTAGCAACACCTGTGGTGGAACACATATACTAGAGCCTGTAAGAGATGTAACCCTCACATGTACTGTACACCAGAAATCCCCCCACCCTCCCCATGTATACTGCAAAACAGATGTAACTTACCCAATGTATACTGCAGAACAGGTGTGATCCCCCCTCCCCATGCATACTGTAAAACAGATGTGACCCCCCCCCCCTAATGTATACTGCAGAAGCAGCAGAACGGATGACACATGTGACTGGAAACAGATGTGACCCCTACCCTTATGTATACTGCAGAACAGATATGAGCCCCTCTACCCCTATGTATTTTGCAGAACAGATGTGACCCCCACCCCTATGTATTTTGCAGAACAGATGTGACCCCCACCCCTATGTATACTGCAGAACAGATGTGACCCCACCCCTATGTATACTGCAGAACAGATGTGACCCCACCCCTATGTACACTGCAGAAAAAATGTGCCCTCCTATGTATACTGGAGAACAGATGTGACCCCCTACCTCTATGTACACTGCAGAACTGATGTGACCCTCATGTATACTGGAGACCAGAAGTACACCCCATGTGCAATACAGACCAAAAATTACGCCTATCCCCATGTACACTGCAGACAAGAACTGCCCCCTATATATTCTGCAGAACAAATGTGAGTCCATGTATACTGCAGACCAAAATTGCCCCCCATGTCAAATATAGACCAGAAGAAACCCCCATAGATACTAAAGTAAACCATCAGTGACCCCCTCGATGTGTGCTGCAGACTGTTTCCATGTCTAATATAGACCAGAAGTGACCCTCCTTTGTATAATGCTGTCAAGAAGTGCACCCTATGGCCTATACATAATTTATATATATATATATATATATATATATATATATATATATATATGTATATATATATAAATATATATATATATATATATATATATAACACCAGGTCTGAGGTCTGAAGTCTTCTTTCTGCCCTCCTTGCTTTACACTGCAGCTCATTTTTCACATATTGAATTATTGTGACTTTCTTTTTACCCTTTTGTGTGTAGGCCACTATGATTGCTGTGTACACAGACTGACCATACACCAAATATGTGGTCATCGCCACAAGGATGGCTTCTATAGACCCTGATTCTGTAACCTTTAACCTTGATCCCAATGATAATACGAGGAGAGTGATTACACGTGAGCTTTCACTTCCTCAGGAATGAACATGAGAGACCCCCAGCTGCGGTGCTCTTATGTAAGAATGTGGATGAGCTCATGTATGAAGCTGCCGCTCATGTGCGGGATGGTTTTAATTTTACATGTCTCCATATGAGTGGGAGGCGCTGACTCACCGGCAGATTGTTTTTTATAGCCGACATCATTAAAATAGCAACGTTCACTTCATTTTATATTTTCAAATGAGTTGAACCTGGTCCAGTATCCAGTTCTTCTTCTTCATGTTCTCCTACAGCTGAGATTACGCTCCGCACCATAAAAGAATTAAAGGGATTTTTTCTTTTTTTTTTCAAAATTAAGTTTCATCATTGTAGAATAAAAAGTTCTGCAAGTTTCTGAAATACTCTGCGTATTAGTTAAGGATTGTTTTCAGAATCCATGCTCCTGAATGAGGAAAATCTTGTAAGCCCCTGTACATCCCTTAACCTGCTCAGGAAAGGGGATACAATTGTATCCAGGGTAAACTCTAATATCTAATACATTGTATATAGCCAGCCTCGGCCGGCCCCAGTGTGAACTGTGCGACTGCACAGGGCGCATCACCTCAATCAATTAAAAGGGGGCACTAGTTGCAGAGCCAGCGCCGGTTACTGTGCTGACCCCTTTAACTATAAGTATGTCTAATGATATGCCTATTGGTAAATATGACGCCCTGATTGACAGCAGGAGAAGCCATTGGCCCTGTCAATCACTATTCTGATAGCATGCAGCATTATTGATATTAAGTGGTGGCTTCAGTGGGGGGGGGGCTGGGGATTGATTGTAAATGGTGGCCTCAGAGGGGAACCTAAATGGGGGCTGCAGGGGAATGATATTAAATAGGAGCTGCAGGAGGGGGCTGATACTAAATGGCGGCTTCAAGAAGGGGTTGATACTAAATGCGGACTGCAGGGGGAAATGGATACTATATGGGAGCTGCAGGGGGATCTAAAACTATATGGGGGCTGTATGGGGGGAACTGGTTTGATGAGGGGGGCTGATACTATATGGGGGCTGCAGGGAAGGGACTTATGCTATATGTGGCAGCAAGGGGAAACTGATATGATATGACAGCTGCAGGGAGGTACTGATACTATAAGGGGGCTGTGGGGGGCTCATACTATATGTGGTTTGCAGAGAAGGGGGGACTGATAATAAATGGGTGTTGCAGGGGGCTGATATATGGGGCTGCAAGGGGGTGCTGATACTGTATTTATACTTTTTACTATATAGGGGCACAGAGCACACCTAACTATTATGTGGGGACAAAGATGAGCCTTAAAACTACAGTATATGGGGGCACAGAGGAACCTAACTACTATATACGGGCACAGAGGCACAGAGGACCTAACTTCTATAGGTGTTGGAGGAAGGAGCCTAAAATGTTTCTCTGACAAACTCTGGTTAGAGGATTCATTGCAAGGAGATAGCTTCAACATGACCCAGGCTAAATGTAGAGAAAACGGAAAAGTAAATGCCTCTGATTAAAGAAGACACCCCCTGTGATTGACTGGATGTAACTGTACCCTCTTATAGGGTCTGTAGTAGTAGCGATAGTGGACATTGTATTATTTAGGTATTATGTAGTGGTATTATTGGTAATCATTGGTAATATCTTTCTGTTTTGTTCAGTAGTAATATGGAGGCAATTTGTAATGACTGTATGGTGGTAATATTTATCGGCAACAATCTTATAAGATAACTATGCATGTATTGGGGCCCTTTATACTATGATGAGGCACTTCAAGGGCATACAGTGTGGGGAGCACTAAAGGAGGTATTAGACTTTGTGTGTTGGAGGTGAAGGGATTGATGGCGAAAGCAAATTCTGCACAGGGCGCCATCTACCCTAAGGCCGGCCTTGTATATAGCTAGTTCAGCTCTAGGCTGAGAAGTGATACAATTGTGTCTGGCCTAGACAATGCTCTGTGAGCTAAACAGCTTGGAATCCAGGCTGATACATTGTTCATAGCTAGTCTTGCTCTCAGCTGAGAAGTGATACAGTTGAATCCAGTGTAGACAATGCTCTGTGAGCTAAACAACTATATTCTATGTATTAGTCTGGAGTCAAGACTGTTGAGCTCACAGTAAGAGAGATTGAAACTGAAATTTAGACCAGCGTTGCAGCATTAAAAAAAATTATAACTTCCAGTATAATTTTTCCCTTTTCACTCCTCCGGGGCGGGTCTTAGAGGGAAGGGGTGTGGCTTGCAACTATAACACATTTATTTATTCTCATTAAAGTATGCAACACACATTGACACCTGTTTATAGCAGGTGTAGATTATATTTTTTGGCATTAGGACAGGAAAGAATGTGCCAAATATATATAAATAGGAGTGTGCCTTGTAATAGGCTTGCTGCATTTATTCCACCATTCCTCAGCCTTAATAAATCTCCCTCATAACATGGATATATACAATTAGTAATATAAAAGATACATAAAGCATAATGAGGACAGAATAACCTTCTATGATTAAAAAAATTATGCTGCATGCATGTCCTTAAAGGGTTAAAGGGGCACTCCTGTCATATAATGTTACAACATATTGTTAGGATTATGTTCAGAGCCATAAATTGATAAAAAAAAAAATATGCATTTACAAGACTCCTATAAACCTGCCAGAACAACTTACAACTAAGTGCACAAGTGGCTGTACCTGCAATAAACATCCAATCCCCTGATTACATGTGCGGCCTCTCAATCGCGACAATCATAAACAGCTTCAATCAATAGAATGGAGACCCGATCCCTTATCAGGAGAAATGCCGCGACCAGAAGTGTGGGGGAGGGGGGCAAGTGCAGCTATGGAGGATTGTGCATTGTTTTGTAAATCACTGTACCTTACTCCCCTGTGGGGGCACTGTACCTTACTCCCCTCTGGTTGCATTGTACCTTACTCTCCTCTGGTTGCACTGTACTCTCCTCTGGTTGCACTGTACCTTACTCTCCTCCGGTGCCACTGTACTCTACTCTCCCTGGTCGCACTGTACCCTCCTCTGGTGGCACTGTACTCTCCTCTGGTTGCACTGTACTGTCCTCTGGTGGCACTGTACTCTCCTCTGGTGGCACTGTACTCACCTCTGGTTGCACTGTACCTTACTCTCCTCTGGTGGCACTGTACTCTCCTCTGGTGGCACTGTACTCTCCTCTGGTGGTACTGTACTCTCCTCTGGTGGCACTGTACTCTCCTCTGGTGGCACTGTACCTTACTCTCCTCTGGTGGCACTGTACTCTCCTCTGGTGGCACTGTACCTTACTCTCCTCTGGTGGCACTGTACTCTTCTCCGGTTGCACTGTACCTTACTCTCCTCTGGTTGCACTGTACTCTTCTCTGGTTGCACTGTACCTTACTCTCCTCTGGTTGCACTGTACCTTACTCTCCTCTGGTGGCACTGTACTCTCCTCTGGTTGCACTGTACCTTACTCTCCTCTGGGGGCACTGTACTCTCCTCTGGTGCCACTGTACTCTCCTCTGGTTGCACTGTACCCTTCTCTCCTCTGGTCGCACTGTACCTTACTCTCCTCTGGTGGCACTGTACTCTCCTCTGGTGGCACTGTACTCTCCTCTGGTGGCACTGTACTCTCCTCTGGTTGCACTGTACCTTACTCTCCTCTGGTTGCACTGTACTCTCCTCTGGTGGCACCTTACTCTCCTCTGGTGGCACTGTACTCTCCTCTGGTGGCACTGTACCTTACTCTCCTCTGGTTGCACTGTACTCTCCTCTGGTGGCACTGTACTCTCCTCTGGTTGCACTGTACCTTACTCTCCTCTGGCTGCACTGTACCTTACTCTCCTCTGGTGGCACTGTACTCTCCTCTGGTTGCACTGTACCTTACTCTCCTCTGGGGGCACTGTACTCTCCTCCGGTGCCACTGTACTCTCCTCTGGTTGCACTGTACCCTTCTCTCCTCTGGTCGCACTGTACCTTACTCTCCTCTGGTGGCACTGTACTCTCCTCTGGTGGCACTGTACTCTCCTCTGGTTGCACTGTACCTTACTCTCCTCTGGTTGCACTGTACCTTACTCTCCTCTGGTGGCACCTTACTCTCCTCTGGTGGCACTGTACTCTCCTCTGGTTGCACTGTACCTTACTCTCCTCTGGTTGCACTGTACCTTACTCTCCTCTGGTTGCACTGTACTCTCCTCTGGTGGCACTGTACGCTCCTCTGGTTGCACTGTACCTTACTCTCCTCTGGTTGCACTGTACCTTACTCTCCTCTGGTGGCACTGTACTCTCCTCTGGTGGCACTGTACGCTCCTCTGGTTGCACTGTACCTTACTCTCCTCTGGTTGCACTGTACTCTTCTCTGGTTGCACCGTACCTTACTCTCCTCTGGTGGCACTGTACTCTCCTCTGGTTGCACTGTACCTTACTCTCCTCTAGTCGCACTGTACCTTACTCTCCTCTGGTGGCACTGTACTCTCCTCTGGTGGTACTGTACTCTCCTCTGGTTGCACTGTACCTTACTCTCCTCTGGTTGCACTGTACCTTACTCTCCTCTGGTTGCACTGTACCCTCCTCTGGTTGCACTGTACTCTCCTCTGGTGGCACTCTACTCTCCTCTGGTGGCACTGTACTCTCCTCTGGTTGCACTGTACCTTACTCTCCTCTGGTGGCACTGTACTCTCCTCTGGTTGCACTGTACCTTACTCTCCTCTGGTCGCACTGTACCTTACTCTCCTCTGGTGGCACTGTACTCTCCTCTGGTGGCACTGTACTCTCCTCTGGTGGCACTGTACTCTCCTCTGGTTGCACTGTACTCTCCTCTGGTTGCACTGTACCTTACTCTCCTCTGGTTGCACTGTACTCTGCTCTGGTTGCACTGTACTCTGCTCTGGTTGCACTGTACTCTCCTCTGGTTGCACTGTACTTTACTCTCCTCTGGTTGCACTGTACTCTCCTCTGGTTGCACCGTACCTTACTCTCCTCTGGTTGCACTGTACTTTTCTCTGGTTGCACCGTACCTTACTCTCCTCTGGTTGCACTGTTCTCTCCTCTGGTGGCACTCTACTCTCCTCTGGTTGCACTGTACCTTACTCTCCTCTGGTTGCACTGTACTCTTCTATGGTTGCACTGTACCTTACTCTCCTCTGGTTGCACTGTACCTTACTCTTCTCTGGTTGCACTGTACTCTTCTCTGGTTGCACTGTACTCTTCTCTGGTGGCACTGTACCTTACTCTCCTCTGGTGGCACTGTACTCTCCTCTGGTGGCACTGTACTCTCCTCTGGTCGCACTGTACCTTACTCTCCTCTGGTGGCACTCTACTCTCCTCTGGTGGCACTGTACTCTCCTCTGGTTGCACTGTACCTTATTCTCCTCTGGTTGCACTGTACCTTACTCTCCTCTGGTTGCACTGTACCTTACACTCCTCTGGTGGCACTGTACTCTCCTCCGGTGGCACTGTACTCTCCTCTGGTTGCACTGAACCTTACACTCCTCTGGTGGCATTGTACTCTCCTCTGGTTGCACTGTACCTTACTCTCCTCTGATTGCACTGTACCTTACTCTCCTCTGGTGGCACTGTACTCTCCTCTGGTTGCACTGTACCTTACTCTCCTCTGGTTGCACTGTACCTTACACTCCTCTGGTGGCACAGTACTCTCCTCCGGTGGCACTGTACTCTCCTCTGGTTGCACTGTACCTTACTCTCCTCTGATGGCACTGTACCTTACTCTCCTCTGGTGGCACTGTAGAGACATATAAAAACTTTGCGTCAGCCTTGCTATATTATGTTCTTGAACATTTTCGCCTGTTTCCCTCTCAGGCAGGATAAATTTAGACTTGTTTAGTATAGACAGCGGATGTCTGTCTATATTCCAAACACTCTTAGGTCTCATTCCGTGACTGCCAAGTACTGTACTCTTCAGAAATGTGGAGTGTTTTTCATTATTTTTATGGGTTTCTGTGTGATTCTACATCCATATTTACATGAATTTTTTTCTATGTGCTCAAACAATGTAGTAACCTGCAGAACCCCTCACAATTCACTTGGTAAGACCACATACTGTACCTTATCTATTATATAGAGTGATTGGTGACTACAAAGACGGTCTCCTGCCCTGGACAACCTGTCCTATCACATGGGGAGATGTGCGGCCAACAACCAATGATTTTTAAGTGTGTCAGAACAGAGCGATCAGCTGAGAATGAACATTAAATGATTGCTGACTCTATACATAGTGATATCAGCCCGTAATCATCCCGTGTAATCCTTATCCTTCATGGGAGAAAAAAACATCAGGTTACACTACCTTGTATTATATATCAGAAATCCTAGCCAAAGCTGATCCAAACCAGAGCGGTGTTACTGGCCCTTTAAATGTCTTCCAGCTGACTGCTTGCTGCTATTTTCATGCACAGCTTCTGTATATACCACAAGATGACAAGGTGAGGCTGTACTTAATGCGTCTCATTGACATAGCAGACATAACTGGAAATTCCTAACCTCTATGCACATGGGATCCTGAGCCTCGCCAGGGAGTCAGCGGGAGTCGTGAGGAAGAGGCTCGGTGTCACACATAGTTTAGTGATATCCGACCCCTGTTATATATGACACTGTCTCTTCTCTCCTCTTTATGGCTTTGACATAATCAAGATCAACATGTAAAATAATTGTTTTACAGTCGCTTATTATTATTTGTTCATAGGGATCCAGGGCATAAAAAAAGAGGCGCTGAGGTAGCAATCACCCCCGGGCCCTGGTGTCTGAGGGGCCCCATTGCCGTCTGACACATGAGAAGGTAACAGTACTATAAATGGCAGATGACAGTTCCCTGGTACAGATTGTATTATTGTCTACGCCAGGGATGGGGAACCTGCAGCCCTCCAAAACTACAATTTCCGTCATGCCTGGACAGCCAAAGCTTTAGCTGGTCCTCTGTAAGCCGAACAGTCCGGACGCATGTGTGGCGGATGTATTCACCCTATAGAGGACTGGCTATATTGAATGCAATAGTAACAAACACATGTAAAATGTTTTAGGTCTATATAGGTTCTGAGCTTCTATGCATAACTATGAATGATTCCATTGGGGGGGGGGTCCAGTTTACTATGTAAAAAAATTTATGATAAAAATGTGGTATTTCTTTTGTTGTATGTTTGCGTAAAAATGTAATTAAAAATAACAAAAAAATATGAATGATCCCATTAAGTGACACCAAACAGAGATGAAGGGGTCATCCTAAGAATATAAGTGGACCATCCCCATACTTAGCTTAAACGCTATTTGCTATCCAATCAGAAATCCCCCCCATATCCTGGGGCTGCATAACACTTGTGATCACAGTTGTCGTTCCCTACCAGCTCTGAGGATTACAATTATTGCTCCCTGCCAAAGCCAGTGGATTACAATTGTTGTCTGTGGATTACAAATTTGACAAGCCATGTGGGTTTCGACTATTGCCAAGTCATGAGGAATATAACTATTGGGGCTCTGTACCAGAGGAATATGCTTTAGGCTATGTTCACACAACGTATGAGACCGGCCATTCCGTGACCCCGGCCGGGTCACGTAACGGCCGGTCTCTGCCCGGTCATTGACTATATCCATGTTTTCCAGACAACCTTACAGCTTTATCCAACTTCAGCAGCCACCGCTAAACAAATGCCGAACAATCGGGTTCGGAGGGACTTGAGCATGCTTGAGGTTCGCTCATCTCTAGTCGCTAAGTGTGACCCCCCCCATCCCCCAAAGTGGGCACTTCATGTCCTTTTTTCACAGGGATTGCTTGAGATGGCATTCTATCAAGAGCATGACAAATTGGTAAGCAAGACAAATACCAAAGATGGTGCCAGTATTATATCTATAAATATAATAAAGTTATAAAAGTCATTTGCCCCCCTACAGCAATGCCCTGACTGGTGGATGTGGATAATATGTGACTACGCATTGTCCCCTCGAATCTCACAGTGTGTCAATGGGCGACAACATGTACAGAATCCATTATTGAGTGAATATAAAATAGAGGCACTAAAGGAAAAAAAGCAGATCACAAGTTCTGTTTCCAAATTTGGGAATCCAGAAGATAAAGACGAGGTGTGTGGTCACCTCCCCGGAAATATGAACATTCCCTTCTAATTCCTGATCCTAACAAAGAGGCTGTGGCATCAGACATGATGAAGCGATTCGCATCACCTCGGTATATAAAAGGCAATGCATGACACACAGGATAGGAATCCCTGGCTGAGTGCACACTCCAGGCCGCAGCAGAGGGGACATGGGCCTGCCAGCTTTTTCCATGTTTATCTAATCTGCCCCGCTGACTGCATCTCGCATTCCATTCATTTGCTCTAAGTTTAAAAATACAAAATCCACCTCCCCCCTGCAGCGCCGCATGTCTTCTATTACACGCAGCGATGTCAGGACAGTTCACTTGCTTTACTTCTGTACTCAAGAAACCGGCAAGACACGCCATTCACTAACTCTGTACAATGGAGTCTTTCAGGAGCCCCTATAAACTGGGATGACACGTTTATTATATTGTTCTATTGATATATATGTGGTGCCAACATGTTGTGTAGTCGCCAGTCATGTTGATTCCTGTCCATGAAGTTTACGAGATGGTTTCCTGTTATGAAGAAGATAGTTAACACTTCTAATAGTAAAAATCATTGTAGATGGGGTTCTTCTCACATGGGACCCCCTCTTTATTAGCCAGAACAGAGAAGCCTGAATAAAGCAGTCACTCTGCCTGGTGGGAATTATAAATGTATATACAATGAATGGCCTCTTTATTAGAGCCCATGGGCCTTTCATTATTAGATCTTCTCTGTATGAAGATCAGACCTATGACCCCAGTGATCCAGCGATCAGCATTCTGTGGATCAGTTTCAGTTTCAATCCATATTAGATGGTAAAATGCAGTGATTCGGCCGGGATCTCACTGCCAACATTGTGGGGCTCTCATGTAATGGTTCAGAGAGTATACAGAGAATGACATGACCAAAAGACAGAACCTGAGCCGGGGAAAAAAAAAGGACTGTACCTTCCAAATATCACCAAATATAATCTTCATTCAAACACAACATGTAAGACATACAAGATAAAAACCAATAAACATACAAAGTCACTGGCCCTGATCCAGCTCAGTGACAACTGATCCACCCAATATTATTAGAATAGAACGGCAATATGATTAAGAAATGAATGATAAACCCATGATTATATATATATAGGCAATATAAAATCTTAATAATACAGAATAACATCAAGTGCTGAAAACTGTACGAGTGCAAACATGTTGTAATGGTAATAAAGTACAAAAAAGACAGCCGTTCTCACCAATGGATCAGAGGGAAAACCGCACACGTTCCGTCACAGAAACTTCCTGAGGGATAAAAAATAACCTGGACTGTGTCAATATATATAACCCAGATACTCCAATAGCTAAATGAGTGTGATTTGGAAAATACATACTAAGTATGGACACATACAAAAGAAAATAACATTAAACATAGGCTTCATGTTAGTACTGACCACATTGTCCCGACCCCCGGAATGAGCACTATATGGAAAATGGTATGATTGAGAAAAAAACATCCAGAGAATGGAGATCCTGTGGATGGAAACATCTAGCGGCAGAGAGGGCTCAAAGAAGGACACCGAGAATCATACAGAGGAACAGGAGGAGGAGGACAGTCAGGAAACTACAGCCAAATACAACACCAGTGTCCAAGTAACACGTCCAAATCCACAACTCACTGTTCTTATTGCACATGGGCTACAGTATAACAGCAGATGACCAGCTCTAGCGCCATTGTGTCCAAAGGAAACAAATACTCCAAGGAACAAATGAGTAAAAACACAGCACGGTCAGATCGGTTCAGATCTTTGTGGAGAGACATGGCCGGTCAGATGGATCCAAAACTCTGCAGAGAAACATGGCCGGTCAGATTAGTCCACCCTGATATTTCCCTATTTATGTTCCAATACTCACAACTGAGTGGGACATGAGAGGCTATCTATCAGGGTGGTGTGGTGCTCTCCCCATCATGGAGGCACCCCGTGGCAACAGGCTAGAGATATCTGGCTATCCCGTGTTTTGAGACTCGCACCCGAGACTCCACGGGCTCTTGTTTTGCATATTTAAATTTTTGGGGGCATCATTGGAGACTCTTGATTGAGTACTTCATTGGAGTTTCTTCACTGTTCTCCTTGAGGTCAGTGATTACTGTATTTTGTTGGCAAATCTCTGTGGAGAAACATGGCCGGTCAGATTAGTCCAGATCTCTGTGGAGAAACATGGCCGGTCAGATTAGTCCAGATCTCTGTGGAGAAACATGGCCGGTCAGATTAGTCCAGATCTCTGTGGAGAAACATGGCCGGTCAGATTAGTCCAGATCTCTGTGGAGAAACATGGCCGGTCAGATTAGTCCAGATCTCTGTGGAGAAACATGGTGGTCAGATTAGTCCAGATCTCTGTGGAGAAACATGAACAGTCAGATGGATCCAGATTTATATGGAGATATATGGTCCAATCAGATGGATCCTGATAGATAAACATAGATTTGCTGTTGGAACCTGACAGGGAATTCTTGTTTCTATGGCCCTTCACAGTGACAGATCTTAAATATATAGACATTTCTGGGACGGGGAAGAAAAGGCTGCTCTGAGCATGTCAAGATCTCCATCTAATGTATGGCAATGGTGAGAAGTGATCATGTCCACATAAGTCAATATTTCTGTAGACTGATTTCATATACACCACAATGAAGTCTTGGCGTTCTGAAGGCCAACGGAGAACAACATTCTACCAAATGACTGTCTTTAATACAGTGGCCATTCAGCAGAGGTGGCCCTTTAATATCCTTCATGTAAGATTACACTTCCCCTGCTGTGGACGCTAAGGGGGATGTATAGCCAGCTGTTCCTTCCAGCTCAGTGATGTAAGTGTTATACTGCTTAGTCTATACAGAGCCGGAGTAAACAGTGATGTTGATCGTCTGCCGCTTGAATAGAAGGAAAATAAATATTATAAGCAGAATTGTTTTAATGGAATTTACCTTGGACCGACCACAACCATGATATAGAAAGATTAAAAGGAAAATGGTGTTCTTTGAATGCTAAGTGTATGAGACCCCCAGAATCATAGGAATGAAGACTCTGCACTTAGCTATCTTCGTCCATAAAGTTGAAAGGTGATATCACCCACAAGACCTTTTAAAAGAGCAACACCACCTCCATAACTCTTGAGAAGGGTAAAATAACCCACATAAAACTTTAGAATAGAGTGACACCACCATGGCTCTTCAGAAGAGTCACATAAACCCCATGATACTTTAGAATAGCGACACTACCTCTATGACTATTTAGAGCAGTAACACCTCCCCCATAATTCTTCAGAAGAGTAATGCCACCCCATAACTTTTCAAAAGAGCAAAACAACCCACACGACACTTTTGAATTAAGTAACACCACCCCTATAACTTTTCAAAGGAGCAAAACAACCCACACGTAATCCCACCTCTATGACTCTTTAGAGCAGTGGCATCACCCCAATGACTGTCCAGAAGAGTGATATCACCCCATGACTTTTCTGATAAGTGACAACACCCCCATGACTCTTTAGAAAGACCAACCCCCATGGCTCTCCTATGACCCCTCCTATGACTCTTTGGAGTGGAACATCACCCTTATGACTCTTTACAGATAATTTGAATACAATGCACACTGTATTCAATGTTCTTTCTCTACCTTCACTTTATCTGCCAGAATACTCAAAAATGTCATTGTCAATCTGTTATGTCTATTATATAATGTGTTAGCGGTAGTTTGGGGGTCAAAATCCTCCAGATTTGTTCCTCGATGTATCGCCTCAATGACACAGACACTAGATCACAATTCTCCTGATCTGTCGCTGCTCTACAAGAAAGGTAACAGCTGATATAGACTATTGGTTATTATTAGTGATGTCTGAGCCTCAGAGACTATAGGCGTCATGAAAGACTAAGCAGAACAAGGACGAACCAGGAATTTTTGTTAGTGACTAAAAAAATTTCTGTCTGTTTGATCTGGGAAAACATATGTTATTATGTCATTGATAAAATTATTTACTTTCATGTGTTTAGTATACATTTCATGAAGCATAAGGCTCGGCTAGTAATTGTGCTAGCTGTGAGCTGTGTATTTCCTAAAAAGTAAAAAAATCAGTGAGGGATTGTGGAGATTCTCAAATTTTTGCCGGTGGATGCAGCAACTAGAAACCATGGACGAGTATAGGTAAAAACTGCTATGCATTGGCACTTGTTGGAGATATCCTTTAGGAAATTCACACAATGGGGGACATTTATTAGTGCCGGTTTTTCATGCCCTGCCAAAAACGCATAAAAATCAATTTCCCCCACCTCTGCGCCCTATTGTCTCAGGCATAGGGTCTCTCCTTGAGAGACTCTGTGTGTGGCTGGATAATTTGCTCCAGCCATTAGCAGTAAGAACAATGGGCTATGTGAGAGACAGTAAGAGCTTGCTGGCTAGTTTGGACAAATTACCAACTATGGACAATGTCTCATGGCTTTCATGTTACGTTGTCGCATTATACTCTAAAATTCCCCATGACATGGCGATCCATGCATTGGCCTATCATATAGGCAAGTACAGTAATTACAGCAAACAGTTGTCAGATTTCATTTTGCTGGTCACACGTTTTTTGCTATCTAATAATTTTTTCCAGTTCTGTGGTGATTTTTTTCTTCAGACCCTTGGTTGTCCCATGGGGGCCAGCTTCTCACCTTCCCTTGCTAACATCTATATGGCCTACTGGGAGGAGGTTGTTCTATATAGCGCCCATAACCCCTATTTAGGTTTTATTTTTTGGTATGGGCGTTATATAGATGACCTCCTCCTAGTATGGCGGGGGTCCCCAGAAGAGGCTGCAGACTTTGTCCGTTACCTCAATGGCAATACCCTAAACTTACAGTTCACGTCACAGTATGAGCCAGACGCCATAGCTTTTCTTGACGTTCAATTGCGGTTTGAGGACTGTAAAATAGCCACTAGTTTGTATCGTAAACCCACTTCGGGTAATGGTGTACTACACGCCAGGAGTAGCCACCCACCTCATGTCACGAGAAATCTCCCCATAGGGGAATATATCCGTCTCATCCGCAACTGTTCTAGCCAGGATAGCTACATACAGGAAGCAGACAATTTGGAGAAGCGACTCCTGGCTAGGGGTTATAAAATTCATATCATACATAGAGCAAGACGTATAGCTGAACAAAAGGATAGATCGTACCATCTGTGTGATAGGGCAGCAGATGCCCAAGCAGACACTAATCCTTAAGTTAAACCCTTAACATTCTCTACCAGCTATAGTCTGCAATTTAGTGAAATTCGTAATATTATCAATAAATATATTCCGTTGTTATATGCAGACACCAAGTGTGAACAGGTCCTGAATGCTAGGGTCAGGTATGTAGCCCAGAGAGGCCAAACCCTAGGAAATTTACTCTCACCGAGTGATATCAGCACTAGAGAGACAGATAGTGAGAACTGGCTCAAGTTGAAGGTTTTTTTTCGCTGTGCAGTACCACGCTGCAGCATGTGTGAATATGCATCTAAGCAGTCCTCAGTTTTTTCATGTGTTACGGGTCGGAGCTTCGGGATACGTTCCTTCATCAACTGCAGCTCCACGCACACAGTGTATCTTGCCCACTGTACTGTGTGCAATCTGCAGTATGTGGGATCCAGTGTCCGGAAGCTCAAGACTCGTATCAGGGAGCATTTGAGTGACGTACACACAGCTTTGGTCTCTTCCCACCCACGCTCACTCTCTGGTTTCTCCAGACACTTTGTTGAGTGTCATGGAGGGGACTTGAATGGTCTGAAAATTTCAGCTGTAGAAAGGGTTAACAGACCCAAACGGGGGGGAGATTGGACCCATCTGTTACGCAAGAGGGAGGCACTGTGGATTCTCAACCTCAACACTAGATACCCGAGAGGGTTAAACTACAAGTCAGATTTGTACTACATATACTGATGAAAAAGTTGTTTTTTTTTCCTCACATGTTTATTTATATTATCATTTATTGTTTTTTCTTTTCAGCAATTTGTGTATATATTTGTATCTGATGTATATATTTTGTATTTGTTTTCATTTGTATTCTATGATGCTATACTAATGGATGTTAATGGTCATGTGACCTTACTCGGAACAGGCGCTCCCATTCTCCTTTGTCTGGGGCGTGTCTATCCCGAGGCGGGACATCACATTCCATACACATATAAACCTATAAGTTACCCACATACATTTGCCATGATTAAGGGGTTCTAACCCTGCAACGCGTCGGCGTGTTTTTATCTTTTATTATTATTTTTTTTTGTTTTCTTTTTTGTGATGACCCAATAAAGCTACCATAATTTTATTGAAGCCGTGGATGGAATTTTTCGTTTCATGGACTTTCCGGGTTGCGGCCCGCAATACAGCCAGAACGTGCTTCACTTCCAGGAGGTCCACCCACACCTGCGCTATTTGTGGCTATCAAGGGTGAGCTGACATATTCTCCTTTTATGCTGTGAACATTTATTAAGATGCGCTCCAAGGGGGACATGTATGAAAAGGTGTAAATGCCTTTTTTAGGCGCAGATGGGGCAGATCGGCGTAAAAATATTTGCAAATGGTATTTTTGCAAATATTTCTTTCTCATCTGCCCCATCTGCGCCACCTTTGCCAGTGGGGCGGAGAGGGGGCGTTACAGGGGGTGTGGCAGTACGCAGAAGGGGCACGGACTCAGCGTGTGCCGCATTTATAATTTTTCCGGAGGAAAAATTATACTGAAACCTACGCCAGCTCTTGAGGTGTCAAAATTTTCGCATGGATGGGCTCCATGCAATCGGGATTTATGTAGAGGTAATGCGCCTCTACATAAATCCTCTGAGCTCCGGAGCTGTGGGGACATTTGTGAGCCCGGCGTAAAAAAACGCTGGACATTATAAATGTGCCCTGTACTCTGCTTACCTGATGGGCGGATAGGAGGCTTACTCCTGGAAACAGGCGTAAACTAGACAAAAATCTACACCTGCTCCAGAGCGGGTGTAGACTTTTGCGCAATGCCTGTGCAAGCATGGCTGGTGTGCGCCTTTTAGTAAATCCGTCCGGGGAAAATGCAGCGTGGCTTTATCTAATACTGGCATTGTCTTGATGAATGTTCCTAAATGTGTAATGCCAATTTAGGCCATGTGCAGACTATGTAAGAGACCGGCCGTTCTATGACCATCCCGGTCTGCAGAGTTGTGATGCGGGTGCATCCCTGCACGCCCACATCAGAACTATGGAGCGTGCGGCCGGAGCAGACATATCAGTTTTCTACGGTGCCGGGGGAGATCTCGGCCGGAGCGTATACTATGTGTATATGCTCCGGCCGGGATTCCATTGAAGACAAGGCAAGATATATTTTCGTAAAAAGTATGCAATTGGCAACAACGGCCGTATTTTTACAAAAATATAAGTTGAGTGAACATAGCCTTATACTGCAAATGTATCGTAAATCTTAGCTCTCATACACAAGGCAAAGCCCTGCATGGAGAAACACATAGCCCCTAGAGCACTATAGAGTGGTCCCTCAACATATGATATTAATTGGTTCCAGGACGACCATTGTATGGTGAGACCAAAACTCTATGAAAAACTGGTAATTGGTTCTAAATCCCCAAAATAAGAAAAAAATAAAAATTTTAAGGAAAATAAGCAGATAACTAATATGGATACAGCAGAAAAAGCTACTGGAAGCTGAAAATTACTTTCTATGTAGAGGACTGGAGCATTTTCAGGGTCCTGTACAGATCACACCGGGTCCTAGAAAAATAACATGAAGCCGCCCTCACCTGGTGCCCAAAGGCGCAACTTATCCTGACACAGGTAAAGAGCAGTGCAGGACATGTAATATCGCACGGTACTGTAGGGAGGAGATACTAGTGCAGTCACTTCACTAATACTGGGATTTTACCAGTAAAATGGCCACTTTCATTGCTCGATCAGCTAGGTTTTTTTTACATGTTCCACAGATCTTAGCTGTCTGTAGCACTGTCTGTTGAGTCTGGTCTCAAGTTATGATGGTCCAAAAAGGAACAGTGTATGTTGAAAATATTGTATCTTGAGGCCATTGTAAGTTGAGGGATCACTGAATTTGGGAAATCACTGGATAACCCCTTGAAGCAAATGTACCAGCAGGTACATCGCTCTAAGATCTTTACATTAATAGACTGGTGCCATCGCAGGGATGCCAGTGTCATGGTCCTTTTTTTGAACCACGGCTCTGTTCCCGGGCACAACGGCAATCTATTCCCAGTCACCGACCCGGTGTGAAGCGCGGGTCTGTGCTTCGCGTGGGTCTTAAGGCGGTCTTAAAGCAGTGTACCTGATGGTCCATTCACTTTAATGCGGATCATGAAATGGGCTGTCTAGTTTAGAAAGAACTATTAGCAAATACTTTGAGGGGAGGTCCATCTTTTGGAACCTCCAAAGTGGGACAGTAAGACAGCACCTACAAACAGTGTCTATCTGGAGGACCCAGTATGTCCTCCCATTACAGACAGCCTACTGATGTCAATAAGCATCATGTAATGCCTCGTTTCACCTGTGGTGGCACTGCAGTGGATTTCATTACTTGCTGTCAGGTTCCACTGCGGATTGCAGCCAATTAATGGGGTCCCAGCAACAGATCAATCTATAATCACCCAAAGTGTAAAATATGTACTGCGAGCAGCAAATTCTTTTGGAGAGAACATACTATTTCATAATAACTACCCAAACCTCCCCCACAACAAACCCTAATTCTCCATATGCCTATATATAGGAGCGCCGTATGATCACCTCTCCTGGATCTTCTCAGTACAGCAGCCTGTAATGCGATGATCCCGTTTCGGGATATGTATTAGGTCACCGCTCTGGATGATCTGTGTGAGATGTTTGTACAACATAGTTTTGCGATTAGTGATGTTCTCTGGATCTGCCAGTATTGTACTGTCATGTGTCTGCGGCCAAAACATCATTTCTTCAAGGAAGGCTCTGGCAGAGAGGCGAGAGACCCTGTGCCAGACCCTCCCCCACCCCCCTCTGTAAACACGAAAAAGCAAATAAGATCCTTATTCCAGTAATGGGGAGCAGCGGCCATCTTACCCCAATACATACTATAATGCGGTTGATAATGTGGACAGTAGGAACTGACAATATTAAAGTTGTCCATTGGATCCAGTTGTCCACTGGATTAACAGACGCAATGCGTTTCGGCTCACAAATAAGATAGAGCTTTCCGCAGGAAAGCTCTATCTTATTTGTGAGCCGAATCATGTTGCGTCTGTTAATAAATACCACTTGTTATGATATTATACCGCTTGGAGATTCTCCTTGGTGTTGTATGACAGTGCTTCTCAATTCCAGTCCTCAGGCCTCACCAACAGGTCACGTTTTGAGGATTTCCCATACAAAGGACACCTGTGCTAATACCTGATGGACTGAGTATAATTATCTCACCTGTGAAATACTAAGGAAATCCTCAAAACATGACCTGTTGGTGAGGCCTGAGGATTGGAATTGAGAAGCACTGGTGTATGATATACTGCATTTCCCTTCACCTGCGCCAGGCTCGTTTGGAAGGTTCTTTCCTGTCCCACATGGTTGCTGCTGGGAATTCGCTCTACTGCTACTGACTTCAAAGTTCTGGCAGAGTACATTGCTACACTGGGTTGGGACTCCCTCGGCAAACTCTTCTCTTCTACTCTACACAACTCTTCAAGCACCACTACACCTATCTCTTTTCTACTTTACTTCTCTAAGCACCTCCACAAGCACAACCAAGTTCCAGCACTAGAGTTTATGCGAAAAAGTATCTATCCTACTGAAGTGTATTGTATTTGCTGAGAGACGTTGTAGTATAGCTGTTCTATTTTTGCCCCCCCCCCCCCCCCACTGTGTATGCACATTATTTTACTAACCTGTACTGATCCCGAGTTACATCCTGTATTATACTCCAGAGCTGTTTGCCCATCTATCCTTTGTTTATGGGGTTATCCCAGCTACGGTTTGGAGTAACCATGATCACAGGTGTTGGCTTTCAACCTAGAGATAAGCAGTATCAGATCTGTCAGCAGCTTATCCACTGCTCCTTACATAGCTATAAACAAGCAAGTGTGTGTATGGCCGGATGCATTTGCTCTCTTAACATTTACTGTATATACAGATGAATCTACTACACAGTGTCCATCAGTTATGGGTGTATGGCATGCTGTGTATGTTGATGAGCGTGGGTGATGACAGCTTTATATTAACATTCCTCTGCTGACAGTGTCCACTGCTAATGCCATCTTATACGCTATAGAATTACATACAGTCATTAGCAGAGTTACCTAACAATGACCCCATATGGGAAAGGTCATGAAAGTGGCTGCTATTCAGCCATAGTGAGGCCATCATGTGACTGTATTATACTCCAGAGCTGCACTCACTATTCTGCTGGTGGGGGTCACTGTGTACATACATTACATTACTTATCCTGTACTGATCTGGAGTTACATCCTGTATTATACTTCAGAGCTGCACTCACTATTCTGCTGGTGGGATCACTGTGTACATACATTACATTACTTATCCTGTACTGATCCTGAGTTACAGCCTGTATTATACTCCAGAGCTGCACTCACTATTCTGCTGGTGGAGTCACTGTGTATATACATTCCATTACTTATCCTGTACTGATCCTGAGTTACATCCTATATTATACTTCAGAGCTGCACTCACTATTCTGCTGGTGGGATCACTGTGTATATACATTACTTATCCTGTACTGATCCTGAGTTACATCCTATATTATACTTCAGAGCTGCACTCACTATTCTGCTGGTGGGATCACTGTGTATATACATTACATTACTTATCCTGTACTGATCCTGAGTTACAGCCTGTATTATACTCCAGAGCTGCACTCACTATTCTGCTGGTGGAGTCAATGTGTATATACATTCCATTACTTATCCTGTACTGATCCTGAGTTACATCCTATATTATACTTCAGAGCTGCACTCACTATTCTGCTGGTGGGATCACTGTGTATATACATTACTTATCCTGTACTGATCCTGAGTTACATCCTATATTATACTTCAGAGCTGCACTCACTATTCTGCTGGTGGGATCACTGTGTATATACATTACATTACTTATCCTGTACTGATCCTGAGTTACAGCCTGTAGATCTTTTATTAAAAAATATAAAACATAACAACAAACCAATAAAATAAGATAACTGTACAATATATACAAGTGCATAAAAGTCCATAAACGTATTGGCTGGTCCAGCCTCACACTCACCAAACGCATCGCTGTATTATCCCCCACACGTGCAAACTAGATTTTCCCAAAAACACCATAATAACAACACTATCAAAACTCATAATTTAACTAACCATAGCTAACATAACTATACTCTACACTACATGATAACAGACGTCCATGAACCAGCCCAGGATTTTCTGTTTATACCGAAGTCCCAAGAAACCCCCTCCCCCATATAACCCACCACCCAACCACCTAACACTAAACCCCAACCCCAGGTGTAGACCCAACACAAAATATGCAAACTATATACACAAATAAACACACTAACAATATACACGCTAATAATATACACAAACATACACAGCAAACCAGAGTGGGGCTTCTCAGTCCCACACACAGCCCGAAAGCCCAAGTTCAGCACCTGCAAGCCCTATATTCCTATACAGCTACAGCACAAAACAAAAGACTAAGGTGCCAGCATCAGCCCAC